>NC_143135.1:116572500-116886724 GCF_059928025.1 Delphinapterus leucas | reverse complement strand
GCTCCATATCCTGGGATTGGCCTGACCTCGAGAGCCCCATGGGCTGCTGGAGTCCTGGTAAAAGATGTCAGGACAGTCAGTGAAGCCACCGAGGATATACCTCCAGTAGTTCCTAAACCCTACACCCTGCTGGTCATTCTACTAACCACCAGGACATGGTATTCTGTATTAGTCTTCAATGAAGCCTTCTTTTGTATTCTATTAGTCCCAGAGTCACAAGAAATTTTGGCTTGTGAGTGGCAGGACTCAACATACAACTAAAACAATACTTCCGGGCCGTGTTGCCCCAAGGGTTCAAAAATTCCCACACCATCTTTGGGGAAAGCTCAGCTAAAGACCTAAAAGTTCTACCTCTGGAAAAGGAAACACTCCTTCAATATGCAGACGACATTCTGATCGCCAGCCCTACTAAGGAGACCTCTGAACTACCAAGCCAATAAAGGATACAAGTTGTCCAAGAAAAAGCTCAAATATCACAGACTATGGTGACCTGCGTGGGCTGCATTCTCACAGAAGGTCGGAGAAGCCCATCCCAGGAAAGGGAAGAAACAATTTACAGCCTTACCCATTTCTAAAACTAGAAGACAGCTTAGGGGTTCCTGGGGAGGCCAGGGTTTGCTGCTTCTGGATCCCTAACTACAGTCTACTAGCTGGGCCTCTATATGTAACACTGAAAGAAAAAGATGATGATCCTTTTGAATAGAATCCAGAAGTGGCCTTTCAAGAATGGAAAGAGCAGTCAATTCAGACCCTTGCCCTGGAACTCCCTAATTTAGCTAAACCCTTTGACCTTTACATTCCTAGTGAAATTTGAATGGCCATTGGAGTATTAGTGCAAAACCTGGGACCACTTGAAATGGAACAATGCAAGAATGCCATCCAGGTAGGATAAACTACGGTCACCAAGGGGCTTGGCCCACCGCCACATCTGGCCAAGATACTGGCAGTATCTGAAAACCTGGAAATCAGCAGCCCAAAAGGCCACCTCCCTCCTAAGGGAAAAGGACCCCACGTGGTGATCCTAACCCCCAACCATGCCCTGAAGTTGCAGGGTTTGCTCCGTGGGCACACTGACCTTGAGTGAGGAGGTCCTCCAACTCCAACCTCCAGAGAGATAACTGGGGCAAAGGGGCACCATGACGACTCGTGTGACCATCACTTGACCTGGAGTTTCTCTCATAAAACAACAAGAGTGTGTCCCAAAAGAGTAGACTACTGCTTGCAGGACTTACTGCACCCAGAGGGGAGGTAATAATCTTGGCAGGGGAACAGTATATCACGCTGTCACCATAGAAAAGCCTACAGACACTGTGATGATGGTGGCCAATAAGACCGGCTGGACTCCTGTTTACTTCAAAAGGCTGTTGACTCAGTGGCCATCATGGTCCTTCATCACCACTGACCCTGGACTGTCTGGGAGTTGAGCAGTCAGGGTGCTGACACCTGATGCTGTTTTTACGTTAATTCAGGGGCCTAACTGAAGAAAGCACAGACTACTGGTCAGAGCATCTAGGCTGGCAGAAACGGTCAGCCTAAGGTGGCCGAACAAATGTGGGGCGGGGTGAAACTGGACCTCACAGCGTCACTGCACATCTCCTTCCTGGACCCTTAAAGGTCATTAGAATCTATAACACTACCAATACTTGTGCTCAGGCGGAGGAGCAGGGAGGCAGGAGGCCTGCGGACAAACAACGTCACCTGGAGGCTGCTGGGGAGAAGTTCAGACCCTCTCCCACAGGTATGAGGGCTCCTAACTCAGCACTCAGCAGTTACAGATGAAGGGTCTGCACCCTCAGCACTCTAAGAATGAGGAAGGGGACAAAATGCAGAAGAGGGGTTTGTCCCAGGCAAAGCCCCTTAAAAATCCCTGGGAGATAAAAATAGAATCTGGGCAATAAAATAAAGTCTAACCTTTTTTATCCTTTGTGCTTTGTCTAATTTCACGTGCTCCTAGGGTCCCGCATACAGAGGTTCAACAGCCGGCACTTCAGACCAGATTTCCTAGTGCAGAATGGCTGGGTCGACACTTCAGCTCCTGGAGCACAGTGCAGACTCCGCGATATAGAGCCTGAGCTGCAGCCAACCGGGCCCTCGAGAGCTCCGCCCCCTCCCTCCCACTGACTCTGACAGGATCTCTACACAGCAGCCCAGCCCACAGCCCACGGGATAGCACATGCTCTCACCTCTGCATTCTCTGATCAAAATATAAAGTTTCCTTTGCTTCTGAACCAAACTCAGTCTCGATCTGTTGGCTCCAATGACACTGGGCAGGGGGACACTTGTTGGGGTCCACTCTGGAGGATCAGTAACAGAAATTGAGAACATTGTAACTTCAATGAACAGATGTGTGAGCCAAACTGTAATTAACATAGAACAGTGTATAAGGCTCGGGTAAAATAAGATGTTTCTAACACTTCCATTTGATATTTCCATCACTTTATTATAAGCAAGTTCAGTGAAAGGTTTGTCTTATTTGTCAGGTCAATACTAGAGAAACGAAGTGATTTCTTTCCAAGGATGTACATCTAATAATCTTGGTTAAAGCTTCAATCTTGTTTTAAATGCTTTTCCATTGAAAATGATACCTCTCTTTCAGCTCCCCCATTTCTGAGAAGTATAAAATCTTATAATTTATTATTACCAAAGGGGAAAGGTGGGAGGAGGGATAAATTAACAGTTTGGGATTAACACATACACACTGCTATGTATAAAATCGATCATCAACAAGGAACTACTGTACAGCACAGGGAACTACACTCAATATTTTGCAATAACCTATAAGGGGAAATAATCTGAAAAAAGAATAGATATTTTTATTGACATCATCTATTAATGACAGTTAAAATGGAACCTAACGGAAGCCGGTGGTGAGTGCTTCTGACCCTGAAGACTTCAATCATCTAAAGTTTGGACTCTGCCTACTTCCCAAGGCCCTTAATGAACATATGTGTAGCCGTAGCTTAAAAAATTCCCCAGTTTGGGTTGTGGAGAGACAGTGATTTTGAAAAAGCCCTGGTGTTCTCCTCACATGAATGGGACACTTCCTACAGCTAAAATATGCCTGTCACACCCAGAAGATGGTATACCGTCTGATCGGGAAGAGTTTGGAAAAGGCATCTCATCTCCTCATCTCCTGGTGCTCGGGTTCACCCCTCCAGCGTCTTTACGAACAGTCTTCCCACTTGGAGATGTCAGCACTGTCAACATCCTGTTGCATACAGTTTGGAATTTGTCCAGAGAATGAAGCAGAAGGAAGAGGAACAATGAGAGACAAGTCCTAGGTGTTCGGACAGGCACATGTCACTCTAATTTCCAATCAGGAAGACGAATTGACTAAAAGCTAGGGTTGCCCATGGAAACAGAATAGGGCTTGAGGAAATCCCGCTGCTTTGTGGCCAGTTCCCATAAACACAAGTTGAAAAATGGAACTCAGGGCCGCTAAAATTCACGAAACTGCAGAGTTGAAAATATCTCTCACTGAAAAATGTCTTGAGGAAAGTCAGAGAAAAGGACTTGTAAGCAACGGAGAATGGCAGGAAAGGGATTGGAAGAGGTAGAAAGGACTCGCCATTAAGCACAAGAAAAGGGGCTGAACATTGCCAACATTGCAGTTGGCCAAAAAGGGTGTATGCGTCTTTTTCTGTATATATTCAAGAAAACGGCATACACTTTTTTAGCCAACCAAACAGGTGGGCACTGGAAATCAGTACTACAAAACATATCACTTCGCATCAGTCAGAAGAGCCTTCCTCATAAAGTGTAAACACCAGAAATGCAGGACAGGGCAAGGAGAAAAGGGAGCCCTGTGAGGCTTATAGTGGAAATGTATATTGCCAATGGTCACTCTTGAGAAGTGTATTGTGTTTACTAAAGCATCTAAAAAATGAGCTACAGAGCACAGGGCACTTGCACTCATGGACGTATATCTTGGGAAAGACAAAAATGGAGAGGGCACAGGCACCCCAATGTTTACCGCCTCTCTGTTTCAAAGATCCTCGACTAGGATATAATTTATATGTCTCTGGAGGGAAAAAATGGATAGAGGTGTGGCACTTATGTAGAGTGGAATATTACTCAGCCTGAAAATCAGTGAAATATGGCCAGTTGTAACAACCCCAGAGTAGTTACGTATGATCATTCAAAGTCACATAATTCAAAAAGAAAAAGACATACGATATTACTAATACATGGAATGTAAACGTGGCTACAAAGTACCTGAATTACAAAACAGAATGGGGTCTCAAATTTAGAAGACCAACTTATGTTTGCTTAAGGAAAAAGGAGAGTTGGGGAGCTGCATAAAACCAGAGATTGAAATTAGCACAGATACCGTTCGATAAGCCAAATATGTAATAGAAAAAACCTACTCCCTGGTCAACGAAATGGACTCAACACGCCATATTCAACACCTACGAATACACCTGACTAGTAAGAATCTTCAAACTCATGGATTTATATGTGTCCGTAAGAGAATCAAGCGTGAGTACAGCGGCATGAGCACAGCAGTGAAAATGCGATAAATCCCATTATGAAAATAAATTACAAAAACAAAACACAATGAGAGTGAAATAGAGAGCAATTCTTAAATAATTCATTCAGGGCTTGTGATGCAACCTGGATTTACCACATCTACACCCAGAGCTGAGTGAGACATAAGGTTGGGCACTTCGGGCTGATAGCATTGTTGAGGTTCGATGAGCAAATGCAGACCCTTTGAAGTCATACTGCATGGTACCCATTCCATGGGTCCCAACTCTCCAGGATTAAGGGATTCTTTCTTCAGCTAAAACATGCATGGGAAACCCACAGTATGGTGCACCATGTGACCAGGAAAGGTTTTCAAATGCATCTCAGTTTTCGTCCCCTTTTACTCGGGTTCACCATTCCAGAACGTTTACTAACACTCTCCCCACTTGGAGAGTCAGTGCCTTTAACCTCCTGTTTGGCACAGTTTGCAATTTCTGCGCAAGATGAACAGGAATAGGGAGAACCAATGAGAGACTAGCAGTAAGTGTCTGCACGGGCAAATTTAATGCTCATTTCCCACCAGGAAGAGGAATTAACCAAAGGATCAGCATGCCGTGCCGGAACCAGATTAGGGCCTGAATCAATCCTGCGGGTTTGCGCCCAGCTCACAAGTTGCGAGTTGAAGAAATGAGCTCAGGGGCACTGTAACTCACAAACATGCAGAGTTATAAATGACAGCTATTGTCCAAAAATATATTGAAGGAAGGCTGCGAAGACGACTTGTAAGTGGGGCAGAATTGCAGGAAAACGATTTCAGGGGGTAGACGGGAATTGCATTTAAAGCATAGGAAAAGAGGCAGAACGTCGACAATGATGCTCTTGGGCAAAAAGGGTGTATGCGTTTTTTCCTGAATTTATTGAGGAAAAAAAGCATATGCGCTTTTTGGCCAACCAAGCAAGCATGTTAAAGAAATCTGCACTACAATGAAGTCTCACTGCCCCCCGGTCAAAAGGGACATGTGAAACAAGTGTAAAATCCACAAAGACAGGACAGGCCAAGGAGAACAGGGAGCCTTGTTATGCTGATGGTCGGGATGTAAATTGCCAACAGCCACTCTGGAGAAGTGTATGGTGTTTCCTGAAACCCCTGAAAAACAAAGCAACGGAGCCTACGGCACTTCCACTTATGGTCCTATAGCTTAGGGAAATTAAAATCAAAAACACACAGCCACCCCAAAGTGTCGGACGGCTCTGTTTACAAGAACCTCTTCTACGGTACAAGTTAAATATCCCAGAATGTGAAAAATGGATAAAGAAGTTGTGGTACGTACGTACAATGGAATATCACTCAGCAATGAAAGCTATGTCATCAGGCCCATCGCGGCAGAATGAGTGGATTCAGGTACGATGATTCTAAGAGAAATAAGTCACACAGAAAATGAAACATCATAAGATATCACTAATACACGGAATGTAAACTTTGCTACACATGAACTGAATTATAAAACAGAACAGGGTTTCAAATTTAGAAAACCAACTTATGCTTGCTTAAGGGGAAAGGTGAGTTGGGGTGCTGCATAAAACCAGAGATAGAAATTAGCACAGATACCTTTCCATAAGCCAAATATGTAATAGCCCAGACCTACCCCTTGCTCAACGAAATGGAATAAACACCCCATATTCAACGCCTAGGAATACACCTGACTAGTAAGAATCTTCAAACCCATGGATTTATATGTCTCCGTAAGAGAATGAAGCGTGTGTACAGCGGCATGAACGCAGCAGAGAAAATCCGATAAATCCCATTATCAAAATGAATTACACAAACAAAACCCAAGGACAGTGAAATAGAGAGTAATTCTTAAATAATTCATTCAGGGCTTGTGATGCAACCTGGATTTACCACATCTACACCCAGAGCTGAGTGAGACATAAGGTTGGGCACTTCGGGCTGATAGCATTGGTGAGGTTCGATGAGCAAATGCAGACCCTTTGAAGTCATACTGCATGGTACCCATTCCATGGGTCCCAACTCTCCAAGTTTAAGGGATTCTTCCTTCAGCTAAAACATGCATGGGAAAACCACAGTATGGTGCACCGTGTAACCGACAAACGTTTTCAAATGCATCTCAGTTTTCGTCCCCTTTTACTCGGGTTCACCATTCCAGACCCTTTACGAACACTCTCCCCACTTGGAGAGTCAGTGCCTTTAACCTCCTGTTGGGCACAGTTTGCAATTTCTGCGCAAGATGAAAAGGAATAGGGAGAACCAATGAGAGACTAGCTCTAGGTGTCTGCACGGGCAAATTTAACGCTCATTTCCCACCAGGAAGAGGAATTAACCAAAGGCTCAGCATGCCGTGCCGGAACAAGATTAGGGCCTGAAGCAATCCTGTGGGTTTGCCGCCAGCTCACAAGATAGCGAGTTGAAGAAAGGAGCTCAGGGGCACTGTAACTCACAAACCTGCAGAGTTATAAATGACAGCTATCGTCCAAAAATATATTGAAGGAAGGCTGCGAAGACGACTTGTAATCGGGACAGATTTGCAGGAAAACGATTTCAGGGGGTAGACGGGAATTGCATTTAAAGCATAGGAAAAGAGGCAGAACGTCGACAATGATGCTCTTGGCCAAAAAGGGCGTATGCGTTATTTCCTGAATACATTCAGGAAAAAACGCATACGCCCTTTTTGGCCAACCAAGCAAGCATGTTAAAGAAATCTGCACTACAATGAAGTCTCACTGCCCCCCGGTCAAAAGGGCCATCTGAAAAAAGTGTAAAATCCAGAAAGGCAGCACAGGCCATGGAGAACAGGGAGCCTTGTTATGCTGATGGGCGGGATGTAAATTACCAACAGCCACTCTGGAGAAGTGTATGGTGTTTCCCGGAACATCTAAAAAACAAAGCTACGGAGCCTACGGCACTTCCCCTTATGGTCCTATAGCTTAGGGAAATTAAAATCAAAAACACACAGCCACCCCAAAGTTTCAGACGGCTCTGTTTACAAGAACCTCGTCTACAGTACAAGTTAAATATCCCAGAAAGCGAAAAATGGATAAAGAAGTTGTGGTACATACGTACAATGGAATATCACTCAGCAATGAAATCTATGTCATCAGGCCCGTCGCGGCATAATGAGTGGATTCAGGTACGATGATTCTAAGTGAAATAAGTCACACAGAAAATGAAACATCATAAGATATCACTAATACACGGAATGTAAACTTGGCTACACATGAACTGAATTACAAAACAGAACAGGGTCTCAAATTTAGAAAACCAACTTATGCTTGCTTAAGGGGAAAGGTGAGTTGGGGTGCTGCATAAAACCAAAGATAGAAATTAGCACAGATACCTTTCCATAAGCCAAATATGTAATAGTCAAGACCTACCCCTTGCTCAACGAAATGGACTAAACACACCATATTCAACCCCTAGGAATACACCTGTGTAGTAAGAATCTTCAAACACTTGGATTTATATGTCTCTGTAAGAGAATGAAGCGTGTGTACAGCGGCATGAATGCAGCAGAGAAAATCCGATAAATCCCATTATCAAAATGAATTACCCAAACAAAACCCAAGGACAGTGAAATAGAGAGCAATTCTTAAATAATTCATTCAGGGCTTGTGATGCAACGTGGATTTACCACATCTAAACCCAGAGCTGAGTGAGACATAAGTTTGGGCACTTCGGGCTGATAGCATTGGTGAAGTTCGATGAGCAAATGCAGACCCTTTGAAGTCATACTGCATGGTACCCATTCCATGGGTCCCAACTCTCCAGGTTTAAGGGATTCTTCCTTCAGCTAAAACATGCATGGGAAACCCACAGTATGGTGCACCGTGTGACCGGCAAACGTTTTCAAATGCATCTCAGTTTTCGTCCCCTTTTACTCGGGTTCACCATTCCAGACCCTTTACTAACACTCTCCCCACTTGGAGAGTCAGTGCTTTTAACTTCCTGTTTGGCACAGTTTGCAATTTCTGCGCAAGATGAACAGGAATAGGGAGAACCAATGAGAGACTAGCTGTAGGTGTCTGAACGGGCAAATTTAGTGCTCATTTCCCACCAGGAGGAGGAATTAACCAAAGGCTCAGCATGCCGTGCCTGAACCAGATTAGGGCCTGACAATCGTGCGGGTTTGCAGCCAGCTCACAAGATAGCGAGTTGAAGAAAGGAGCTCAGGGGCACTGTAACTCACAAACCTGCAGAGTAATAAATGACAGCTATCGTCCAAAAATATATTGAAGGAGGTCTGCAAAGACGACTTGTAAGCGGGACAGATTTGCAGGAAAACGATTTCAGGGGGTAGACGGCAATTGCATTTAAAGCATAGGAAAAGAGGCAGAAAGTCAACAATGATGCTCTTGGCCAAAAAGGGCGTATGCGTTTTTTCCTGAATATATTCAGGAAAAAACGCATACGCCGTTTTTGGCCAACCAAGCAAGCATGTTAAAGAAATCTGCACTACAATGCAGTCTCACTGCCCCCCGGTCAAAAGGGCCATCTGAAAAAAGTGTAAAATCCAGAAAGGCAGCACAGGCCATGGAGAACAGGGAGCCTTGTTATGTTGATGGGCGGGATGTAAATTGCCAACAGCCACTCTGGACAAGTGTATGGTGTTTCCCGGAACACCTAAAAAACAAAGCAACGAAGCCTACGGCACTTCCACTTATGGTCCTATAGCTTAAGGAAATTAAAATCAAAAACACACAAACACCCCAAAGTTTCGGACGGCTCTGTTTACAAGAACCTCGTCTATGGTTCAAGTTAAATATCCCAGAATGTGAAAAATGGATAAAGTAGTAGTGGTACCTACATACAATGGAAAATCACACAGCAATGAAATCTATGTCATCAGGCCCATCGCGGCATAATGAGTGGATTCATGTACAAAGATTCTAAGGGAAATAAGTCACACAGAAAATGAAACATCATAAGATATCACCAATACACGGAATGTAAACTTGGCTGCACATGAACTGAAATACAAAACAGAACAGGGTCTCAAATTTAGAAAAACAACTTATGCTTGCTTAAGGGGAAAGGTGAGTTGGGGTGCTGCATAAAACCAGAGATAGAAATTAGCACAGATACCTTTCCATAAGCCAAATATGTAATAGTCAAGACCTACCCCTTGCTCAACGAAATGGACCAAACAACACATATTAAACGCCTAGGAATACACCTGACTAGTAAGAATATTCAAACCCATGGATTTATATGTCTCCATAAGGGAATCAAGCGTGTGTACAGCTGCATGAAGGCAGCAGAGAAAATCCGATAAATCCCATTATCAAAATAAATTGAAAAACAAAACACAATGACAGTGAAATAGAGAGCAATTCTTAAATAATACATTCAGGGCTTGTGATGCAACCTGGATTTACCTCATCTACACCCAGAGCTGAGTGAGACATAAGGTTGGACACTTCGGGCTGATAGCATTGGTGAGGTTCGATGAGCAAATGAAGACCCTTTGAAGTCATACTGCATGGTACCCATTCCATGGGTCCCAACTCTCCAGGTTTAAGCGATTCTTCCTTCAGCTAAAACATGCATGGGAAACCCACAGTATGGTGCACCGTGTGACTGGCAAACGTTTTCAAATGCATCTCAGTTTTCGTCCCCTTTTACTCGGGTTCACCATTCCAGAACGTTTACTAACACTCTCCCCACTTGGAGAGTCAGTGCCTTTAACCTCCTGTTTGGCACAGTTTGCAATTTCTGCGCAAGATGAACAGCAATAGGGAGAACCAATGAGAGACTAGCAGTAAGTGTCTGCACGGGCAAATTTAATGCTCATTTCCCACCAGGAAGAGGAATTAACCAAAGGATCAGCATGCCGTGCCGGAAACAGATTAGGGCCTGAAGCAATCCTTCGGGTTTGCGCCCAGCTCACAAGTTGCGAGTTGAAGAAATGAGCTCAGGGGCACTGTAACTCACAAACATGCAGAGTTATAAATGACAGCTATCGTCCAAAAATATATTGAAAGAAGGCTGCGAAGACGACTTGTAAGCGGGGCAGAATTGCAGGAAAACGATTTCAGGGGGTAGACGGGAATTGCATTTAAAGCATAGGAAAAGAGGCAGAACGTCGACAATGATGCTCTTGGCGAAAAAGGGTGTATGCGTTTTTTCCTGAATTTATTCAGGAAATAAAGCATATGCGCTTTTTGGCCAACCAAGCAAGCATGTTAAAGAAATCTGCACTACAATGAAGTCTCACTGCCCCCCGGTCAAAAGGGCCATCTGAAAAAAGTGTAAAATCCAGAAAGGCAGCACAGGCCATGGAGAACAGCGAGCCTTGTTATGCTGATGGGCGGGATGTAAATTGCCAACAGCCAGTCTGGAAAAATGTATGGTGTTTCCGGGAACATCTAAAAAACAAAGCAACGGAGCCTATGGCACTTCCCCTTATGGTCCTATAGCTTAGGAAAGTTAAAATCAAAAACACACAGCCACCCCAAAGTGTCGGACGGCTCTGTTTACAAGAACCTCGTCTACGGTACAAGTTAAATATCCCAGAATGTGAAAAATGGATAAAGAAGTTGTGGTACGTACGTACAATGGAATATCACTCAGCAATGAAATCTATATCATCAGGCCCGTCGCGGCATAATGAGTGGATTCAGGTACGATGATTCTAAGTGAAATAAGTCACACAGAAAATGAAACATCATAAGATATCACTACTACACGGAATGTAAACTTGGCTACACATGAACTGAATTACAAAACAGAACAGGGTCTCAAATTTAGAAAACCAACTTATGCTTGCTTAAGGGGAAAGGTGAGTTGGGGTGCTGCATAAAACCAGAGATAGAAATTAGCACAGATACCTTCACATAAGCCAAATATGTAATAGTCAAGGCCTACCCTTTGCGCAATGAAATGGACTAAATACCCCATATTCAACGCCTAGGAATACACCTGACTGGTAAGAATCTTCAAACCCATGGATTTATATGTCTCCGTTAGGGAATGAAGCGTGTGTACAGCAACATGAATGCAGCAGAGAAAATCCGATAAATCCCATTATCTAAATGAATTACAAAAACCAAACACAAGGACAGTGAAATAGAGAGCAATTCTTAAATAATTCATTCAGGCTTGTGATGCAACCTGGATGTACCACATCTACACCCAGAGCTGAGTGTGACATAAGGTTGGGCACTTCGGGCTGATAGCACTGGTGAGGTTCGATGAGCAAATGCAGACCCTTTGAAGACATACTGCATGGTACCCATTCCATGGGTCCCAAATCTCCAGTTATAAGGGATTCTTCCTTCAGCTCAAAACATGCATGGGAAACCCACAGTATGGTGGACCGTGTGACCGGCAAACGTTTTCAAATGCATCTCAGTTTTCCTCCCCTTTTACACAGGTTCACCATTCCAGACCCTTTACTCACACTCTCCCCACTTGGAGAGTCAGTGCCTTTAACCTCCTGTTGGGCACAGTTTGCAATTTCTGCGCAAGATGAACAGGAATAGGGAGAACCAATGAGAGACTAGCTGTAGGTGTCTGTACGGGCAAATTTAACGCTCATTTCCCACCAGGAAGAGGAATTAACCAAAGGTTCAGCATGCCCTGCTGGAACCAGATAAGGGCCTGAAACAATCCTGCGGGTTTGCGGCCAGCTCACAAGTTAGCAAGATGAAGAAAGGAGCTCAGGGGCACTGTAACTCACAAACCTGCAGAGTTATAAATGACAGCTATCGTCCAAAAATATATTGAAGTATGTCTGCGAAGAGGACTTAGAATTTGGGCAGAAATTCAGGAAAACGATTTCAGGGGGTAGACTGGAATTGCACTTAAAGCCTAGGAAAAGACGGAGAACAGCGACAATGATGCACTTGGCCAAAAAGGGCGTATGCGTTTTTTCCTGAATATAATCAGGAAAAAACGCATATGCCCTTTTTGGCCAACCAAGCAAGCGTGTAAAGAAATCTGCACTAAAATGAAGTCTCTCTGCCCCCCGGTCAAAAGGGCCATCTGAAAAAAGTGTAAAATCCAGAAAGGCAGGACAGGCCATGGAGAAGAGGGAGCATTGTTATCCTGATGGTCGGCATGTGAATTGCCAACAGCCACTCTGGAGAAGTGTATGGTATTTCCTGAAACACATAAGAAACAAAGCAACACAGCCTATGGCACTTCCACTTATGGTCCTATAGCTTAGGGAAATTAAAATCAAAACCACACAGGCACCCCAAAGTTTGGAACGGCTCTGTTTACAAGAACCTCTTGTACGGTACAAGTTAAATATCCCAGAGGGCGAAAAATGGATAAAGAAGTTGTGGTTCTTACGTACAATGGAATATCACTCAGCAATGAAATCTATGTCATCAGGCCCGTAGCGGCATAATGAGTGGATTCAGGTACGATGATTCTACGTGCAATAGGTCACACAGAAAAAGAAACATCATAAGATATCACTAATACACGGAATGTAAACTTGGCTACACATGAAATGAATTACAAAACAGAACAGTGTCTCAAATTTAGAAAACCAACTTATGCTTGCTTTTTGGGAAAGGTGAGTTCGGGTGCTGCATAAAAACAGAGATTGAAATTCGCACTGATACCGTTCCATAAGCCAAATATGTAATAGACAAGACCTACTGCTTGCTCAACGAAATGGGCTCAACACCCCATATTCAACGCCTAGGAATATACCTGCCTAGCAAGAGTCTTAAAACCCATGGATTTATATGTGTCCATAAGAGAATCCAGCGTGTGTTCAGTGGCCTAAAGGCAACAGTGAAAATCCGATAAATCACATTATCAAAATAAATTTCAAAAACAAAACACAATGACAGTGAAATAGAGAGCAATTCTTAAATAATTCACTCAGGGCTTCTGATGCAACCTGGATTTACCACATGTACACCCAGTGCTGGGGAGACATAAGGCCGGACACTTCGCCCTGATAGTATTGTTGAGGTTCGGTGAGCAATTGCAGACCCTTTGAAGTCATACTGCATGGTACCCATTCCAAGGGTCCCAACTCTCCAGGTTTAAGGGATTCTTCCTTCCGCTACATCATGTATGGGAAACCCAGAGTATGGTCCACCATGTGATTGGGAAACGTTTTCAAATGCATCTCAGTTTTCGTCCCTTTATACTCGGGTTCACCATTCCAGATGCTTAACTAACACTCTCCCCACTTGGAGAGTCAGTGCCTTTAACCTCCTGTTTGTCACAGTTTGCAATTTCTGCGCAAGATGAACAGGAATAGGGAGAACCAATGAGAGACTAGCTGTAGGTGTCTGCACGGGCAATTTAATGCTCATTTCTCACCAGGAAGTGGAATTAACCAAAGGCTCAGAATGCCGTGCCGGAACCAGATTAGGGCCTGAAGCAATACTGCGGGTGTGCAGGCAGCTCACAAGATAGCGAGTTGAACAAAGGAGCTCAGGGGCACTGTAATTCACAAACCTGCAGAGTTATAAATGACAGCTATCGTCCAAAAATATATTGAAGGAAGGCTGCGAAGAGGACTTGAAAGCGGGGCAGAATTCCAGGAAAACGATTTCAGGAGGTAGACGGGAAATGCACTGAAAGCATAGGAGAAGAGGCAGAACCTCGACAATGATGCACTTGTTCAAAAAGTGCATATGCGTTTTTTCCAAGGTCCTCCTTAAAGAGGGTAGGGGGCTCCCAGCATTCTTCAGTGGCCAACAGAGGGCCCACATCGCCAAGGTGACGTGAGCCAGCCAGGCAGGAGTGACCTCACATCAGAGGGCCCACCTCACAGAAGGGTAAGGGACCCAGCCATTATCAGACTCTCACCAGAGGGCCCACATCAGCAAGGGGATGGGAACCAGGCAGGAGTGTCTTCACACCCGTGGGGCCACATCATCGCAAGTTGAGGTACCCAGCACATGTGGCCTCAAACCAGAGGACCCACATCTCCATGGGTCTCGGAGCGAGGCAGGCAGGATGAACCTCAAAACACGTGGCCCATTGTATAAAAAAGGTGAGGAATCCAGCAGTTGGAACATCCCAGCAGGCGGCCCAGAGCACCGAGGCTATGGGATCCAGGCAATGATGAACTCACAACAGAGGGCCCTCATCATGAAACTGTGAGCAACCTAGCCATTGTGACCTCAGAGCACAAGGCCCACATCCCCATGGGGAAGCGAACCAAGCAGGAGTGTCATCGCACCAGTGGGCACACATCAGAAAATGTGGGGAGCCCAGCAGTTAGTGCCTGATGCCAGAGGGCCCTCATCACCGAGGAGAGGAGGCTCCCAGCAGGCTCCAACTGCTACAAGAGGGCCAACGTCGCCAATGCGGGGTGTGCCAGCCAGGCAGGAGTGACCTCAGAGCAGAGGGCCAACCTCAAAAAAGTGTGAGGAACCCAAAGAGGATTAGACTCTCACCAGAGGGCCCACATCACCAAGAGGATCAGAACCAGGCAGGACTGTCTTCACACCAGGGTGACCACATCATAGAAAGGTGAGGAACCCAGCACATGTGGCCTAAACCAGAAGACCCACATCTCCAAGGGGCTCGGAGTGAGGCATGCAGGAGTAGCCTCACAACACAGGGCCCATAGAATAAAAAAGCTGAGGAATCCTGCAGTGGGAACCTCCCAGCAGGCGGCCCAGAGCACCGAGTCTATGCGATCCAGGCTGCAGTGAACTCACAGCAGAGGGCCCATATCATGAAACTGTGAGCAACCCAGCCATTGGGACCTCACAGCAGAAGGCCCACATCCCCATGGGGTTGGGAACATGGCAAGAGTGTCCTCGCACCACTTAGCACGTATCAGAAAAAGTGGGTACCCAGCAGTTACGGCCTGACGCTAGAGAGCTCTCATCACCGAGGGGAGGTGGCTCCCAGCAGGCTCCAACTGCCACAAGAGGGCCGATGTCGCCAAGGCGGGGTGTGCCAGCCAGTCAGTAGTGACCTCACAGCAGAGGGCCCACCTCACAGAAGGGTGAGGAACCCAGCCAGGATCAGACTCTCACCAGAGGGCCCACATCACCAAGGGGATAGAAACCAGGCAGGAGTGTCCTCACACCAGCGGGGCCACATCATCGAAAGGTGAGGGACCCAGCACACGTGGCCTCAAACCAGAGGACACACATCACCAAGGGGCTGGGAGTGAGTCAGGCAGGAGGAGTCTCCAAACAGAGGGCCCATAGAAGAGAAAAGGTGAGGAATCCCGCAGTTGGAACCTCCCCGCAGGCGGCCAGGAGCAGCGAGGCTATGGGATCCAGGCCGGAGTGAACTCACACCAGAGGGCCCTCATCATGAAACTGAGCCACCCACCATTGGGACCTCAGAGCAGAAGGCCCATATTCCCATGGGGTTGGAAACCTGGCAGGAGTGTACTCACACCACAGGGCGCACATCAGAAAATTTTGGGAGCCCAGGAGTTAGAGCCTGACGCCAGAGGGCCCTCATTACCGAGGGGAGGAGACTCCCAGCAGGCACCAACTCCCAACTGAGGGCCCACGTTGCCAAGGTGACGTGTGCCAGTCAGGCAGGAGTGACCTCACAGCAGAGGGCCTACCTCACAGAAGGGTGAGGAAACCAGCCAGGATAAGACTCTCACCAGAGAGCCCACATCACCAAGGGGACCGGAACAAGGCAGGAGTGTCCTCACACCAGTGTGGCCACATTATAGAAAGGTGACGAACCCAGCACATGTGGCCTAAACCAGAGGACCCACATTTCCAAGGTGCTCCGAGTGAGGCAGGCAGGAGTAGCCTAACAACACAGGGCCCACAGAATAAAAAATGTGAGGAATCCAGCAGTTGGAACCCCCCAGCAGGTGGCCCAGAGTACGGAGCCTATGTGATCCAGGCCACAGTGAACTCACAGCAGAGGGCTCACATCATGACACTGTGAGCAACCCAGCTGGTGGGACCTCAGAGCAGAAGGCCCACATCCCCATGGGGATGGGAACGTGGCAGGAGTGTACTCGCACGACAGGGCACATATCAGAAAATTTTGGGAGCCCATGAGTTAGGGCCTGACGCCAGAGGGCCCTCATTACCGAGGGGAGGAGACTCCCAGCAGGCACCAACTCACAACTGAGGACCCACATCGCCAAGGTGATGTGTGCCAGCCAGGCAGGAGTGACCTCACAGCAGAGGGCCCACCTCCCAGAAGGGTGAGGAATCCAGCCAGGATCAGACTCTCACCAGAGGGCCCCCATCACCAAGGGGATGGGAACCAGGCAGGAGTGTCCTCACACCAGTGGGGCCACATCAATAAAGGTGAGGAAACCGGCACATGTGGCCTCAAACCAGAGGACCCACATCACAAAGGGGCTGGGAGTGAGTCAGGAAGGAGGAGCATGAAAACACAGGACCCAAAGAATAAAAATGGTAAGGAATCCAGCAGTAGGAACCTCCCAGCAGGCGGCTCAGAGCACAGAGTCTATGGGATCTAGGCCTGAGTGAACTAACACCAGAGAGCCAACATCCTGAAACTGTGAACAACACAGGTGTTGGGACCATAGAGCAGAAGGCACATGGGGATGGGAACCTGGCAGGAGTGCCCTCACACCACTTAGCACGTATCAGAAAATGAGGGTAACCAGCAGTTAGGGCCTGATGCCAGAGGGTCTCATCACTGAGGGGAGGAGGCTCCCAGCGGGCTCCAACTGCCACCAGAGGGCCGACGTCGCCAAGGCGGGGTGTGTCAGCCAGGCAGGAGTGACCTCAGAGAAGAGGGCCCACCTCACAGAAGTGTGAGGAGCCCAACCAGGATCAGACTCTCACTGGAGGGCTCACATCACCAAGGGGATGGGAACCAGGCAGGAGTGTCCGCACACCAGTGGGGCCACATCTGCGAAAGGTGAGGAACCCAGCACATGTGGCCTCAAACCAGAGGACACACATCACCAAGGGGCTGGGAGTGAGGCAGGTGTCTGGAGGGGCACATTTAACTCTAATTTCCCACCAGGAAGAGGAATTAACCAAAGGCTCAGAGTGCCGTGCGGGACCCTGATTACGGCCTGAAGCAAACCTGCGGTTCTGTGGCCAGCTTTCAAGGAAACGAGTTAAGAAAGGAAATCACAGGCACTGTAATTCACAAACCTGCAGAGTTATAAATGACAGCTATTGGCAAAAATATATTGAAGTAAGTCTGCACAGAGGACTTGAAAACGAGGCAGAATTGCAGGAATCATATTTCAGGAGGTAGATTGGAATTGCATTTAAAGCATGTGAAAAGCGGCAGATCTTTGACAGTGATGCACTTGGACAAAAAGTGCGTATACATTTTTTCCTGAATATATTCAGGAAAAAACGCATATGCCCTTTGTGGCCAACCAAGAATTCGAGCAATGGAAATCCGCACTACAATGAACTCTCATTTCCCATTCGTCAAAAGAGCCATCTGAAAAAAGTGTAAAACCCAGAAACACAGGACAGGCCATGGAGAACAGGGAGCCTTGTTATGCTGATGGACGGATTGTAAATTGCCAACAGACACTCTGGTGATGTTTATAGTGTATGCTGAAACATCTAAAAAACAAAGCTACAGAGCCTAGGGCACTTCCACTTTTGGCCCTATAGCTTAGGAAAATTAAAATCAACAAGACACAGCCAACACAATATCCAGGGCTGCTGTGTTTACAAGAACCTTGAGTCCAGTACAAATTAAATATCCCAGAAAGAAAAAAATGGATAAAGGAGTTGTCCTACTTACGTACAACGGAATATCACTCAGCAATGAAATCAATGTCATCAGGCCTGTAGCAGCAAATTGAGTGGATTTAAGTATGATGATTCTAAGAGAAATATGTCACACAGAGAAACATAATTATCATAAGATATCACAAATAGAGGGAGTGTAAACTTGGCTACACATAAACTGAATTACAAAACCGAGCAGAGTCTCACATTTAGATAAAAACTTATGCTTGCTTAACGGGAAAGTTGAGTTGGGGTGCTGTATAAAACCAGAGATTGAAATGAGCACACATACCGTTCCATAAGCCAAATATGTAATAGACAAGACCTACTCTTTGCTCAACGAAATAGACTAATCCATGGTGTATCACCTCACACCTGTTAGAATGGGCATCATCAGAAAATCTACAAACAACAAATGCTGGAAAGGGTGCGGAGATAAGGAAACCTCTTCCACTATTGTTGGGAATGTAAATTGATGCAGTCACTGTGGAGAACATTATGGAGTTTCTTATAAAACTAAGAATAGAATTACCATATAATACAGCAATCCCACTACTGGGCATATACCCAGACAAAACCATAAAACGAAAAGAGACATTCACCGCAATGTTCATTGCATCACTATTTACAATATCCAGGTAATGGAAGCAACCTAAATGCCCACAGACAGACGAATGCATAAAGATGAGGTACATATATAAAATGGAATATTACTAAGCCATAAAAAGGAATGAAATTGGGTCATTTGTAGAGACGTTGATGGATCTAGAGACTGTCATACAGAGTGAAGTAAGTCAGAAAGAGAAAAACAAATCCTGTATATAAATGCATATATGTGGAACCTAGAAAAGTTGTACAGATGAAGCGTTTTGCAAGGCAGAAATAGAGCAACAGATGTAGACAACAAACGTATGGACACCAAGGGGGGAAAGCTGTTAGGGGGGTGGTGGTGGGAGGAGTTGAGAGATTGGGATTGGCATGTATACATTTCTATGTATAAAATAGGTAACCAAAAAGAACCTGCTGTATAAAAAAATAAAATAAAATTCAAAATTACAAAAAGTAAAACAGAAAAAATATTCTTCCCTTCACATACATGTATTTATATGAATAAATTATTTCCATGCTTATATCTGTAAATACAAAAAAGAGGAATAAAATCTACCTTGAACCAAAAACGAAAAAAAGAAAAAAAAACAGAACCCACCAGTTACACAGAGGAAAACCGTATCAGGGCCCTTGCTCCAGTTGTAAACAATTCTGAAGTTGGTCAGTGGTGGGGAATCATCTCCCATTCAGCCAGCATGCCCCACGCAACAAGCGTCCTCATTGCAAAGCTGGGGGCCCGTGCCGAGGCATCTGTGAGTAAACGTGGGCCGAGCCCCAGGCCAGCTGCTGCAGAAATGTTCCCACCCTTCCCAGGTAAAACACCTGAATATGTACAAGGACTTGAAAGCCTAGAGGAAGGGCCATGGAGCCACATGAGCGACAGCATGCCAGCCGACTTGGTGCCTGCAGGCCAGACAGGATGGTCCTGGCCCTGGGTGCTCTTCTGGAAGCTTTCCATTTCCCTGCCTGAGATACCCCTCCTGTCCCGGCCCCCACTGCTTTCTTCCTTACTCACCTCTGCCCAGGGAGAAATTCCAGCGGCAGGTATGGGTGGCACATCCTCTTCTTTAGCAGGTGGCATCTTGGCAACTGCTGCAGAAAGTCCAGCAGAGCCCCACTCACACTGGGCAACCCACAAAGCCGTGGCCTCTCACTCCCTCTCACCAGTCCAGCCCCGAGACTGCTGACAGGGCAGAAAATGGCGTCAGGCACAGCTGCAGGTGCTCTTGCTGCCTGGAGCGGTGTTTATATTGATCTCAACCCAGGCACACCTGGGGAGGTCTGGCCGGCACGGTCGGGCTTCCCAGGCCAGCCAATAATCACCCCTCAGGGGCTCACAGTTGCAGAAACTGGAACTTGCTGAATCGGCCAGGTCCAAGGAACAGGTGTGGGCTCCTGAGAGTCAGGATAGACAAGGGGCTGCAGCTCTGGCTTGTTTTCTAATTATATTATCTGGCCCATGAGTGGGAGACAACTTCAAGAAAACCCTCTCCTAATGAGAGGAACCCAGGAGTCAGGGAGAGGAGGGGTGGGTGGTGGGTGGAGACAGAGGCCTGGTGCCCCGGGTGCAGTGGAAGTCTCTGGAAGACCAGGTGGAGGGAGGCCACACAGAGTGATGCCCAGGGTCACAGACCTGTTGGAGCTGCTGTTTGTTAGTTCAAGTCCTGCTCTGAGGTGCTCTGTGTCAGATCTGAGTGACAGGTGAGCTGGGAGTGCTCTGCAATGAGGGCGATGTGCATGGCTCCTGTGTGCCCAGCCCTGCCACGGTACCTGAAAGGGTTGCTCTGTATCCTGGGAGGGGCCTGATCACGAGAGCCCCGTGGGCTGGGGTGAGGGTGGGGTACCTGCCCAGGTGAGCTCCATATCCTGGGATTGGCCTGACCTCGAGAGCCCCATGGGCTGCTGGAGTCCTGGTAAAAGATGTCAGGACAGTCAGTGAAGCCACCGAGGATATACCTCCAGTAGTTCCTAAACCCTACACCCTGCTGGTCATTCTACTAACCACCAGGACATGGTATTCTGTATTAGTCTTCAATGAAGCCTTCTTTTGTATTCTATTAGTCCCAGAGTCACAAGAAATTTTGGCTTGTGAGTGGCAGGACTCAACATACAACTAAAACAATACTTCCGGGCCGTGTTGCCCCAAGGGTTCAAAAATTCCCACACCATCTTTGGGGAAAGCTCAGCTAAAGACCTAAAAGTTCTACCTCTGGAAAAGGAAACACTCCTTCAATATGCAGACGACATTCTGATCGCCAGCCCTACTAAGGAGACCTCTGAACTACCAAGCCAATAAAGGATACAAGTTGTCCAAGAAAAAGCTCAAATATCACAGACTATGGTGACCTGCGTGGGCTGCATTCTCACAGAAGGTCGGAGAAGCCCATCCCAGGAAAGGGAAGAAACAATTTACAGCCTTACCCATTTCTAAAACTAGAAGACAGCTTAGGGGTTCCTGGGGAGGCCAGGGTTTGCTGCTTCTGGATCCCTAACTACAGTCTACTAGCTGGGCCTCTATATGAAACACTGAAAGAAAAAGATGATGATCCTTTTGAATAGAATCCAGAAGTGGCCTTTCAAGAATGGAAAGAGCAGTCAATTCAGACCCTTGCCCTGGAACTCCCTAATTTAGCTAAACCCTTTGACCTTTACATTCCTAGTGAAATTTGAATGGCCATTGGAGTATTAGTGCAAAACCTGGGACCACTTGAAATGGAACAATGCAAGAATGCCATCCAGGTAGGATAAACTACGGTCACCAAGGGGCTTGGCCCACCGCCACATCTGGCCAAGATACTGGCAGTATCTGAAAACCTGGAAATCAGCAGCCCAAAAGGCCACCTCCCTCCTAAGGGAAAAGGACCCCACGTGGTGATCCTAACCCCCAACCATGCCCTGAAGTTGCAGGGTTTGCTCCGTGGGCACACTGACCTTGAGTGAGGAGGTCCTCCAACTCCAACCTCCAGAGAGATAACTGGGGCAAAGGGGCACCATGACGACTCGTGTGACCATCACTTGACCTGGAGTTTCTCTCATAAAACAACAAGAGTGTGTCCCAAAAGAGTAGACTACTGCTTGCAGGACTTACTGCACCCAGAGGGGAGGTAATAATCTTGGCAGGGGAACAGTATATCACGCTGTCACCATAGAAAAGCCTACAGACACTGTGATGATGGTGGCCAATAAGACCGGCTGGACTCCTGTTTACTTCAAAAGGCTGTTGACTCAGTGGCCATCATGGTCCTTCATCACCACTGACCCTGGACTGTCTGGGAGTTGAGCAGTCAGGGTGCTGACACCTGATGCTGTTTTTACGTTAATTCAGGGGCCTAACTGAAGAAAGCACAGACTACTGGTCAGAGCATCTAGGCTGGCAGAAACGGTCAGCCTAAGGTGGCCGAACAAATGTGGGGCGGGGTGAAACTGGACCTCACAGCGTCACTGCACATCTCCTTCCTGGACCCTTAAAGGTCATTAGAATCTATAACACTACCAATACTTGTGCTCAGGCGGAGGAGCAGGGAGGCAGGAGGCCTGCGGACAAACAACGTCACCTGGAGGCTGCTGGGGAGAAGTTCAGACCCTCTCCCACAGGTATGAGGGCTCCTAACTCAGCACTCAGCAGTTACAGATGAAGGGTCTGCACCCTCAGCACTCTAAGAATGAGGAAGGGGACAAAATGCAGAAGAGGGGTTTGTCCCAGGCAAAGCCCCTTAAAAATCCCTGGGAGATAAAAATAGAATCTGGGCAATAAAATAAAGTCTAACCTTTTTTATCCTTTGTGCTTTGTCTAATTTCACGTGCTCCTAGGGTCCCGCATACAGAGGTTCAACAGCCGGCACTTCAGACCAGATTTCCTAGTGCAGAATGGCTGGGTCGACACTTCAGCTCCTGGAGCACAGTGCAGACTCCGCGATATAGAGCCTGAGCTGCAGCCAACCGGGCCCTCGAGAGCTCCGCCCCCTCCCTCCCACTGACTCTGACAGGATCTCTACACAGCAGCCCAGCCCACAGCCCACGGGATAGCACATGCTCTCACCTCTGCATTCTCTGATCAAAATATAAAGTTTCCTTTGCTTCTGAACCAAACTCAGTCTCGATCTGTTGGCTCCAATGACACTGGGCAGGGGGACACTTGTTGGGGTCCACTCTGGAGGATCAGTAACAGAAATTGAGAACATTGTAACTTCAATGAACAGATGTGTGAGCCAAACTGTAATTAACATAGAACAGTGTATAAGGCTCGGGTAAAATAAGATGTTTCTAACACTTCCATTTGATATTTCCATCACTTTATTATAAGCAAGTTCAGTGAAAGGTTTGTCTTATTTGTCAGGTCAATACTAGAGAAACGAAGTGATTTCTTTCCAAGGATGTACATCTAATAATCTTGGTTAAAGCTTCAATCTTGTTTTAAATGCTTTTCCATTGAAAATGATACCTCTCTTTCAGCTCCCCCATTTCTGAGAAGTATAAAATCTTATAATTTATTATTACCAAAGGGGAAAGGTGGGAGGAGGGATAAATTAACAGTTTGGGATTAACACATACACACTGCTATGTATAAAATCGATCATCAACAAGGAACTACTGTACAGCACAGGGAACTACACTCAATATTTTGCAATAACCTATAAGGGGAAATAATCTGAAAAAAGAATAGATATTTTTATTGACATCATCTATTAATGACAGTTAAAATGGAACCTAACGGAAGCCGGTGGTGAGTGCTTCTGACCCTGAAGACTTCAATCATCTAAAGTTTGGACTCTGCCTACTTCCCAAGGCCCTTAATGAACATATGTGTAGCCGTAGCTTAAAAAATTCCCCAGTTTGGGTTGTGGAGAGACAGTGATTTTGAAAAAGCCCTGGTGTTCTCCTCACATGAATGGGACACTTCCTACAGCTAAAATATGCCTGTCACACCCAGAAGATGGTATACCGTCTGATCGGGAAGAGTTTGGAAAAGGCATCTCATCTCCTCATCTCCTGGTGCTCGGGTTCACCCCTCCAGCGTCTTTACGAACAGTCTTCCCACTTGGAGATGTCAGCACTGTCAACATCCTGTTGCATACAGTTTGGAATTTGTCCAGAGAATGAAGCAGAAGGAAGAGGAACAATGAGAGACAAGTCCTAGGTGTTCGGACAGGCACATGTCACTCTAATTTCCAATCAGGAAGACGAATTGACTAAAAGCTAGGGTTGCCCATGGAAACAGAATAGGGCTTGAGGAAATCCCGCTGCTTTGTGGCCAGTTCCCATAAACACAAGTTGAAAAATGGAACTCAGGGCCGCTAAAATTCACGAAACTGCAGAGTTGAAAATATCTCTCACTGAAAAATGTCTTGAGGAAAGTCAGAGAAAAGGACTTGTAAGCAACGGAGAATGGCAGGAAAGGGATTGGAAGAGGTAGAAAGGACTCGCCATTAAGCACAAGAAAAGGGGCTGAACATTGCCAACATTGCAGTTGGCCAAAAAGGGTGTATGCGTCTTTTTCTGTATATATTCAAGAAAACGGCATACACTTTTTTAGCCAACCAAACAGGTGGGCACTGGAAATCAGTACTACAAAACATATCACTTCGCATCAGTCAGAAGAGCCTTCCTCATAAAGTGTAAACACCAGAAATGCAGGACAGGGCAAGGAGAAAAGGGAGCCCTGTGAGGCTTATAGTGGAAATGTATATTGCCAATGGTCACTCTTGAGAAGTGTATTGTGTTTACTAAAGCATCTAAAAAATGAGCTACAGAGCACAGGGCACTTGCACTCATGGACGTATATCTTGGGAAAGACAAAAATGGAGAGGGCACAGGCACCCCAATGTTTACCGCCTCTCTGTTTCAAAGATCCTCGACTAGGATATAATTTATATGTCTCTGGAGGGAAAAAATGGATAGAGGTGTGGCACTTATGTAGAGTGGAATATTACTCAGCCTGAAAATCAGTGAAATATGGCCAGTTGTAACAACCCCAGAGTAGTTACGTATGATCATTCAAAGTCACATAATTCAAAAAGAAAAAGACATACGATATTACTAATACATGGAATGTAAACGTGGCTACAAAGTACCTGAATTACAAAACAGAATGGGGTCTCAAATTTAGAAGACCAACTTATGTTTGCTTAAGGAAAAAGGAGAGTTGGGGAGCTGCATAAAACCAGAGATTGAAATTAGCACAGATACCGTTCGATAAGCCAAATATGTAATAGAAAAAACCTACTCCCTGGTCAACGAAATGGACTCAACACGCCATATTCAACACCTACGAATACACCTGACTAGTAAGAATCTTCAAACTCATGGATTTATATGTGTCCGTAAGAGAATCAAGCGTGAGTACAGCGGCATGAGCACAGCAGTGAAAATGCGATAAATCCCATTATGAAAATAAATTACAAAAACAAAACACAATGAGAGTGAAATAGAGAGCAATTCTTAAATAATTCATTCAGGGCTTGTGATGCAACCTGGATTTACCACATCTACACCCAGAGCTGAGTGAGACATAAGGTTGGGCAGTTCGGGCTGATAGCATTGTTGAGGTTCGATGAGCAAATGCAGACCCTTTGAAGTCATACTGCATGGTACCCATTCCATGGGTCCCAACTCTCCAGGATTAAGGGATTCTTTCTTCAGCTAAAACATGCATGGGAAACCCACAGTATGGTGCACCATGTGACCAGGAAAGGTTTTCAAATGCATCTCAGTTTTCGTCCCCTTTTACTCGGGTTCACCATTCCAGAACGTTTACTAACACTCTCCCCACTTGGAGAGTCAGTGCCTTTAACCTCCTGTTTGGCACAGTTTGCAATTTCTGCGCAAGATGAACAGGAATAGGGAGAACCAATGAGAGACTAGCAGTAAGTGTCTGCACGGGCAAATTTAATGCTCATTTCCCACCAGGAAGAGGAATTAACCAAAGGATCAGCATGCCGTGCCGGAACCAGATTAGGGCCTGAATCAATCCTGCGGGTTTGCGCCCAGCTCACAAGTTGCGAGTTGAAGAAATGAGCTCAGGGGCACTGTAACTCACAAACATGCAGAGTTATAAATGACAGCTATTGTCCAAAAATATATTGAAGGAAGGCTGCGAAGACGACTTGTAAGTGGGGCAGAATTGCAGGAAAACGATTTCAGGGGGTAGACGGGAATTGCATTTAAAGCATAGGAAAAGAGGCAGAACGTCGACAATGATGCTCTTGGGCAAAAAGGGTGTATGCGTTTTTTCCTGAATTTATTGAGGAAAAAAAGCATATGCGCTTTTTGGCCAACCAAGCAAGCATGTTAAAGAAATCTGCACTACAATGAAGTCTCACTGCCCCCCGGTCAAAAGGGACATGTGAAACAAGTGTAAAATCCACAAAGACAGGACAGGCCAAGGAGAACAGGGAGCCTTGTTATGCTGATGGTCGGGATGTAAATTGCCAACAGCCACTCTGGAGAAGTGTATGGTGTTTCCTGAAACCCCTGAAAAACAAAGCAACGGAGCCTACGGCACTTCCACTTATGGTCCTATAGCTTAGGGAAATTAAAATCAAAAACACACAGCCACCCCAAAGTGTCGGACGGCTCTGTTTACAAGAACCTCTCCTACGGTACAAGTTAAATATCCCAGAATGTGAAAAATGGATAAAGAAGTTGTGGTACGTACGTACAATGGAATATCACTCAGCAATGAAAGCTATGTCATCAGGCCCATCGCGGCAGAATGAGTGGATTCAGGTACGATGATTCTAAGAGAAATAAGTCACACAGAAAATGAAACATCATAAGATATCACTAATACACGGAATGTAAACTTTGCTACACATGAACTGAATTATAAAACAGAACAGGGTTTCAAATTTAGAAAACCAACTTATGCTTGCTTAAGGGGAAAGGTGAGTTGGGGTGCTGCATAAAACCAGAGATAGAAATTAGCACAGATACCTTTCCATAAGCCAAATATGTAATAGCCCAGACCTACCCCTTGCTCAACGAAATGGAATAAACACCCCATATTCAACGCCTAGGAATACACCTGACTAGTAAGAATCTTCAAACCCATGGATTTATATGTCTCCGTAAGAGAATGAAGCGTGTGTACAGCGGCATGAACGCAGCAGAGAAAATCCGATAAATCCCATTATCAAAATGAATTACACAAACAAAACCCAAGGACAGTGAAATAGAGAGTAATTCTTAAATAATTCATTCAGGGCTTGTGATGCAACCTGGATTTACCACATCTACACCCAGAGCTGAGTGAGACATAAGGTTGGGCACTTCGGGCTGATAGCATTGGTGAGGTTCGATGAGCAAATGCAGACCCTTTGAAGTCATACTGCATGGTACCCATTCCATGGTTCCCAACTCTCCAAGTTTAAGGGATTCTTCCTTCAGCTAAAACATGCATGGGAAAACCACAGTATGGTGCACCGTGTAACCGACAAACGTTTTCAAATGCATCTCAGTTTTCGTCCCCTTTTACTCGGGTTCACCATTCCAGACCCTTTACGAACACTCTCCCCACTTGGAGAGTCAGTGCCTTTAACCTCCTGTTGGGCACAGTTTGCAATTTCTGCGCAAGATGAAAAGGAATAGGGAGAACCAATGAGAGACTAGCTCTAGGTGTCTGCACGGGCAAATTTAACGCTCATTTCCCACCAGGAAGAGGAATTAACCAAAGGCTCAGCATGCCGTGCCGGAACAAGATTAGGGCCTGAAGCAATCCTGTGGGTTTGCCGCCAGCTCACAAGATAGCGAGTTGAAGAAAGGAGCTCAGGGGCACTGTAACTCACAAACCTGCAGAGTTATAAATGACAGCTATCGTCCAAAAATATATTGAAGGAAGGCTGCGAAGACGACTTGTAATCGGGACAGATTTGCAGGAAAACGATTTCAGGGGGTAGACGGGAATTGCATTTAAAGCATAGGAAAAGAGGCAGAACGTCGACAATGATGCTCTTGGCCAAAAAGGGCGTATGCGTTATTTCCTGAATATATTCAGGAAAAAACGCATACGCCCTTTTTGGCCAACCAAGCAAGCATGTTAAAGAAATCTGCACTACAATGAAGTCTCACTGCCCCCCGGTCAAAAGGGCCATCTGAAAAAAGTGTAAAATCCAGAAAGGCAGCACAGGCCATGGAGAACAGGGAGCCTTGTTATGCTGATGGGCGGGATGTAAATTACCAACAGCCACTCTGGAGAAGTGTATGGTGTTTCCCGGAACATCTAAAAAACAAAGCTACGGAGCCTACGGCACTTCCCCTTATGGTCCTATTGCTTAGGGAAATTAAAATCAAAAACACACAGCCACCCCAAAGTTTCAGACGGCTCTGTTTACAAGAACCTCGTCTACAGTACAAGTTAAATATCCCAGAAAGCGAAAAATGGATAAAGAAGTTGTGGTACATACGTACAATGGAATATCACTCAGCAATGAAATCTATGTCATCAGGCCCGTCGCGGCATAATGAGTGGATTCAGGCACGATGATTCTAAGTGAAATAAGTCACACAGAAAATGAAACATCATAAGATATCACTAATACACGGAATGTAAACTTGGCTACACATGAACTGAATTACAAAACAGAACAGGGTCTCAAATTTAGAAAACCAACTTATGCTTGCTTAAGGGGAAAGGTGAGTTGGGGTGCTGCATAAAACCAGAGATAGAAATTAGCACAGATACCTTTCCATAAGCCAAATATGTAATAGTCAAGACCTACCCCTTGCTCAACGAAATGGACTAAACACACCATATTCAACCCCTAGGAATACACCTGTGTAGTAAGAATCTTCAAACACTTGGATTTATATGTCTCTGTAAGAGAATGAAGCGTGTGTACAGCGGCATGAATGCAGCAGAGAAAATCCGATAAATCCCATTATCAAAATGAATTACCCAAACAAAACCCAAGGACAGTGAAATAGAGAGCAATTCTTAAATAATTCATTCAGGGCTTGTGATGCAACCTGGATTTACCACATCTAAACCCAGAGCTGAGTGAGACATAAGTTTGGGCACTTCGGGCTGATAGCATTGGTGAAGTTCGATGAGCAAATGCAGACCCTTTGAAGTCATACTGCATGGTACCCATTCCATGGGTCCCAACTCTCCAGGTTTAAGGGATTCTTCCTTCAGCTAAAACATGCATGGGAAACCCACAGTATGGTGCACCGTGTGACCGGCAAACGTTTTCAAATGCATCTCAGTTTTCGTCCCCTTTTACTCGGGTTCACCATTCCAGACCCTTTACTAACACTCTCCCCACTTGGAGAGTCAGTGCTTTTAACTTCCTGTTTGGCACAGTTTGCAATTTCTGCGCAAGATGAACAGGAATAGGGAGAACCAATGAGAGACTAGCTGTAGGTGTCTGAACGGGCAAATTTAGTGCTCATTTCCCACCAGGAGGAGGAATTAACCAAAGGCTCAGCATGCCGTGCCTGAACCAGATTAGGGCCTGACAATCGTGCGGGTTTGCAGCCAGCTCACAAGATAGCGAGTTGAAGAAAGGAGCTCAGGGGCACTGTAACTCACAAACCTGCAGAGTAATAAATGACAGCTATCGTCCAAAAATATATTGAAGGAGGTCTGCAAAGACGACTTGTAAGCGGGACAGATTTGCAGGAAAACGATTTCAGGAGGTAGACGGCAATTGCATTTAAAGCATAGGAAAAGAGGCAGAAAGTCAACAATGATGCTCTTGGCCAAAAAGGGCGTATGCGTTTTTTCCTGAATATATTCAGGAAAAAACGCATACGCCGTTTTTGGCCAACCAAGCAAGCATGTTAAAGAAATCTGCACTACAATGCAGTCTCACTGCCCCCCGGTCAAAAGGGCCATCTGAAAAAAGTGTAAAATCCAGAAAGGCAGCACAGGCCATGGAGAACAGGGAGCCTTGTTATGTTGATGGGCGGGATGTAAATTGCCAACAGCCACTCTGGACAAGTGTATGGTGTTTCCCGGAACACCTAAAAAACAAAGCAACGAAGCCTACGGCACTTCCACTTATGGTCCTATAGCTTAAGGAAATTAAAATCAAAAACACACAAACACCCCAAAGTTTCGGACGGCTCTGTTTACAAGAACCTCGTCTATGGTTCAAGTTAAATATCCCAGAATGTGAAAAATGGATAAAGTAGTAGTGGTACCTACATACAATGGAAAATCACACAGCAATGAAATCTATGTCATCAGGCCCATCGCGGCATAATGAGTGGATTCATGTACAAAGATTCTAAGGGAAATAAGTCACACAGAAAATGAAACATCATAAGATATCACCAATACACGGAATGTAAACTTGGCTGCACATGAACTGAAATACAAAACAGAACAGGGTCTCAAATTTAGAAAAACAACTTATGCTTGCTTAAGGGGAAAGGTGAGTTGGGGTGCTGCATAAAACCAGAGATAGAAATTAGCACAGATACCTTTCCATAAGCCAAATATGTAATAGTCAAGACCTACCCCTTGCTCAACGAAATGGACCAAACAACACATATTAAACGCCTAGGAATACACCTGACTAGTAAGAATATTCAAACCCATGGATTTATATGTCTCCATAAGGGAATCAAGCGTGTGTACAGCTGCATGAAGGCAGCAGAGAAAATCCGATAAATCCCATTATCAAAATAAATTGAAAAACAAAACACAATGACAGTGAAATAGAGAGCAATTCTTAAATAATTCATTCAGGGCTTGTGATGCAACCTGGATTTACCTCATCTACACCCAGAGCTGAGTGAGACATAAGGTTGGACACTTCGGGCTGATAGCATTGGTGAGGTTCGATGAGCAAATGAAGACCCTTTGAAGTCATACTGCATGGTACCCATTCCATGGGTCCCAACTCTCCAGGTTTAAGCGATTCTTCCTTCAGCTAAAACATGCATGGGAAACCCACAGTATGGTGCACCGTGTGACTGGCAAACGTTTTCAAATGCATCTCAGTTTTCGTCCCCTTTTACTCGGGTGCACCATTCCAGAACGTTTACTAACACTCTCCCCACTTGGAGAGTCAGTGCCTTTAACCTCCTGTTTGGCACAGTTTGCAATTTCTGCGCAAGATGAACAGGAATAGGGAGAACCAATGAGAGACTAGCAGTAAGTGTCTGCACGGGCAAATTTAATGCTCATTTCCCACCAGGAAGAGGAATTAACCAAAGGATCAGCATGCCGTGCCGGAAACAGATTAGGGCCTGAAGCAATCCTTCGGGTTTGCGCCCAGCTCACAAGTTGCGAGTTGAAGAAAGGAGCTCAGGGGCACTGTAACTCACAAACATGCAGAGTTATAAATGACAGCTATCGTCCAAAAATATATTGAAAGAAGGCTGCGAAGACGACTTGTAAGCGGGGCAGAATTGCAGGAAAACGATTTCAGGGGGTAGACGGGAATTGCATTTAAAGCATAGGAAAAGAGGCAGACCGTCGACAATGATGCTCTTGGCGAAAAAGGGTGTATGCGTTTTTTCCTGAATTTATTCAGGAAATAAAGCATATGCGCTTTTTGGCCAACCAAGCAAGCATGTTAAAGAAATCTGCACTACAATGAAGTCTCACTGCCCCCCGGTCAAAAGGGCCATCTGAAAAAAGTGTAAAATCCAGAAAGGCAGCACAGGCCATGGAGAACAGCGAGCCTTGTTATGCTGATGGGCGGGATGTAAATTGCCAACAGCCAGTCTGGAAAAATGTATGGTGTTTCCGGGAACATCTAAAAAACAAAGCAACGGAGCCTATGGCACTTCCCCTTATGGTCCTATAGCTTAGGAAAGTTAAAATCAAAAACACACAGCCACCCCAAAGTGTCGGACGGCTCTGTTTACAAGAACCTCGTCTACGGTACAAGTTAAATATCCCAGAATGTGAAAAATGGATAAAGAAGTTGTGGTACGTACGTACAATGGAATATCACTCAGCAATGAAATCTATATCATCAGGCCCGTCGCGGCATAATGAGTGGATTCAGGTACGATGATTCTAAGTGAAATAAGTCACACAGAAAATGAAACATCATAAGATATCACTACTACACGGAATGTAAACTTGGCTACACATGAACTGAATTACAAAACAGAACAGGGTCTCAAATTTAGAAAACCAACTTATGCTTGCTTAAGGGGAAAGGTGAGTTGGGGTGCTGCATAAAACCAGAGATAGAAATTAGCACAGATACCTTCACATAAGCCAAATATGTAATAGTCAAGGCCTACCCTTTGCGCAATGAAATGGACTAAATACCCCATATTCAACGCCTAGGAATACACCTGACTGGTAAGAATCTTCAAACCCATGGATTTATATGTCTCCGTTAGGGAATGAAGCGTGTGTACAGCAACATGAATGCAGCAGAGAAAATCCGATAAATCCCATTATCTAAATGAATTACAAAAACCAAACACAAGGACAGTGAAATAGAGAGCAATTCTTAAATAATTCATTCAGGCTTGTGATGCAACCTGGATTTACCACATCTACACCCAGAGCTGAGTGTGACATAAGGTTGGGCACTTCGGGCTGATAGCACTGGTGAGGTTCGATGAGCAAATGCAGACCCTTTGAAGACATACTGCATGGTACCCATTCCATGGGTCCCAAATCTCCAGTTATAAGGGATTCTTCCTTCAGCTCAAAACATGCATGGGAAACCCACAGTATGGTGGACCGTGTGACCGGCAAACGTTTTCAAATGCATCTCAGTTTTCCTCCCCTTTTACACAGGTTCACCATTCCAGACCCTTTACTCACACTCTCCCCACTTGGAGAGTCAGTGCCTTTAACCTCCTGTTGGGCACAGTTTGCAATTTCTGCGCAAGATGAACAGGAATAGGGAGAACCAATGAGAGACTAGCTGTAGGTGTCTGTACGGGCAAATTTAACGCTCATTTCCCACCAGGAAGAGGAATTAACCAAAGGCTCAGCATGCCCTGCTGGAACCAGATAAGGGCCTGAAGCAATCCTGCGGGTTTGCGGCCAGCTCACAAGTTAGCAAGATGAAGAAAGGAGCTCAGGGGCACTGTAACTCACAAACCTGCAGAGTTATAAATGACAGCTATCGTCCAAAAATATATTGAAGTATGTCTGCGAAGAGGACTTAGAATTTGGGCAGAAATTCAGGAAAACGATTTCAGGGGGTAGACTGGAATTGCACTTAAAGCCTAGGAAAAGACGGAGAACAGCGACAATGATGCACTTGGCCAAAAAGGGCGTATGCGTTTTTTCCTGAATATAATCAGGAAAAAACGCATATGCCCTTTTTGGCCAACCAAGCAAGCGTGTAAAGAAATCTGCACTAAAATGAAGTCTCTCTGCCCCCCGGTCAAAAGGGCCATCTGAAAAAAGTGTAAAATCCAGAAAGGCAGGACAGGCCATGGAGAAGAGGGAGCATTGTTATCCTGATGGTCGGCATGTGAATTGCCAACAGCCACTCTGGAGAAGTGTATGGTATTTCCTGAAACACATAAGAAACAAAGCAACACAGCCTATGGCACTTCCACTTATGGTCCTATAGCTTAGGGAAATTAAAATCAAAACCACACAGGCACCCCAAAGTTTGGAACGGCTCTGTTTACAAGAACCTCTTGTACGGTACAAGTTAAATATCCCAGAGGGCGAAAAATGGATAAAGAAGTTGTGGTTCTTACGTACAATGGAATATCACTCAGCAATGAAATCTATGTCATCAGGCCCGTAGCGGCATAATGAGTGGATTCAGGTACGATGATTCTACGTGCAATAGGTCACACAGAAAAAGAAACATCATAAGATATCACTAATACACGGAATGTAAACTTGGCTACACATGAAATGAATTACAAAACAGAACAGTGTCTCAAATTTAGAAAACCAACTTATGCTTGCTTTTTGGGAAAGGTGAGTTCGGGTGCTGCATAAAAACAGAGATTGAAATTCGCACTGATACCGTTCCATAAGCCAAATATGTAATAGACAAGACCTACTGCTTGCTCAACGAAATGGGCTCAACACCCCATATTCAACGCCTAGGAATATACCTGCCTAGCAAGAGTCTTAAAACCCATGGATTTATATGTGTCCATAAGAGAATCCAGCGTGTGTTCAGTGGCCTAAAGGCAACAGTGAAAATCCGATAAATCACATTATCAAAATAAATTTCAAAAACAAAACACAATGACAGTGAAATAGAGAGCAATTCTTAAATAATTCACTCAGGGCTTCTGATGCAACCTGGATTTACCACATGTACACCCAGTGCTGGGGAGACATAAGGCCGGACACTTCGCCCTGATAGTATTGTTGAGGTTCGGTGAGCAATTGCAGACCCTTTGAAGTCATACTGCATGGTACCCATTCCAAGGGTCCCAACTCTCCAGGTTTAAGGGATTCTTCCTTCCGCTACATCATGTATGGGAAACCCAGAGTATGGTCCACCATGTGATTGGGAAACGTTTTCAAATGCATCTCAGTTTTCGTCCCTTTATACTCGGGTTCACCATTCCAGATGCTTAACTAACACTCTCCCCACTTGGAGAGTCAGTGCCTTTAACCTCCTGTTTGTCACAGTTTGCAATTTCTGCGCAAGATGAACAGGAATAGGGAGAACCAATGAGAGACTAGCTGTAGGTGTCTGCACGGGCAATTTAATGCTCATTTCTCACCAGGAAGTGGAATTAACCAAAGGCTCAGAATGCCGTGCCGGAACCAGATTAGGGCCTGAAGCAATACTGCGGGTGTGCAGGCAGCTCACAAGATAGCGAGTTGAACAAAGGAGCTCAGGGGCACTGTAATTCACAAACCTGCAGAGTTATAAATGACAGCTATCGTCCAAAAATATATTGAAGGAAGGCTGCGAAGAGGACTTGAAAGCGGGGCAGAATTCCAGGAAAACGATTTCAGGAGGTAGACGGGAAATGCACTGAAAGCATAGGAGAAGAGGCAGAACCTCGACAATGATGCACTTGTTCAAAAAGTGCATATGCGTTTTTTCCAAGGTCCTCCTTAAAGAGGGTAGGGGGCTCCCAGCATTCTTCAGTGGCCAACAGAGGGCCCACATCGCCAAGGTGACGTGAGCCAGCCAGGCAGGAGTGACCTCACATCAGAGGGCCCACCTCACAGAAGGGTAAGGGACCCAGCCATTATCAGACTCTCACCAGAGGGCCCACATCAGCAAGGGGATGGGAACCAGGCAGGAGTGTCTTCACACCCGTGGGGCCACATCATCGCAAGTTGAGGTACCCAGCACATGTGGCCTCAAACCAGAGGACCCACATCTCCATGGGTCTCGGAGCGAGGCAGGCAGGATGAACCTCAAAACACGTGGCCCATTGTATAAAAAAGGTGAGGAATCCAGCAGTTGGAACATCCCAGCAGGCAGCCCAGAGCACCGAGGCTATGGGATCCAGGCAATGATGAACTCACAACAGAGGGCCCTCATCATGAAACTGTGAGCAACCTAGCCATTGTGACCTCAGAGCACAAGGCCCACATCCCCATGGGGAAGCGAACCAAGCAGGAGTGTCATCGCACCAGTGGGCACACATCAGAAAATGTGGGGAGCCCAGCAGTTAGGGCCTGATGCCAGAGGGCCCTCATCACCGAGGAGAGGAGGCTCCCAGCAGGCTCCAACTGCTACAAGAGGGCCAACGTCGCCAATGCGGGGTGTGCCAGCCAGGCAGGAGTGACCTCAGAGCAGAGGGCCAACCTCAAAAAAGTGTGAGGAACCCAAAGAGGATTAGACTCTCACCAGAGGGCCCACATCACCAAGAGGATCAGAACCAGGCAGGACTGTCTTCACACCAGGGTGACCACATCATAGAAAGGTGAGGAACCCAGCACATGTGGCCTAAACCAGAAGACCCACATCTCCAAGGGGCTCGGAGTGAGGCATGCAGGAGTAGCCTCACAACACAGGGCCCATAGAATAAAAAAGCTGAGGAATCCTGCAGTGGGAACCTCCCAGCAGGCGGCCCAGAGCACCGAGTCTATGCGATCCAGGCTGCAGTGAACTCACAGCAGAGGGCCCATATCATGAAACTGTGAGCAACCCAGCCATTGGGACCTCACAGCAGAAGGCCCACATCCCCATGGGGTTGGGAACATGGCAAGAGTGTCCTCGCACCACTTAGCACGTATCAGAAAAAGTGGGTACCCAGCAGTTACGGCCTGACGCTAGAGAGCTCTCATCACCGAGGGGAGGTGGCTCCCAGCAGGCTCCAACTGCCACAAGAGGGCCGATGTCGCCAAGGCGGGGTGTGCCAGCCAGTCAGTAGTGACCTCACAGCAGAGGGCCCACCTCACAGAAGGGTGAGGAACCCAGCCAGGATCAGACTCTCACCAGAGGGCCCACATCACCAAGGGGATAGAAACCAGGCAGGAGTGTCCTCACACCAGCGGGGCCACATCATCGAAAGGTGAGGGACCCAGCACACGTGGCCTCAAACCAGAGGACACACATCACCAAGGGGCTGGGAGTGAGTCAGGCAGGAGGAGTCTCCAAACAGAGGGCCCATAGAAGAGAAAAGGTGAGGAATCCCGCAGTTGGAACCTCCCCGCAGGTGGCCAGGAGCAGCGAGGCTATGGGATCCAGGCCGGAGTGAACTCACACCAGAGGGCCCTCATCATGAAACTGAGCCACCCACCATTGGGACCTCAGAGCAGAAGGCCCATATTCCCATGGGGTTGGAAACCTGGCAGGAGTGTACTCACACCACAGGGCGCACATCAGAAAATTTTGGGAGCCCAGGAGTTAGAGCCTGACGCCAGAGGGCCCTCATTACCGAGGGGAGGAGACTCCCAGCAGGCACCAACTCCCAACTGAGGGCCCACGTCGCCAAGGTGACGTGTGCCAGTCAGGCAGGAGTGACCTCACAGCAGAGGGCCTACCTCACAGAAGGGTGAGGAAACCAGCCAGGATAAGACTCTCACCAGAGAGCCCACATCACCAAGGGGACCGGAACAAGGCAGGAGTGTCCTCACACCAGTGTGGCCACATTATAGAAAGGTGACGAACCCAGCACATGTGGCCTAAACCAGAGGACCCACATTTCCAAGGTGCTCCGAGTGAGGCAGGCAGGAGTAGCCTAACAACACAGGGCCCACAGAATAAAAAATGTGAGGAATCCAGCAGTTGGAACCCCCCAGCAGGTGGCCCAGAGTACGGAGCCTATGTGATCCAGGCCACAGTGAACTCACAGCAGAGGGCTCACATCATGACACTGTGAGCAACCCAGCTGGTGGGACCTCAGAGCAGAAGGCCCACATCCCCATGGGGATGGGAACGTGGCAGGAGTGTACTCGCACGACAGGGCACATATCAGAAAATTTTGGGAGCCCATGAGTTAGGGCCTGACGCCAGAGGGCCCTCATTACCGAGGGGAGGAGACTCCCAGCAGGCACCAACTCCCAACTGAGGACCCACATCGCCAAGGTGATGTGTGCCAGCCAGGCAGGAGTGACCTCACAGCAGAGGGCCCACCTCCCAGAAGGGTGAGGAATCCAGCCAGGATCAGACTCTCACCAGAGGGCCCCCATCACCAAGGGGATGGGAACCAGGCAGGAGTGTCCTCACACCAGTGGGGCCACATCAATAAAGGTGAGGAAACCGGCACATGTGGCCTCAAACCAGAGGACCCACATCACAAAGGGGCTGGGAGTGAGTCAGGAAGGAGGAGCATGAAAACACAGGACCCAAAGAATAAAAATGGTAAGGAATCCAGCAGTAGGAACCTCCCAGCAGGCGGCTCAGAGCACAGAGTCTATGGGATCTAGGCCTGAGTGAACTAACACCAGAGAGCCAACATCCTGAAACTGTGAACAACACAGGTGTTGGGACCATAGAGCAGAAGGCACATGGGGATGGGAACCTGGCAGGAGTGCCCTCACACCACTTAGCACGTATCAGAAAATGAGGGTAACCAGCAGTTAGGGCCTGATGCCAGAGGGTCTCATCACTGAGGGGAGGAGGCTCCCAGCGGGCTCCAACTGCCACCAGAGGGCCGACGTCGCCAAGGCGGGGTGTGTCAGCCAGGCAGGAGTGACCTCAGAGAAGAGGGCCCACCTCACAGAAGTGTGAGGAGCCCAACCAGGATCAGACTCTCACTGGAGGGCTCACATCACCAAGGGGATGGGAACCAGGCAGGAGTGTCCGCACACCAGTGGGGCCACATCTGCGAAAGGTGAGGAACCCAGCACATGTGGCCTCAAACCAGAGGACACACATCACCAAGGGGCTGGGAGTGAGGCAGGTGTCTGGAGGGGCACATTTAACTCTAATTTCCCACCAGGAAGAGGAATTAACCAAAGGCTCAGAGTGCCGTGCGGGACCCTGATTACGGCCTGAAGCAAACCTGCGGTTCTGTGGCCAGCTTTCAAGGAAACGAGTTAAGAAAGGAAATCACAGGCACTGTAATTCACAAACCTGCAGAGTTATAAATGACAGCTATTGGCAAAAATATATTGAAGTAAGTCTGCACAGAGGACTTGAAAACGAGGCAGAATTGCAGGAATCATATTTCAGGAGGTAGATTGGAATTGCATTTAAAGCATGTGAAAAGCGGCAGATCTTTGACAGTGATGCACTTGGACAAAAAGTGCGTATACATTTTTTCCTGAATATATTCAGGAAAAAACGCATATGCCCTTTGTGGCCAACCAAGAATTCGAGCAATGGAAATCCGCACTACAATGAACTCTCATTTCCCATTCGTCAAAAGAGCCATCTGAAAAAAGTGTAAAACCCAGAAACACAGGACAGGCCATGGAGAACAGGGAGCCTTGTTATGCTGATGGACGGATTGTAAATTGCCAACAGACACTCTGGTGATGTTTATAGTGTATGCTGAAACATCTAAAAAACAAAGCTACAGAGCCTAGGGCACTTCCACTTTTGGCCCTATAGCTTAGGAAAATTAAAATCAACAAGACACAGCCAACACAATATCCAGGGCTGCTGTGTTTACAAGAACCTTGAGTCCAGTACAAATTAAATATCCCAGAAAGAAAAAAATGGATAAAGGAGTTGTCCTACTTACGTACAACGGAATATCACTCAGCAATGAAATCAATGTCATCAGGCCTGTAGCAGCAAATTGAGTGGATTTAAGTATGATGATTCTAAGAGAAATATGTCACACAGAGAAACATAATTATCATAAGATATCACAAATAGAGGGAGTGTAAACTTGGCTACACATAAACTGAATTACAAAACCGAGCAGAGTCTCACATTTAGATAAAAACTTATGCTTGCTTAACGGGAAAGTTGAGTTGGGGTGCTGTATAAAACCAGAGATTGAAATGAGCACACATACCGTTCCATAAGCCAAATATGTAATAGACAAGACCTACTCTTTGCTCAACGAAATAGACTAATCCATGGTGTATCACCTCACACCTGTTAGAATGGGCATCATCAGAAAATCTACAAACAACAAATGCTGGAAAGGGTGCGGAGATAAGGAAACCTCTTCCACTATTGTTGGGAATGTAAATTGATGCAGTCACTGTGGAGAACATTATGGAGTTTCTTATAAAACTAAGAATAGAATTACCATATAATACAGCAATCCCACTACTGGGCATATACCCAGACAAAACCATAAAACGAAAAGAGACATTCACCGCAATGTTCATTGCATCACTATTTACAATATCCAGGTAATGGAAGCAACCTAAATGCCCACAGACAGACGAATGCATAAAGATGAGGTACATATATAAAATGGAATATTACTAAGCCATAAAAAGGAATGAAATTGGGTCATTTGTAGAGACGTTGATGGATCTAGAGACTGTCATACAGAGTGAAGTAAGTCAGAAAGAGAAAAACAAATCCTGTATATAAATGCATATATGTGGAACCTAGAAAAGTTGTACAGATGAAGCGTTTTGCAAGGCAGAAATAGAGCAACAGATGTAGACAACAAACGTATGGACACCAAGGGGGGAAAGCTGTTAGGGGGGTGGTGGTGGGAGGAGTTGAGAGATTGGGATTGGCATGTATACATTTCTATGTATAAAATAGGTAACCAAAAAGAACCTGCTGTATAAAAAAATAAAATAAAATTCAAAATTACAAAAAGTAAAACAGAAAAAATATTCTTCCCTTCACATACATGTATTTATATGAATAAATTATTTCCATGCTTATATCTGTAAATACAAAAAAGAGGAATAAAATCTACCTTGAACCAAAAACGAAAAAAAGAAAAAAAAACAGAACCCACCAGTTACACAGAGGAAAACCGTATCAGGGCCCTTGCTCCAGTTGTAAACAATTCTGAAGTTGGTCAGTGGTGGGGAATCATCTCCCATTCAGCCAGCATGCCCCACGCAACAAGCGTCCTCATTGCAAAGCTGGGGGCCCGTGCCGAGGCATCTGTGAGTAAACGTGGGCCGAGCCCCAGGCCAGCTGCTGCAGAAATGTTCCCACCCTTCCCAGGTAAAACACCTGAATATGTACAAGGACTTGAAAGCCTAGAGGAAGGGCCATGGAGCCACATGAGCGACAGCATGCCAGCCGACTTGGTGCCTGCAGGCCAGACAGGATGGTCCTGGCCCTGGGTGCTCTTCTGGAAGCTTTCCATTTCCCTGCCTGAGATACCCCTCCTGTCCCGGCCCCCACTGCTTTCTTCCTTACTCACCTCTGCCCAGGGAGAAATTCCAGCGGCAGGTATGGGTGGCACATCCTCTTCTTTAGCAGGTGGCATCTTGGCAACTGCTGCAGAAAGTCCAGCAGAGCCCCACTCACACTGGGCAACCCACAAAGCCGTGGCCTCTCACTCCCTCTCACCAGTCCAGCCCCGAGACTGCTGACAGGGCAGAAAATGGCGTCAGGCACAGCTGCAGGTGCTCTTGCTGCCTGGAGCGGTGTTTATATTGATCTCAACCCAGGCACACCTGGGGAGGTCTGGCCGGCACGGTCGGGCTTCCCAGGCCAGCCAATAATCACCCCTCAGGGGCTCACAGTTGCAGAAACTGGAACTTGCTGAATCGGCCAGGTCCAAGGAACAGGTGTGGGCTCCTGAGAGTCAGGATAGACAAGGGGCTGCAGCTCTGGCTTGTTTTCTAATTATATTATCTGGCCCATGAGTGGGAGACAACTTCAAGAAAACCCTCTCCTAATGAGAGGAACCCAGGAGTCAGGGAGAGGAGGGGTGGGTGGTGGGTGGAGACAGAGGCCTGGTGCCCCGGGTGCAGTGGAAGTCTCTGGAAGACCAGGTGGAGGGAGGCCACACAGAGTGATGCCCAGGGTCACAGACCTGTTGGAGCTGCTGTTTGTTAGTTCAAGTCCTGCTCTGAGGTGCTCTGTGTCAGATCTGAGTGACAGGTGAGCTGGGAGTGCTCTGCAATGAGGGCGATGTGCATGGCTCCTGTGTGCCCAGCCCTGCCACGGTACCTGAAAGGGTTGCTCTGTATCCTGGGAGGGGCCTGATCACGAGAGCCCCGTGGGCTGGGGTGAGGGTGGGGTACCTGCCCAGGTGAGCTCCATATCCTGGGATTGGCCTGACCTCGAGAGCCCCATGGGCTGCTGGAGTCCTGGTAAAAGATGTCAGGACAGTCAGTGAAGCCACCGAGGATATACCTCCAGTAGTTCCTAAACCCTACACCCTGCTGGTCATTCTACTAACCACCAGGACATGGTATTCTGTATTAGTCTTCAATGAAGCCTTCTTTTGTATTCTATTAGTCCCAGAGTCACAAGAAATTTTGGCTTGTGAGTGGCAGGACTCAACATACAACTAAAACAATACTTCCGGGCCGTGTTGCCCCAAGGGTTCAAAAATTCCCACACCATCTTTGGGGAAAGCTCAGCTAAAGACCTAAAAGTTCTACCTCTGGAAAAGGAAACACTCCTTCAATATGCAGACGACATTCTGATCGCCAGCCCTACTAAGGAGACCTCTGAACTACCAAGCCAATAAAGGATACAAGTTGTCCAAGAAAAAGCTCAAATATCACAGACTATGGTGACCTGCGTGGGCTGCATTCTCACAGAAGGTCGGAGAAGCCCATCCCAGGAAAGGGAAGAAACAATTTACAGCCTTACCCATTTCTAAAACTAGAAGACAGCTTAGGGGTTCCTGGGGAGGCCAGGGTTTGCTGCTTCTGGATCCCTAACTACAGTCTACTAGCTGGGCCTCTATATGAAACACTGAAAGAAAAAGATGATGATCCTTTTGAATAGAATCCAGAAGTGGCCTTTCAAGAATGGAAAGAGCAGTCAATTCAGACCCTTGCCCTGGAACTCCCTAATTTAGCTAAACCCTTTGACCTTTACATTCCTAGTGAAATTTGAATGGCCATTGGAGTATTAGTGCAAAACCTGGGACCACTTGAAATGGAACAATGCAAGAATGCCATCCAGGTAGGATAAACTACGGTCACCAAGGGGCTTGGCCCACCGCCACATCTGGCCAAGATACTGGCAGTATCTGAAAACCTGGAAATCAGCAGCCCAAAAGGCCACCTCCCTCCTAAGGGAAAAGGACCCCACGTGGTGATCCTAACCCCCAACCATGCCCTGAAGTTGCAGGGTTTGCTCCGTGGGCACACTGACCTTGAGTGAGGAGGTCCTCCAACTCCAACCTCCAGAGAGATAACTGGGGCAAAGGGGCACCATGACGACTCGTGTGACCATCACTTGACCTGGAGTTTCTCTCATAAAACAACAAGAGTGTGTCCCAAAAGAGTAGACTACTGCTTGCAGGACTTACTGCACCCAGAGGGGAGGTAATAATCTTGGCAGGGGAACAGTATATCACGCTGTCACCATAGAAAAGCCTACAGACACTGTGATGATGGTGGCCAATAAGACCGGCTGGACTCCTGTTTACTTCAAAAGGCTGTTGACTCAGTGGCCATCATGGTCCTTCATCACCACTGACCCTGGACTGTCTGGGAGTTGAGCAGTCAGGGTGCTGACACCTGATGCTGTTTTTACGTTAATTCAGGGGCCTAACTGAAGAAAGCACAGACTACTGGTCAGAGCATCTAGGCTGGCAGAAACGGTCAGCCTAAGGTGGCCGAACAAATGTGGGGCGGGGTGAAACTGGACCTCACAGCGTCACTGCACATCTCCTTCCTGGACCCTTAAAGGTCATTAGAATCTATAACACTACCAATACTTGTGCTCAGGCGGAGGAGCAGGGAGGCAGGAGGCCTGCGGACAAACAACGTCACCTGGAGGCTGCTGGGGAGAAGTTCAGACCCTCTCCCACAGGTATGAGGGCTCCTAACTCAGCACTCAGCAGTTACAGATGAAGGGTCTGCACCCTCAGCACTCTAAGAATGAGGAAGGGGACAAAATGCAGAAGAGGGGTTTGTCCCAGGCAAAGCCCCTTAAAAATCCCTGGGAGATAAAAATAGAATCTGGGCAATAAAATAAAGTCTAACCTTTTTTATCCTTTGTGCTTTGTCTAATTTCACGTGCTCCTAGGGTCCCGCATACAGAGGTTCAACAGCCGGCACTTCAGACCAGATTTCCTAGTGCAGAATGGCTGGGTCGACACTTCAGCTCCTGGAGCACAGTGCAGACTCCGCGATATAGAGCCTGAGCTGCAGCCAACCGGGCCCTCGAGAGCTCCGCCCCCTCCCTCCCACTGACTCTGACAGGATCTCTACACAGCAGCCCAGCCCACAGCCCACGGGATAGCACATGCTCTCACCTCTGCATTCTCTGATCAAAATATAAAGTTTCCTTTGCTTCTGAACCAAACTCAGTCTCGATCTGTTGGCTCCAATGACACTGGGCAGGGGGACACTTGTTGGGGTCCACTCTGGAGGATCAGTAACAGAAATTGAGAACATTGTAACTTCAATGAACAGATGTGTGAGCCAAACTGTAATTAACATAGAACAGTGTATAAGGCTCGGGTAAAATAAGATGTTTCTAACACTTCCATTTGATATTTCCATCACTTTATTATAAGCAAGTTCAGTGAAAGGTTTGTCTTATTTGTCAGGTCAATACTAGAGAAACGAAGTGATTTCTTTCCAAGGATGTACATCTAATAATCTTGGTTAAAGCTTCAATCTTGTTTTAAATGCTTTTCCATTGAAAATGATACCTCTCTTTCAGCTCCCCCATTTCTGAGAAGTATAAAATCTTATAATTTATTATTACCAAAGGGGAAAGGTGGGAGGAGGGATAAATTAACAGTTTGGGATTAACACATACACACTGCTATGTATAAAATCGATCATCAACAAGGAACTACTGTACAGCACAGGGAACTACACTCAATATTTTGCAATAACCTATAAGGGGAAATAATCTGAAAAAAGAATAGATATTTTTATTGACATCATCTATTAATGACAGTTAAAATGGAACCTAACGGAAGCCGGTGGTGAGTGCTTCTGACCCTGAAGACTTCAATCATCTAAAGTTTGGACTCTGCCTACTTCCCAAGGCCCTTAATGAACATATGTGTAGCCGTAGCTTAAAAAATTCCCCAGTTTGGGTTGTGGAGAGACAGTGATTTTGAAAAAGCCCTGGTGTTCTCCTCACATGAATGGGACACTTCCTACAGCTAAAATATGCCTGTCACACCCAGAAGATGGTATACCGTCTGATCGGGAAGAGTTTGGAAAAGGCATCTCATCTCCTCATCTCCTGGTGCTCGGGTTCACCCCTCCAGCGTCTTTACGAACAGTCTTCCCACTTGGAGATGTCAGCACTGTCAACATCCTGTTGCATACAGTTTGGAATTTGTCCAGAGAATGAAGCAGAAGGAAGAGGAACAATGAGAGACAAGTCCTAGGTGTTCGGACAGGCACATGTCACTCTAATTTCCAATCAGGAAGACGAATTGACTAAAAGCTAGGGTTGCCCATGGAAACAGAATAGGGCTTGAGGAAATCCCGCTGCTTTGTGGCCAGTTCCCATAAACACAAGTTGAAAAATGGAACTCAGGGCCGCTAAAATTCACGAAACTGCAGAGTTGAAAATATCTCTCACTGAAAAATGTCTTGAGGAAAGTCAGAGAAAAGGACTTGTAAGCAACGGAGAATGGCAGGAAAGGGATTGGAAGAGGTAGAAAGGACTCGCCATTAAGCACAAGAAAAGGGGCTGAACATTGCCAACATTGCAGTTGGCCAAAAAGGGTGTATGCGTCTTTTTCTGTATATATTCAAGAAAACGGCATACACTTTTTTAGCCAACCAAACAGGTGGGCACTGGAAATCAGTACTACAAAACATATCACTTCGCATCAGTCAGAAGAGCCTTCCTCATAAAGTGTAAACACCAGAAATGCAGGACAGGGCAAGGAGAAAAGGGAGCCCTGTGAGGCTTATAGTGGAAATGTATATTGCCAATGGTCACTCTTGAGAAGTGTATTGTGTTTACTAAAGCATCTAAAAAATGAGCTACAGAGCACAGGGCACTTGCACTCATGGACGTATATCTTGGGAAAGACAAAAATGGAGAGGGCACAGGCACCCCAATGTTTACCGCCTCTCTGTTTCAAAGATCCTCGACTAGGATATAATTTATATGTCTCTGGAGGGAAAAAATGGATAGAGGTGTGGCACTTATGTAGAGTGGAATATTACTCAGCCTGAAAATCAGTGAAATATGGCCAGTTGTAACAACCCCAGAGTAGTTACGTATGATCATTCAAAGTCACATAATTCAAAAAGAAAAAGACATACGATATTACTAATACATGGAATGTAAACGTGGCTACAAAGTACCTGAATTACAAAACAGAATGGGGTCTCAAATTTAGAAGACCAACTTATGTTTGCTTAAGGAAAAAGGAGAGTTGGGGAGCTGCATAAAACCAGAGATAGAAATTAGCACAGATACCTTTCCATAAGCCAAATATGTAATAGCCCAGACCTACCCCTTGCTCAACGAAATGGAATAAACACCCCATATTCAACGCCTAGGAATACACCTGACTAGTAAGAATCTTCAAACCCATGGATTTATATGTCTCCGTAAGAGAATGAAGCGTGTGTACAGCGGCATGAACGCAGCAGAGAAAATCCGATAAATCCCATTATCAAAATGAATTACACAAACAAAACCCAAGGACAGTGAAATAGAGAGTAATTCTTAAATAATTCATTCAGGGCTTGTGATGCAACCTGGATTTACCACATCTACACCCAGAGCTGAGTGAGACATAAGGTTGGGCACTTCGGGCTGATAGCATTGGTGAGGTTCGATGAGCAAATGCAGACCCTTTGAAGTCATACTGCATGGTACCCATTCCATGGTTCCCAACTCTCCAAGTTTAAGGGATTCTTCCTTCAGCTAAAACATGCATGGGAAAACCACAGTATGGTGCACCGTGTAACCGACAAACGTTTTCAAATGCATCTCAGTTTTCGTCCCCTTTTACTCGGGTTCACCATTCCAGACCCTTTACGAACACTCTCCCCACTTGGAGAGTCAGTGCCTTTAACCTCCTGTTGGGCACAGTTTGCAATTTCTGCGCAAGATGAAAAGGAATAGGGAGAACCAATGAGAGACTAGCTCTAGGTGTCTGCACGGGCAAATTTAACGCTCATTTCCCACCAGGAAGAGGAATTAACCAAAGGCTCAGCATGCCGTGCCGGAACAAGATTAGGGCCTGAAGCAATCCTGTGGGTTTGCCGCCAGCTCACAAGATAGCGAGTTGAAGAAAGGAGCTCAGGGGCACTGTAACTCACAAACCTGCAGAGTTATAAATGACAGCTATCGTCCAAAAATATATTGAAGGAAGGCTGCGAAGACGACTTGTAATCGGGACAGATTTGCAGGAAAACGATTTCAGGGGGTAGACGGGAATTGCATTTAAAGCATAGGAAAAGAGGCAGAACGTCGACAATGATGCTCTTGGCCAAAAAGGGCGTATGCGTTATTTCCTGAATATATTCAGGAAAAAACGCATACGCCCTTTTTGGCCAACCAAGCAAGCATGTTAAAGAAATCTGCACTACAATGAAGTCTCACTGCCCCCCGGTCAAAAGGGCCATCTGAAAAAAGTGTAAAATCCAGAAAGGCAGCACAGGCCATGGAGAACAGGGAGCCTTGTTATGCTGATGGGCGGGATGTAAATTACCAACAGCCACTCTGGAGAAGTGTATGGTGTTTCCCGGAACATCTAAAAAACAAAGCTACGGAGCCTACGGCACTTCCCCTTATGGTCCTATAGCTTAGGGAAATTAAAATCAAAAACACACAGCCACCCCAAAGTTTCAGACGGCTCTGTTTACAAGAACCTCGTCTACAGTACAAGTTAAATATCCCAGAAAGCGAAAAATGGATAAAGAAGTTGTGGTACATACGTACAATGGAATATCACTCAGCAATGAAATCTATGTCATCAGGCCCGTCGCGGCATAATGAGTGGATTCAGGTACGATGATTCTAAGTGAAATAAGTCACACAGAAAATGAAACATCATAAGATATCACTAATACACGGAATGTAAACTTGGCTACACATGAACTGAATTACAAAACAGAACAGGGTCTCAAATTTAGAAAACCAACTTATGCTTGCTTAAGGGGAAAGGTGAGTTGGGGTGCTGCATAAAACCAGAGATAGAAATTAGCACAGATACCTTTCCATAAGCCAAATATGTAATAGTCAAGACCTACCCCTTGCTCAACGAAATAGACTAAACACCCCATATTCAACGCCTAGGAATACACCTGACTAGTAAGAATCTTAAAACCCATGGATTTATATGTCTCCGTAAGAGAATGAAGCGTGTGTACAGCGGCATGAATGCAGCAGATGAAATCCGATAAATCCCATTATCAAAATGAATTACACAAACAACACCCAAGGACAGAGAAATAGAGAGCAATTCTTAAATAATTCATTCAGGGCTTGTGATGCAACCTGGATTTACCACATCTACACCCAGAGCTGAGTGAGACATAAGGTTGGGCACTTTGGGCTGATAGCATTGGTGAGGTTCGATGAGCAAATGCAGACCCTTTGAAGTCATACAGCATGGTACCCATTCCATGGGTCCCAACTCTCCAACTTTAAGGGATTCTTCCTTCAGCTAAAACATGCATGGGAAACCCACAGTATGGTGCACCGTGTGACTGGCAAACGTTTTCAAATGCATCTCAGTTTTCGTCCCCTTTTACTCGGGTTCACCATTCCAGACCCATTACGAACACTCTCCCCACTTGGAGAGTCAGTGCCTTTAAACTCCTGTTGGGCACAGTTTGCAATTTCTGCGCAAGATGAAAAGGAATAGGGAGAACCAATGAGAGACTTGCTCGAGGTGTCTGCACGGGCAAATTTAACGCGCATTTCCCACCAGGAAGAGGAATTAACCAAAGGCTCAGCATGCCGTGTCGGAACCAGATTAGGGCCTGAAGCAATACTGTGGGTTTGCGGCCAGCTCACAAGATAGCGAGTTGAAGAAATGAGCTCAGGGGCACTGTAACTCACAAACCTGCAGAGTTTTAAATGACAGCTTTCGTCCAAAAATATATTGAAGGAAGGCTGCGAAGACGACTTGAAAGTGGGGCAGAATTGCAGGAAAACGATTTCAGGGGGTAGACGGGAATTGCATTTAAAGCATAGGAAAAGAGGCAGAACGTCGACAATGATGCTCTTGGCCAAAAAGTGCGTATGCGTTTTTTCCTGAATATATTCAGGAAAAAACGCATACGCCCTTTTTGGCCAACCAAGCAAGCATGTTAAAGAAATCTGCACTACAATGAAGTCTCACTGCCCCCCGGTCAAAAGGGCCATCTGAAAAAAGTGTAAAATCCAGAAAGGCAGCAAAGCCATGGAGAACAGCGAGCCTTGTTATGCTGATGGGCGGGATGTAAATTGCCAACAGCCACTCTGGAGAAGTGTATGGTGTTTCCCGGAACACCGAAAAAACAAAGCAACGGAGCCTACGGCACTTCCACTTATGGTCCTATAGCTTAGGGAAATTAAAATCAAAAACACACAGCCACCTAAAAGTTTCAGACGGCTCTGTTTACAAGTACCTCGTCTACGGTACAAGTTAAATATCCCAGAAAGCGAAAAATGGATAAAGAAGTTGTGGTACATACGTACAATGGAATATCACTCAGCAATGAAATCTATGTCATCAGGCCCGTCGCGGCATAATGCGTGGATTCAGGTACGATGATTCTAAGTGAAATAAGTCACACAGAAAATGAAACATCATAAGATATCACTAATACACGCAATGTAAACTTGGCTACACATGAACTGAATTACAAAACAGAACAGGGTCTAAAATTTAGAAAACCAACTTATGCTTGCTTAAGGGGAAAGGTGAGTTGGGGTGCTGCATAAAACCAGAGATAGAAATTAGCACAGATACCTTTTCATAAGCCAAATAAGTAATAGTCAAGACCTACCCCTTGCTCAACGAAATGGACTAAACACCCCATATTCAACGCCTAGGAATACACCTGACTAGTAAGAATCTTCAAACCCATGGATTTATATGTCTCCGTAAGAGAATGAAGCGTGTGTACAGCGGCATGAATGCAGCAGAGGAAATCCGATAAATCCCATTATCAAAATGAATTACACAAACAAAACCCAAGGACAGTGAAATAGAGAGCAATTCTTAAATAATTCATTCAGGGCTTGTGATGCAACGTGGATTTACCACATCTACACCCAGAGCTGAGTGAGACATAAGGTTGGGCACTTCGGGCTGATAGCATTGGTGAGGTTCGATGAGCAAATGCAGACCCTTTGAAGTCATACAGCATGGTACCCATTCCATGGGTCCCAACTCTCCAAGTTTAAGGGATTCTTCCTTCAGCTAAAACATGCATGGGAAACCCAAAGTATGGTGCACCGTGTGACCGACAAACGTTTTCAAATGCATCTCAGTTTTCGTCCCCTTTTACTTGGGTTCACCATTCCAGACCCTTTACTAACACTCTCACCACTTGGAGAGTAGGTGCCTTTAACCTCCCGTTGGGCACAGTTTGCAATTTCTGCGCAAGATGAACAGGAATAGGGAGAACCAATGAGAAACAAGCTGTAGGTTTCTGCACGGGCAAATTAAATGCTCATTTCGCACCAGGAAGAGGAATTAACCAAAGGCTCAACATGCCGTGCCTGAAACAGATTAGGGCCTGACAATCGTGCGGGTTTGCAGCCAGCTCACAAGATAGCGAGTTGAAGAAAGGAGCTCAGGGGCACTGTAACTCACAAACCTGCAGAGCAATAAATGACAGCTATCGTCCAAAACTATATTGAAGGAGGTCTGCAAAGACGACTTGTAAGAAGGACAGATTTGCAGGAAAACGATTACAGGGGGTAGACGGGAATTGCATTTAAAGCATAGGAAAAGAGGCAGAACGTCAACAATGATGCTCTTGGCCAAAAAGGGCGTATGCGTTTTTTCCTGAATATATTCAGGAAAAAACGCATACGCCCTTTTTGGCCAACCAAGCAAGCATGTTAAAGAAATCTGCACTACAATGAAGTCTCACTGCCCCCCGGTCAAAAGGGCCATCTGAAAAAAGTGTAAAATCCAGAAAGGCAGCACAGGCCATGGAGAACAGGGAGCCTTGTTATGCTGATGGGCGGGATGTAAATTGCCAACAGCCACTCTGGAGAAGTGTATGGTGATTCCCGGAACACCGAAAAAACAAAGCTACGGAGCCTACGGCACTTCCACTTATGGTCCTATAGCTTAGGGAAATTAAAATCAAAAACACACAGCCACCCAAAAGTGTCGGACGGCTCTGTTTACAAGAACCTCGTCTACGGTAGAAGTTAAATATCCCAGAATGTGAAAAATGGATAAAGAAGTTGTGATACGTACGTACAGTGGAATATCACACAGCAATGAAATCTATGTCATCAGGGCCGTCGTGGCATAATGAGTGGATTCAGGTACGATGATTCTAAGTGAAATAAGTCACACAGAAAATGAAACATCATAAGATATCACTAATACACGGAATGTAAACTTGGCTACACATGAACTGAATTACAAAACAGAACAGGGTCTCAAATTTAGAAAACCAACTTATGCTTGCTTAAGGGGAAAGGTGAGTTGGGGTGCTGCATAAAACCAGAGATAGAAATTAGCACAGATACCTTTCCATAAGCCAAATATGTAATAGTCAAGACCTACCCCTTGCTCAACGAAATGGACTAAACACCCCATATTCAACGCCTAGGAATACACCTGACTAGTAAGAATCTTCAAACCCATGGATTTATATGTCTCTGTAAGAGAATGAAGCGTGTGTACAGCGGCATGAATGCAGCAGAGAAAATCCGATAAATCCCATTATCAAAATGAATTACACAAACAAAACCCAAGGACAGTGAAATAGAGAGCAATTCTTAAATAATTCATTCAGGGCTTGTGATGCAACCTGGATTTACCACATCTACACCCAGAGCTGAGTGAGACATAAGGTTGGGCACTTTGGGCTGATAGCATTGGTGAGGTTCGATGAGCAAATGCAGACCCTTTGAAGTCATACAGCATGGTACCCATTCCATGGGTCCCAACTCTCCAAGTTTAAGGGATTCTTCCTTCAGCTAAAACATGCATGGGAAACCCACAGTATGGTGCACTGTGTGACCGGGAAACGTTTTCAAATGCATCTCAGGTTTTGTCCTCTTTTACTCGGGTTCACCATTCCAGAATCTTTACGAACACTCTCCCCACTTGGAGAGTCAGTGCCTTTAACCTCCTGTTTGGCACAGTGTGCAATTTCTACGCAAGATGAACAGGAAGAGGGAGAACCAATGAGAGACTACCTGTAGGTGTCTGCACGGGCAAATTTAACGCTCATTTCCCACCAGGAAGAGGAATTAACCAAAGGCTCAGCATGCCATGCCGGAACAAGATTAGGGCCTGAAGCAATCCTGCGGCTTTTCGGCCAGATCAAATGAAAGTAATTTGAAGAAAGGAGCTCAGGGTCACTGTAATTCAGAAACCTGCAGAGTTATAAATGACAGCTATCGTCCAAAAATATATTGAAGGAAGGCTGCGAAGAGGACTTGAAAGTGGGGCAGAATTGCAGGAAAACGATTTCAGGGGGTAGACTGGAATTGCATTTAAAGCATAGGAAAAGAGGCAGAACGTCGACAATGATGCACTTGGCCAAAAAGGGCGTATGCGTTTTTTCCTGAACATATTAAGGAAAAAACGCATACGCCCTTTTTGGCCAACCAAGCAAGCATGTTAAAGAAATCTGCACTACAATGAAGTCTCACTGCCCCCCGGTCAAAAGGGCCATCTGAAAAAAGTGTAAAATCCAGAAAGGCAGCACAGGCCATGGAGAACAGCGAGCCTTGTTATGCTGATGGGCGGGATGTAAATTGCCAACAGCCAGTCTGGAAAAATGTGTGGTGTTTCCCGGAACATCTAAAAAACAAAGCAACGGAGCCTATGGCACTCCCCCTTATGGTCCTATAGCTTAGGAAAATTAAAATAAAAAACACACAGCCACCCAAAAGTCTCGGGCGGCTCTGTTTACAAGAACCTCGTCTACGGTACAAGTTAAATATCCCAGAATGTGAAAAATGGATAAAGAAGTTGTGGTACGTACGTACAATGGAATATCACACAGCAATGAAATCTATGTCATCAGGCCCGTCGCGCCATAATGAGTGGATTCAGGTACGATGATTCTAAGTGAAATAAGTCACACAGAAAATGAAACATCATAAGATATCACTACTACACGGAATGTAAACTTGGCTACACATGAACTGAATTACAAAACAGAACAGGGTCTCAAATTTAGAAAACCAACTTATGCTTGCTTAAGGGGAAAGGTGAGTTGGGGTGCTGCATAAAACCAGAGATAGAAATTAGCACAGATACCTTTCCATAAGCCAAATATGTAATAGTCAAGACCTACCCCTTGCTCAACGAAATGGACTAAACACCCCATATTCAACGCCTAGGAATACACCTGACTAGTAAGAATCTTCAAACCCATGGATTTATATGTCTCTGTAAGAGAATGAAGCGTGTGTACAGCGGCATGAATGCAGCAGAGAAAATCCGATAAATCCCATTATCAAAATGAATTACACAAACAAAACCCAAGGACAGTGAAATAGAGAGCAATTCTTAAATAATTCATTCAGGGCTTGTGATGCAACCTGGATTTACCACATCTACACCCAGAGCTGAGTGAGACATAAGGTTGGGCACTTTGGGCTGATAGCATTGGTGAGGTTCGATGAGCAAATGCAGACCCTTTGAAGTCATACAGCATGGTACCCATTCCATGGGTCCCAACTCTCCAAGTTTAAGGGATTCTTCCTTCAGCTAAAACATGCATGGGAAACCCACAGTATGGTGCACTGTGTGACCGGGAAACGTTTTCAAATGCATCTCAGGTTTTGTCCTCTTTTACTCGGGTTCACCATTCCAGAATCTTTACGAACACTCTCCCCACTTGGAGAGTCAGTGCCTTTAACCTCCTGTTTGGCACAGTGTGCAATTTCTACGCAAGATGAACAGGAAGAGGGAGAACCAATGAGAGACTACCTGTAGGTGTCTGCACGGGCAAATTTAACGCTCATTTCCCACCAGGAAGAGGAATTAACCAAAGGCTCAGCATGCCATGCCGGAACAAGATTAGGGCCTGAAGCAATCCTGTGGGTTTGCGGCCAGCTCACAAGATAGGGAGTTGAAGAAAGGAGCTGAGGGGCACTGTAACTCACAAACCTGCAGAGTTATAAATGACAGCTATCGTCCAAAAATATATTGAAGCAAGGCTGCGAAGACGACTTGTAAGCGGGACAGATTTGCAGGAAAACGATTTCAGGGGGTACGGGAATTGCATTTAAAGCATAGGAAAAGAGGCAGAACGTCGACAATGATGCTCTTGGCCAAAAAGGGCGTATGCGTTTTTTCCTGAATATATTCAAGAAAAAACGCATACGCCCTTTTTGGCCAACCAAGCAAGCATGTTAAAGAAATCTGCACTATAATGAAGTCTCACTGCCCCCCGGTCAAAAGGGCCATCTGAAAAAAGTGTAAAATCCAGAAAGGCAGCACAGGCCATGGAGAAAAGGGAGCCTTGTTATACTGATGGGCGGGATGTAAATTGCCAACAGCCACTCTGGAGAAGTGTATGGTGTTTCCCGGAACACCGAAAAAACAAAGCTACGGAGCCTACGGCATTTCCACTTATGGTCCTATAGCTTAGGGAAATTAAAATAAAAAACACACAGCCACCCCAAAGTGTCGGACGGCTCTGTTTACAAGAACCTCGTATACGGTACAAGTTAAATATCCCAGAATGTGAAAAATGGATAAAGAAGTTGTGGTACGTACGTACACTGGAATATCACTCAGCAATGAAATCTATGTCATCAGGCCCGTCGCGGCATAATGAGTGGATTCAGGTACGATGATTCTAAGTGAAATAAGTCACACAGAAAATGAAACATCATAAGATATCACTAATACACGTAATGTAAACTTGGCTACACATGAACTGAATTACAAAACAGAACAGGGTCTCAAATTTAGAAAACCAACTTATGCTTGCTTAAGGGGAAAGGTGAGTTGGGGTCCTGCATAAAACCAGAGATAGAAATTAGCACAGATACCTTTCCATAAGCCAAATATGTAATAGTCAAGACCTACCCCTTGCTCAACGAAATGGACTATACACCCCATATTCAACGCCTAGGAATACACCTGACTAGTAAGAATCTTCAAACCCATGGATTTATATGTCTCCGTAAGAGAATGAAGCATGTGTACAGCGGCATGAATGCAGCAGAGAAAATCCGATAAATCCCATTATCAAAATGAATTACACAAACAAAACCCAAGGACAGTGAAATAGAGAGCAATTCTTAAATAATTCATTCAGGGCTTGTGATGCAACCTGGATTTACCACCTCTACACCCAGAGCTGAGTGAGACATAAGGTTGGGCACTTCGGGCTGATAGCATTGGTGAGGTTCGATGAGCAAATGCAGACCCTTTGAAGTCATACAGCATGGTACCCATTCCATGGGTCCCAACTCTCCAAGTTTAAGGGATTCTTCCTTCAGCTAAAACATGCATGGGAAACCCACAGTACGGTGCACGGTGTGACTGGCAAACGTTTTCAAATGATTCTCAGTTTTCGTCCCCTTTTACTCGGGTTCACCATTCCAGACCCTTTACGAACACTCTCCCCACTTGGAGAGTCAGTGCCTTTAACCTCCTGTTGGGCACAGTTTGCAATTTCTGCGCAAGATGAAAAGGAATAGGGAGAACGAATGAGAGACTAGCTCTAGGTGTCTGCACGGGCAAATTTAACGCTCATTTCCCACCAGGAAGAGGAATTAACCAAAGGCTCAGCATGCCGTGCCGGAACCAGATTAGGGCCTGAGGCAATCCTGTGGGTTTGCGGCCAGCTCACAAGATAGCGAGTTGAAGAAATGAGCTCAGGGGCACTGTAACTCACAAACCTGCAGAGTTATAAATGACAGCTATCGTCCAAAATTATATTGAAGGAAGGCTGCGAAGACGACTTGTAAGTGGGGCAGAATTGCAGGAAAACTATTTCAGGGGGTACACGGGAATTGCATTTAAAGCATAGGAAAAGAGGCAGAACGTCGACAATGATGCTCTTGGCCAAAAAGGGCGTATGCGTTTTTTCCTGAATATATTCAGGAAAAAACGCATACGCCCTTTTTGGCCAACAAAGCAAGCATGTTAAAGAAATCTGCACTACAATGAAGTCTCACTGCCCCCCGGTCAAAAGGGCCATCTGAAAAAAGTGTAAAATCCAGAAAGGCAACACAGGCCACGGAGAACAGGGAGCCTTGTTATGCTGATGGGCGGGATGTAAATTACCAACAGCCACTCTGGAGAAGTGTATGGTGTTTCCCGGAACACCGAAAAAACAAAGCTACGGAGCCTACGGCACTTCCACTTATGGTCCTATAGCTTAGGGAAATTAAAATCAAAAACACACAGCCACCCCAAAGTGTCGGACGGCTCTGTTTACAAGAACCTCGTCTACGGTACAAGTTAAATATCCCAGAATGTGAAAAATGGATAAAGAAGTTGTGGTACGTACGTACAATGGAATATCACTCAGCAATGAAATCTATGTCATCAGGCCCGTCGCGGCATAATGAGTGGATTCAGGTACGATGATTCTAAGTGAAATAAGTCACACAGAAAATGAAACATCATAAGATATCACTAATACACGTAATGTAAACTTGGCTACACATGAACTGAATTACAAAACAGAACAGGGTCTCAAATTTAGAAAACCAACTTATGCTTGCTTAAGGGGAAAGGTGAGTTGCGGTGCTGCATAAAACCAGAGATAGAAATTTGCACAGATACCTTTCCATAAGCCAAATATGTAATAGTCAAGACCTACCCCTTGCTCAACGAAATGGACTAAACACCCCATATTCAACGCCTAGGAATACACCTGAATAGTAAGAATCTTCAAACCCATGGATTTCTATGTCTCCGTAAGAGAATGAAGCGTGTGTACAGCGGCATGAATGCAGCAGAGAAAATCCGATAAATCCCATTATCAAAATGAATTACACAAACAAAACCCAAGGACAGTGAAATAGAGAGCAATTCTTAAATAATTCATTCAGGGCTTGTGATGCAACCTGGATTTACCACATCTACACCCAGAGCTGAGTGAGACATAAGGTTGGGCACTTCGGGCTGATAGCATTGGTGAGGTTCGATGAGCAAATGCAGACCCTTTGAAGTCATACAGCATGGTACCCATTCCATGGGTCCCAAATCTCCAAGTTTAAGGGATTCTTCCTTCAGCTAAAACATGCATGGGAAACCCACAGTATGGTGCACCGTGTGACTGGCAAACGTTTTCAAATGCATCTCAGTTTTCGTCCCCTTTTACTCGGGTTCACCATTCCAGACCCTTTACGAACACTCTCCACACTTGGAGAGTCAGTGCCTTTAACCTCCTGTGGGGCACAGTTTGCAATTTCTGCGCAAGATGAAAAGGAATAGGGAGAACGAATGAGAGACTAGCTCTAGGTGTCTGCACGGGCAAATTTAACGCTCATTTCCCACCAGGAAGAGGAATTAACCAAAGGCTCAGCATGCCGTGCCGGAACCAGATTAGGGCCTGAAGCAATCCTGTGGGTTTGCCGCCAGCTCACAAGATAGCGAGTTGAAGAAAGGAGCTCAGGGGCACTGTAACTCACAAACCTGCAGAGTTATAAATGACAGCTATCGTCCAAAAATATATTGAAGGAAGGTTGCGAAGACGACTTGTAAGCGGGACAGATTTGCAGGAAAACGATTTCAGGGGGTAGACGGGAATTGCATTTAAAGCATAGGAAAAGAGGCAGAACGTCGACAATGATGCTCTTGGCCAAAAAGGGCGTATGCGTTTTTTCCTGAATATATTCAGGAAAAAACGCATACGCCCTTTTTGGCCAACCAAGCAAGCATGTTAAAGAAATCTGCACTACAATGAAGTCTCACTGCCCCCCGGTCAAAAGGGCCATCTGAAAAAAGTGTAAAATCCAGAAAGGCAGCACAGGCCATGGAGAACAGGGAGCCTTGTTATGCTGATGGGCAGGATGTAAATTGCCAACAGCCACTCTGGAGAAGTGTATGGTGTTTCCCGGAACAACGAAAAAACAAAGCTACCGAGCCTATGGCACTTCCACTTATGGTCCTATAGCTTAGGGAAATTAAAATCAAAAACACACAGCCACCCAAAAATCTCGGGCGGCTCTCTTTACAAGAACCTCGTCTACGGTACAAGTTAAATATCCCAGAAAGCGAAAAATGGATAAAGAAGTTGTGGTACGTACGTACAATGGAATATCACTCACCAATGAAATCTATGTCATCTGGCCCGTCGTGGCATAATGAGTGGATTCAGGTACGATGATTCTAAGAGAAATAAGTCACACAGAAAATGAAACATCATAAGATATCACTAATACACCGAATGTAATCTGGGCTACACATGAACTGAATTACAAAACAGAACAGGGTCTCAAATTTAGAAAACCAACTTATGTTTGCTTAAGGGGAAAGGTGAGTTGGGGTGCTGCATAAAACCAGAGATAGAAATTAGCACAGATACCATTCCATACGTCAAATATGTAATAGTCAAGACCTACCCCTTGCTCAACGAAATGGGCTAAACACCCTATATTCAATGCCTAAGAATACACCTGACTAGTAAGAATCTTAAAACCCATGGATTTATATGTGTCCATAAGAGAATCAAGCGTGTGTACAGCTGCATGAAGGCAGCAGAGAAAATCCGATAAATCCTATTATCAAAATAAATTACAAAAACAAAACACAATGACAGTGAAATAGAGAGCAATTCTTAAATAATTCATTCATGTCTTGTGATGCAACCTGGATTTACCTCATCTAAACCCAGAGCTGAGTGAGACATAAGGTTGGACACTTCGGGCTGATACCGTTGGTGAGGTTCGATGAGCCAATGCAGACCATTTGAAGTCATACTGCATGGTACCCATTCCATGGGTCCCAACTCTCCAGGTTTAAGCGATTCTTCCTTCAGCTAAAGCATGCATGGGAAACACAGTATGGTGCAGCGTGTGACCGGGAAACGTTTTCAAATGCATCTCAGATTTGTCCCCTTTTACTCGGGTTCACAATTCCAGACCCTTTACTAAAACTCTCCCCACTTGGAGAGTCAGTGCCTTTAACCTCCTGTTTGGGACAGTTTGCAATTTCTGCGCAAGATGAACAGGAATAGGGAGAACCAATGAGAGACTAGCTGTAGGTGTCTGCACGGGCAAATTTAACGCTCATTTCCCACCAGGAAGGGGAATTAACCGAAGGCTCAGCATGCTGTGCCGGAACCAGATTAGGGCCTGAAGCAATCCTGAGGGTTTGCGGCCAGCTCACAAGAAAGCGATTTGAAGAAAGGAGCTCCAGGGCACTGTAATTCAAAACCTGCAGTGTTGTAAATGACAGCTATCGTCCAAAAATATATTGAAGGAAGGCTGCGAAGAGGACTTGAAAGCTGGGCAGAATTTCAGGAAAACGATTTCATGGGGTAGACTGGAATTGCATTTAAAGCATAGGAAAAGAGGCAGAACGTCGACAATGATGCACTTGGCCAAAAAGAGCGTATGCGTTTTTTCCTGAATATATTCAGGAAAAAACGCATACGCTCTTTTTGGCCAACCAAGCAACCATGTTAAAGAAATCTGCACTACAATGAAGTCTCACTGCCCCCCGGTCAAAAGGGCCATCTGAAAAAAGTGTAAAATCCAGAAATGCAGCACAGGCCATGGAGAACAGGGAGCCTTGTTATGCTGATGGGTGGGATGTAAATTGCCAACAGCCACTCTGGAGAAGTGTATGGTGTTTCCTGAAACACCTAAAAAACAAAGCAACGGAGCCTACGGCACTTCCACTTATGGTCCTATAGCTTAGGGAAATTAAAATCAAAAACACACAGCCACGCCAAAGTTTCAGACGGTTCTGTTTACAAGAACCTCGTCTACGGTACAAGTTAAATATCCCAGAAAGCGAAAAATGGATAAAGAAGTTGTGGTACGTACGTACAATGGAATATCACTCACCAATGAAGTCTATGTCATCTGGCCCGTCGTGGCATAATGAGTGGATTCAGGTACGATGATTCTAAGTGAAATAAGTCACACAGAAAATGAAACATCATAATATATCACTAATACACCGAATGTAATCTTGGCTACACATGAACTGAATTACAAAACAGAACAGGGTCTCAAATTTAGAAAACCAACTTATGTTTGCTTAAGGGGAAAGGTGAGTTGGGGTGCTGCATAAAACCAGAGATAGAAATTAGCACAGATACCATTCCATACGTCAAATATGTAATAGTCAAGACCTACCACTTGCTAAACGAAATGGGCTAAACACCCTATATTCAACACCTAGGAATACACCTGACTAGTAAGAATCTTCAAACCCATGGATTTATATGTCTCCATAAGAGAATCAAGCGTGTGTACAGCTGCATGAAGGCAGCAGAGAAAATCCGATAAATCCCATTATCAAAATGAATTACAAAAACAAAACACAATGACAGTGAAATAGAGAGCAATTCTTAAATAATTCATTCAGGGCTTGTGATGCAACCTGGATTTACCTCATCTAAACCCAGAGCTGAGTGAGACATAAGGTTGGACACTTCGTGCTGATAGCATTGGTGAGGTTCGATGAGCAAATGCAGACCATTTGAAGTCATACTACATGGTACCCATTCCATGGGTCCCAACTCTCCAGGTTTAAGCGATTCTTCCTTCAGCTAAAGCATGCATGGGAAGCCCACAGTATGGTGCACCGTGTGACCGGGAAACATTTTCAAATGCATCTCAGTTTTTGTCCCCGTTTACTCGGGTTCAGAATTCCAGACCCTTTACGAACACTCTCCCCACTTGGAGAGTCAGTGCCTTTAACCTCCTATTTGGCACAGTTTGCAATTTCTGCGCAAGATGAACAGGAATAGGGAGTACCAATGAGAGACTAGCTGTAGGTGTCTGCACGGGCAAATTTAACGCTCATTTCCAACCAGGAAGAGGAATTAACCAAACGCGCAGCATGCCGTGCCGGAACCAGATTAGGGCCTGAAGCAATCCTGCGGGTTTGCGACCAGCTCAAAAGAAAGCGATTTGAAGAAAAGAGCTCAGGGGCACTCTAATTCACAAACCTGCAGAGTTATAAGTGACAGCTATCGTCCAAAAATATATTGAAGGAAGGCTGTGAAGACGACTTGTAAGCGGGACAGATTTGCAGGAAAACGATTTCAGGGGGTAGACTGTAATTGCATTTAAAGCATAGGAAAAGAGGCAGAACGTCGACAATGATGCTCTTGGCCAAAAAGGGCGTATGCGTTTTTTCCTGAATATATTCAGGAAAAAACGCATACGCCCTTTTTGGCCAACCAAGCAAGCATGTTCAAGAAATCTGCACTACAATGAAGTCTCACTGCCCCCCGGTCAAAAGGGCCATCTGAAAGAAGTGTAAAATCCAGAAAGGCAGCACAGGCCATGGAGAACAGCGAGCCTTGTTATGCTGATGGGCGGGATGTAAATTGCCAACAGCCAGTCTGGAAAAATGTATGGTGTTTCCCGGAACATCTAAAAAACAAAGCAACAGAGCCTATGGCACTTCCCCTTATGGTCCTATAGCTTAGGAAAATTAAAATCAAAAACAAACAGCCACCCAAAAGTCTCGGGCGGCTCTGTTTACAAGAACCTCGTCTACGGTACAAGTTAAATATCCCAGAATGTGAAAAATGGATAAAGAAGTTGTGGTACGTACGTACAATGGAATATCACTCAGCAATGAAATCTATGTCATCAGGCCCGTCGCGGCATAATGAGTGGATTCAGGTACGATGATTCTAAGTGAAATAAGTCACACAGAAAATGAAACATCATAAGATATCACTAATACACGGAATGTAAACTTGGCTACACATGAACTGAATTACAAAACAGAACAGGGTCTCAAATTTAGAAAACCAACTTATGCTTGCTTAAGGGGAAAGGTGAGTTGGGGTGCTGCATAAAACCAGAGATAGAAATTAGCACAGATACCTTTCCATAAGCCAAATATGTAATAGTCAAGACCTACCCCTTGCTCAACGAAATGGACTAAACACCCCATATTCAACGCCTAGGAATACAACTGACTAGTAAGAATCTTCAAACCCATGGATTTATATGTCTCCGTAAGAGAATGAAGCGTGTGTACAGCGGCATGAATGCAGCAGAGAAAATCCGATAAATCCCATTATCAAAATGAATTACACAAACAAAACCCAAGGACAGTGAAATAGAGAGCAATTCTTAAATAATTCATTCAGGGCTTGTGATGCAACCTGGATTTACCACATCTACACCCAGAGCTGAGTGAGACATAAGGTTGGGCACTTCGGGCTGATAGCATTGGTGAGGTTCGATGAGCAAATGCAGACCCTTTGAAGTCATACAGCATGGTACCCATTCCATGGGTCCCAACTCTCCAAGTTTAAGGGATTCTTCCTTCAGCTAAAACATGCATGGGAAACCCACAGTATGGTGCACCGTGTGACTGGCAAACGTTTTCAAATGCATCTCAGTTTTCGTCCCCTTTTACTCGGGTTCACCATTCCAGACCCTTTACGAACACTCTCCCCACTTGGAGAGTCAGTGCCTTTAACCTCCTGTTGGGCACAGTTTGCAATTTCTGCGCAAGATGAAAAGGAATAGGGAGAACCAATGAGAGACTAGCTCTAGGTGTCTGCATGGGCAAATTTAATGCTCATTTCCCACCAAGAAGAGGAATTAACCAAAGGCTCAGCATGCCGTGCCGGAACCAGATTAGTGCCTGAGGCAATCCTGTGGGTTTGCGGCCAGCTCACAAGATAGCGAGTTGAAGAAATGAGCTCAGGGGCACTGTAATTCACAAACCTGCAGAGTTATAAATGACAGCTATCGTCCAAAAATATATTGAAGGAAGGCTGCGAAGACGACTTGTAAGTGGGGCAGAATTGCAGGAAAACGATTTCAAGGGGTAGACGGGAATTGCATTTAAAGCATAGGAAAAGAGGCAGAACGTCGACAATGATGCTCTTGGCCAAAAAGGGCGTATGCGTTTTTTCCTGAATATATTCAGGAAAAAACGCATACGCCCTTTTTGGCCAACCAAGCAAGCATGTTATAGAAATCTGCACTACAATGAAGTCTCACTGCCCCCCGGTCAAAAGGGCCATCTGAAAAAAGTGTAAAATCCAGAAAGGCAGCACAGGCCATGGAGAACAGGGAGCCTTGTTATGCTGATGGGCGGGATGTAAATTGCCAACAGCCACTCTGGAGAAGTGTATGGTGTTTCCCGGAACACCGAAAAAACAAAGCTACGGAGCCTATGGCACTTCCACTTATGGTCCTATAGCTTAGGGAAATTAAAATCAAAAACACACAGCCACCCAAAAATCTCGGGCGGCTCTCTTTACAAGAACCTCGTCTACGGTACAAGTTAAATATCCCAGAATGTGAAAAATGGATAAAGAAGTTGTGGTACGTACGTACAATGGAATATCACTCAGCAATGAAATCCATGTCATCAGGCCCGTCGCGGCATAATGAGTGGATTCAGGTACGATGATTCTAAGTGAAATAAGTCACACAGAAAATGAAACATCATAAGATATCACTACTACACGGAATGTAAACTTGGCTACACATGAACTGAATTACAAAACAGAACAGGGTCTCAAATTTAGAAAACCAATTTATGCTTGCTTAAGGGGAAAGGTGAGTTGGGGTGCTGCATAAAACCAGAGATAGAAATTAGCACAGATACCTTTCCATAAGCCAAATATGTAATAGTCAAGACCTACCCCTTGCTCAACGAAATGGACTAAACACCCCATATTCAACGCCTAGGAATACACCTGACTAGTAAGAATCTTCAAACCCATGGATTTATATGTCTCCATAAGAGAATCAAGCATGTGTACAGCTGCATGAAGGCAGCAGAGAAAATCCGATAAATCCTATTATCAAAATGAATTACAAAAACAAAACACAATGACAGTGAAATAGAGAGCAATTCTTAAATAATTCATTCAGGGCTTGTGATGCAACCTGGATTTACCTCATCTAAACCGAGAGCTGAGTGAGACCTAAGGTTGGACACTTCGGGCTGATAGCATTGGTGAGGTTCGGTGGGCAAATGCAGATCATTTGAAGTCATACTTCATGGTACCCATTCCATGGGTCCCAACTCTCCAGGTTTAAGCGATTCTTCCTTCAGGTAAAGCATGCATGGGAAGCCCACAGTATGGTACACCGTGTGACCGGGAAACATTTTCAAATGCATCTCAGTTTTTGTCCCCGTTTACTCGGGTTCAGAATTCCAGACCCTTTACGAACACTCTCCCCACTTGGAGAGTCAGTGCCTTTAACCTGCTGTTTGGCACAGTTTGCAATTTCTGCGCAAGAGGAATAGGAATAGGAAGAACCAATGAGAGACTAGCTGTAGGTGTCTGCACGGGCAAATTTAACGCTCATTTCCAACCAGGAAGAGGAATTAACCAAACGCTCAGCATGCCGTGCCGGAACCAGATTAGGGCCTGAAGCAATCCTGCGGGTTTGCGGCCAGCTCAAAAGAAAGCGATTTGAAGAAAGGAGCTCCGGGGCACTCTAATTCACAAACCTGCAGAGTTATAAATGACAGCTATCGTCCAAAAATATATTGAAGGAAGGCTGCGAAGAGGACTTGAAAGCGGGGCAAAATTGCAGGAAAACGATTTCAGGGGTTAGACTGGAATTGCATTTAAAGCATAGGAAAAGAGGCAGAACGTCGACAATGATGCTCTTGGCCAAAAAGGGCGTATGCGTTTTTTCCTGAATATATTCAGGAAAAAACGCATACGCCCTTTTTGGCCAACCAAGCAAGCATGTTAAAGAAATCTGCACTACAATGAAGTCTCACTGCCCCCCGGTCAAAAGGGCCATCTGAAAAAAGTGTAAAATCCAGAAAGGCAGCACAGGCCATGGAGAACAGTGAGCCTTGTTATGCTCATGGGTGGGATGTAAATTGCCAAGAGCCACTCTGGAGAAGTGTATTGTGTTTCCTGAAACACCTAAAAAACAAAGCAACGGAGCCTATGGCACTTCCACTTATGGTCCTATAGCTTAGGGAAATTAAAATCAAAAACACACAGCCACCCCAAAGTTTCAGACGGCGCTGTTTACAAGAACCTCGTCTACGGTACAAGATAAATATCCCAGAAAGCGAAAAATGGATAAAGAAGTTGTGGTACGTACGTACAATGGAATATCACTCACCAATGAAATCTATGTCATCTGGCCCGTCGTGGCATAATGAGTGGATTCCGGTACGATGATTCTAAGAGAAATAAGTCACACAGAAAATGAAACATCATAAGTTATCTCTAATACACCGAATGTAATCTTGGCTACACATGAACTGAATTACAAAACAGAACAGGGTCTCAAATTTAGAAAACCAACTTATGTTTGCTTAAGGGGAAAGGTGAGTTGGGGTGCTGCATAAAACCAGAGATAGAAATTAGCACAGATACCATTCCATACGTCAAATATGTAATAGTCAAGACCTACCACTTGCTCAACGAAATGGGCTAAACACCCTATATTCAACGCCTAGGAATACACCTGACTAGTAAGAATCTTCAAACCCATGGATTTATATGTCTCCATAAGAGAATCAAGCGTGTGTACAGCTGCATGAAGGCAGCAGAGAAAATCCGATAAATCCCATTATCAAAATGAATTACAAAAACAAAACACAATGACAGTGAAATAGAGAGCAATTCTTAAATAATTCATTCAGGGCTTGTGATGCAACCTGGATTTACCTCATCTAAACCCAGAGCTGAGTGAGACATAAGGTTGGACACTTCGGGCTGATAGCATTGGTGAGGTTCGATGAGCAAATGCAGACCATTTGAAGTCATACTACATGGTACCCATTCCATGGGTCCCAACTCTCCAGGTTTAAGCGATTCTTCCTTCAGCTAAAGCATGCATGGGTAGCCCACAGTATGGTGCACCGTGTGACCGGGAAACATTTTCAAATGCATCTCAGTTTTTGTCCCCTTTTACTCGGGTTCACCATTCCAGACCCTTTACTAACACTCTCCCCACTTGGAGAGTCAGTGCCTTTAACCTCCTATTTGGCACAGTTTGCAATTTCTGCGCAAGATGAACAGGAATAGGGAGTACCAATGAGAGACTAGCTGTAGGTGTCTGCACGGGCAAATTTAACGCTCATTTCCAACCAGGAAGAGGAATTAACCAAACGCGCAGCATGCCATGCCGGAACCAGATTAGGGCCTGAAGCAATCCTGCGGGTTTGCGACCAGCTCAAAAGAAAGCGATTTGAAGAAAGGAGCTCAGGGGCACTCTAATTCACAAACCTGCAGAGTTATAAATGACAGCTATCGTCCAAAAATATATTGAAGGAAGGCTGCGAAGACGACTTGTAAGCGGGACAGATTTGCAGAAAAACGATTTCAGGGGGTAGACGGGAATTGCATTTAAAGCATAGGAAAAGAGGCAGAACGTCGACAATGATGCTCTTGGCCAAAAAGTGCGTATGCGTTTTTTCCTGAATATATTCAGGAAAAAACGCATACGCACTTTTTGGCCAACCAAGCAAGCATGTTAAAGAAATCTGCACTACAATGAAGTCTCACTGCCCCCCAGTCAAAAGGGCCATCTGAAAAAAGTGTAAAATCCAGAAAGGCAGCACAGGCCATGGAGAACAGGGAGCCTTGTTATGCTGATGGGCGGGATGTAAATTGCCAACAGCCACTCTGGAGAAGTGTATGGTGTTTCCCGGAACACCGAAAAAACAAAGCTACGGAGCCTACGGCACTTCCACTTATGGTCCTATAGCTTAGGGAAATTAAAATCAAAAACACACAGCCACCCCAAAGTGTCGGACGGCTCTGTTTACAAGAACCTCGTCTACGGTACAAGTTAAATATCCCAGAATGTGAAAAATGGATAAAGAAGTTGTGGTACGTACGTACAATGGAATATCACTCAGCAATGAAATCCATGTCATCAGGCCCGTCGCGGCATAATGAGTGGATTCAGGTACGATGATTCTAAGTGAAATAAGTCACACAGAAAATGAAACATCATAAGATATCACTACTACACGGAATGTAAACTTGGCTACACATGAACTGAATTACAAAACAGAACAGGGTCTCAAATTTAGAAAACCAATTTATGCTTGCTTAAGGGGAAAGGTGAGTTGGGGTGCTGCATAAAACCAGAGATAGAAATTAGCACAGATACCTTTCCATAAGCCAAATATGTAATAGTCAAGACCTACCCCTTGCTCAACGAAATGGACTAAACACCCCATATTCAACGCCTAGGAATACACCTGACTAGTAAGAATCTTCAAACCCATGGATTTATATGTCTCCGTAAGAGAATGAAGCGTGTGTACAGCGGCATGAATGCAGCAGAGAAAATCCGATAAATCCCATTATCAAAATGAATTACACAAACAAAACCCAAGGACAGTGAAATAGAGAGCAATTCTTAAATAATTCATTCAGGGCTTCTGATGCAACCCGGATTTACCACATCTACACCCAGAGCTGAGTGAGACATAAGGTTTGGCACTTTGGGCTGATAGCATTGGTGAGGTTCGATGAGCAAATGCAGACCCTTTGAAGTCATACAGCATGGTACCCATTCTATGGTTCCCAACTCTCCAAGTTTAAGGGATTCTTCCTTCAGCTAAAACATGCATGGGAAACCCACAGTATGGTGCACCGTGTGACTGGCAAACGTTTTCAAATGCATCTCAGTTTTCGTCCCCTTTTACTCGGGTTCACCATTCCAGACCCTTTACGAACACTCTCCCCACTTGGAGAGTCAGTGCCTTTAACCTCCTGTTGGGCACAGTTTGCAATTTCTGCACAAGATGAAAAGGAATAGGGAGAGCGAATGAGAGACTAGCTCTAGGTGTCTGCACGGGCAAATTTAACGCTCATTTCCCACCAGGAAGAGGAATTAACCAAAGGCTCAGCATGCCGTGCCGGAACCAGATTAGGACCTGAAGCAATCCTGCGGGTTGGCGGCCAGCTCACAAGATAGCGAGTTGAAGAAAGGAGCTCAGGGGCACTGTAACTCACAAACTTGCAGAGTTATAAATGACAGCTATCGAACAAAAATATATTGAAGGAATGCTGCGAAGACGACTTGTAAGCGGGGCAGATTTGCAGGAAAACGATTTCAGGGGGCAGACGGGAATTTCATTTAAAGCATAGGAAAAGAGGCAGAACGTCGACAATGATGCTCTTGGCCAAAAAGGGCGTATGCGTTTTTTCCTGAATATATTCAGGAAAAAACGCATACGCCCTTTTTGGCCAACCAAGCAGGCATGTTAAAGAAATGTGCACTTCAATGAAGTCTCACTGCCCCCCGGTCAAAAGGGCCATCTGAAAAAAGTGTAAAATCCAGAAAGGCAGCACAGGCCATGGAGAACAGGGAGCCTTGTTATGCTGATGGGCGGGATGTAAATTGCCAACAGCCAGTCTGGAAAAGTGTATGGTGTTTCCTGGAACATCTAAAAAACAAAGCAACGGAGCCTACGGCACTTCCCCTTATGGTCCTATAGCTTAGGAAAATTAAAATCAAAAACACACAGCCACCCCAAAGTGTCGGACGGGTCTGTTTACAAGAACCTCGTCTACGGTACAAGTTAAATATCCCAGAATGTGAAAAATGGATAAAGAAGTTGTGGAACGTACGTACAATGGAATATCACTCAGCAATGAAATCTATGTCATCAGGCCCGTCGCGGCATAATGAGTGGATTCAGGTACGATGATTCTAAGTGAAATAAGTCACACAGAAAATGAAACATCATAAGATATCACTACTACACGGAATGTAAACTTGGCTACACATGAACTGAATTACAAAACAGAACAGGGTCTCAAATTTAGAAAACCGACTTATGCTTGCTTAAGGGGAAAGGTGAGTTGGGGTGCTGCATAAAACCAGAGATAGAAATTAGCACAGATCCCTTTCCATCAGCCAAATATGTAATAGTCAAGACCTACCCCTTGCTCAACGAAATGGACTAAACACCCCATATTCAACGCCTAGGAATACACCTGACTAGTAAGAATCTTCAAACCCATGGATTTATATGTCTCCGTAAGAGAATGAAGCGTGTGTACAGCAGCATGAATGCAGCAGAGAAAATCCGATAAATCCCATTATCAAAATGAATTACACAAACAAAACCCAAGGACAGTGAAATAGAGAGCAATTCTTAAATAATTCATTCAGGGCTTGTGATGCAACCTGGATTTACCACATCTACACCCAGAGCTGAGTGAGACATAAGGTTGGGCACTTCGGGCTGATAGCATTGGTGAGGTTCGATGAGCAAATGCAGACCATTTGAAGTCTTATTGCATGGTACCCATTCCATGGGTCCCAACTCTCCAGGTTTAAGCGATTCTTCCTTCAGCTAAAGCATGCATGGGAAACCCACAGTATGGTGCACCGTGTGACCGGGAAACGTTTTCAAATGCATCTCAGTTTTTGTCCTCTTTTACTCGGGTTCACCATTCAAGACCCTTTACGAACACTCTCCCCACTTGGAGAGTCAGTGCCTTTAACCTCCTGTTTGGCACAGTTTGCAATTTCTGCACAGGATGAACAGGAATAGGGAGAACCAATGAGAGACTAGCTGTAGGTGTCTGTACGGGCAAATTTAACGCTCATTTCCAATCAGGAAGAGGAATTAACCAAAGGCTCAGCATGCCGTGCCGGAACAAGATTAGGGCCTGAAGCAATCCTGTGGGTTTGCGGCCAGCTCACAAGAAAGCGATTTGAAGAAAGGAGCTCAGGGGCACTGTTATTCACAAACCTGCAGAATTATAAATGACAGCTATCGTCCAAAAATATATTGAAGGAAGGCTGCGAAGAGGACTTGAAAGGGGGCAAAATTGCAGGAAAACGATTTCAGGGGGTAGACTGGAATTGCATTTAAAGCATAGGAAAAGAGGCAGAACGTCGACAATGATGCACTTGGCTAAAAAGGGCGTATGCGTTTTTTCCTGAATATATTCAGGAAAAAACGCATACGCGCTTTTTGGCCAACCAAGCAAGCATGTTGAAGAAATCTGCACTACAATGAAGTCTCACTGCCCCCCGGTCAAAAGGGCCATCTGAAAAAAGTGTAAAATCCAGAAATGCAGCACAGGCCATGGAGAACAGGGAGCCTTGTTATGCTGATGGGTGGGATGTAAATTGCCAACAGCCACTCTGGAGAAGTGTATGGTGTTTCCTGAAACACCTAAAAAACAAAGCAACGGAGCCTATGGCACTTCCACTTATGGTCCTATAGCATAGGGAAATTAAAATCAAAAACACACTGCCACGCCAAAGTTTCAGACGGCTTTGTTTACAAGAACCTCGTCTACGGTACAAGTTAAATATCCCAGAAAGCGAAAAATGGATAAAGAAGTTGTGGTACGTACGTACAATGGAATATCAGTCACCAATGAAATCTATGTCATCTGGCCCGTCGTGGCATAATGAGTGGATTCAGGTACGATGATTCTAAGTGAAATAAGTCACACAGAAAATGAAACATCATAAGATATCACTAATACACCGAATGTAATCTTGGCTACACATGAACTGAATTACAAAACAGAACAAGGTCTCAAATTTAGAAAACCAACTAATGTTTGCTTAAGGGCAAAGGTGAGTTGGGGTGCTGCATAAAACGAGAGATAGAAATTAGCACAGATACCATTCCATACGTCAAATATGTAATAGTCAAGACCTACCCCTTGCTCAACGAAATGGACTAAACACCCCATATTCAACGCCTAGGAATACACCTGACTAGTAAGAATCTTCAAACCCATGGATTTATATGTCTCCGTAAGAGAATGAAGCGTGTGTACAGCGGCATGAATGCAGCAGAGAAAATCCGATAAATCCCATTATCAAAATGAATTACACAAACAAAACCCAAGGAGAGTGAAATAGAGAGCAATTCTTAAATAATTCATTCAGGGCTTGTGATGCAACCTGGATTTACCACATCTACACCCAGAGCTGAGTGAGACATAAGGTTGGGCACTTCGGGCTGATAGCATTGGTGAGGTTCGATGAGCAAATGCAGACCCTTTGAAGTCATACAGCATGGTACCCATTCCATGGGTCCCAACTCTCCAAGTTTAAGGGATTCTTCCTTCAGCTAAAACATGCATGGGAAACCCACAGTATGGTGCACCGTGTGACTGGCAAACGTTTTCAAATGCATCGCAGTTTTCGTGCCCTTTTACTCGGGTTCACCATTCCAGACCCTTTACGAACACTCTCCCCACTTGGAGAGTCAGTGCCTTTAACCTCCTGTTGGGCACAGTTTGCAATTTCTGCGCAAGATGAAAAGGAATAGGGAGAACGAATGAGAGACTAGCTCTAGGTGTCTGCACGGGCCAATTTAACGCTCATTTCCCACCAGGAAGAGGAATTAACCAAAGGCTCAGCATGCCGTGCTGGAACCAGATTAGGGCCTGAGGCAATCCTGTGGGTTTGCGGCCAGCTCACAAGATAGCGAGTTGAAGAAATGAGCTCAGGGTCACTGTAACTCACAAACCTGCAGAGTTATAAATGACAGCTATCGTCCAAAAATATATTGAAGGAAGGCTGCGAAGACGACTTGTAAATGGGGCAGAATTGCAGGAAAACGATTTCAGGGGGTAGACAGGAATTGCATTTAAAGCATAGGAAAAGAGGCAGAACGTCGACAATGATGCTCTTGGCCAAAAAGGGCGTATGCGTTTTTTCCTGAATATATTCAGGAAAAAACGCATACGCCCTTTTTGGCCAACCAAGCAAGCATGTTAAAGAAATCTGCACTACAATGAAGTCTCACTGCCCCCCGGTCAAAAGGGCCATCTGAAAAAAGTGTAAAATCCAGAAAGGAAGCACAGGCAATGGAGAACAGGGAGCCTTGTTATGCTGATGGGCGGGATGTAAATTGCCAACAGCCACTCTGGAGAAGTGTATGGTGTTTCCCGGAACACCGAAAAAACAAAGCTACGGAGCCTACGGCACTTCCACTTATGGTCCTATAGCTTAGGGAAATTAAAATCAAAAACACACAGCCACCCCAAAGTGTCGGACGGCTCTGTTTACAAGAACCTCGTCTACGGTACAAGTTAAATATCCCAGAATGTGAAAAATGGATAAAGAAGTTGTGGAACGTACGTACAATGGAATATCACTCAGCAATGAAATCTATGTCATCAGGCCCGTCGCGGCATAATGAGTGGATTCAGGTACGATGATTCTAAGTGAAATAAGTCACACAGAAAATGAAACATCATAAGATATCACTACTACACGGAATGTAAACTTGGCTACACATGAACTGAATTACAAAACAGAACAGGGTCTCAAATTTAGAAAACCGACTTATGCTTGCTTAAGGGGAAAGGTGAGTTGGGGTGCTGCATAAAACCAGAGATAGAAATTAGCACAGATCCCTTTCCATCAGCCAAATATGTAATAGTCAAGACCTACCCCTTGCTCAACGAAATGGACTAAACACCCCATATTCAACGCCTAGGAATACACCTGACTAGTAAGAATCTTCAAACCCATGGATTTACATGTCTCCATAAGAGAATCAAGCGTGTGTACAGCTGCATGAAGGCAGCAGAGAAAATCCGATAAATCCTATTATCAAAATGAATTACAAAAACAAAACACAATGACAGTGAAATAGAGAGCAATTCTTAAATTATTCATTCAGGGCTTGTGATGCAACCTGGATTTACCTCTTCTAAACCCAGAGCTGAGTGAGACATAAGGTTGTACCCTTCGGGCTGATAGCATTGGTGAGGTTCGATGAGCAAATGCAGACCTTTTGAAGTCATAATACATGGTACACATTCCATGGGTCCCAACTCTCCAGGTTTAAGCGATTCTTCCTTCAGCTAAACCATGCATGGGAAACCCACAGTATGGTGCACCGTGTGACCGGGAAACTTATTCAACTGCATCTCAGTTTTTGTCCTCTTTTACTCGGGTTCACAATTCCAGACCCTTTACTAACACTCTCCCAACTTGGAGAGTCAGTGCCTTTAACCTCCTGTTTCGCACATTTTGCAATTTCTGCGCAAGATGAACAGGAATAGGGAGAACCAATGAGTGACTAGCTGTAGGTGTCTGCAGGGGCTAATTTAACGCTCATTTCCAACCAGGAAGAGGAATTAACCAAACGCTCAGAATGCCGTGCCGGAACCAGATTAGGGCCTGAAGCAATCCTGCGGGTTTGCGGCCAGATCACAAGAAAGCGATTTGAAGAAGGGAGCTCAGGGGCACTGTAATTCACAAACCTGCAGAGTTATAAATGACAGCTCTCGTCCAAAAATATATTGAAGGAAGGCTGCGAAGAGGACTTGAAAGCGGGGCAGAATTTCAGGAAAACGATTTCAGGGGGTAGACTGGAATTGCATTTAAAGCATAGGAAAAGAGGCAGAACGTCGACAATGATGCACTTGGCCAAAAAGGGCGTATGCGTTTTTTCCTGAATATATTCAGGAAAAAACGCATACGCCCTTTTTGGCCAACCAAGCAAGCATGTTAAAGAAATCTGCACTACAATGAAGTCTCACTGCCCCCCAGTCAAAAGGGCCATCTGAAAAAAGTATAAATCCAGAAATGCAGCACAGGCCATGGAGAACAGGGAGCCTTGTTATGCTGATCGGTGGGATGTAAATTGCCAACAGCCACTCTGCAGAAGTTTATGGTGTTTCCTGAAACACCTAAAAAACAAAGCAACGGAGCCTACGGCACTTCCACTTATGGTCCTATAGCTTAGGGAAATTAAAATAAAAAACACACAGCCACCCGAAAGTTTCAGACGGCTCTGTTTACAAGAAGCTCGTCTACGGTACAAGTTAAATATCCCAGAAAGCGAAAAATGGATAAAGAAGTTGTGGTACGTACGTACAATGGAATATCACTCACCAATGAAATCTATGTCATCTGTCCCGTCGTGGCATAATGAGTGGATTCAGGTACGATGATTCTAAGAGAAATAAGTCACACAGAAAATGAAACATCATAAGATATCACTAATACACCGAATGTAATCTTGGCTACACATGAACTGAATTACAAAACAGAACAGGGTCTCAAATTTAGAAAACCAACTTATGCTTGCTTAAGGGGAAAGGTGAGTTGGGGTGCTGCATAAAACCAGAGATAGAAATTAGCACAGATACCATTCCATACGTCAAATATGTAATAGTCAAGACCTACCCCTTGCTCAACGAAATGGGCTAAACACCCTATATTCAACGCCTAGGAATACACCTGACTAGTAAGAATCTTAAAACCCATGGATTTATATGTCTCCATAAGAGAATCAAGCGTGTGTACAGCTGCATGAAGGCAGCAGAGAAAATCCGATAAATCCTACTATCAAAATGAATTACAAAAACAAAACACAATGACAGTGAAATAGAGAGCAATTCTTAAATAATTCATTCAGGGCTTGTGATGCAACCTGGATTTACCTCATCTACACCCAGAGCTGAGTGAGACATAAAGTTGGACACTTCGGGCTGATAGCATTGGTGAGGTTCGATGAGCAAATGCAGACCATTTGAAGTCATACTGCATGGTACCCATTCCATGGGTCCCAACTCTCCAGGTTTAAGCGATTCTTCCTTCAGCTAAAACATGCATGGGAAACCCACAGTATGGTGCACCGTGTGACCGGGAAACGTTTTCAAATGCTTCTCAGTTTTCGTCCCCTTGTACTCGGGTTCACAATTCCAGAACTTTTACTAAAACTCTCCCCACTTGGAGAGTCAGTGCCTTTAACCTGCTGTTTCGCACAGTTTGCAATTTCTGCGCAAGATGAACAGGAATAGGGAGAACCAATGAGAGACTAGCTGTAAGTGTCTGCACAGGCAAATTTAACGCTCATTTCCCACCAGAACGAGGAATTAACCAAAGGCTCAGCATGCCGTGCCGGAACCAGATTAGGGCCTGAAGCAATCCTGCGGGTTTGCGGCCAGCTCACAAGAAAGCGATTTGAAGAAAGGAGCTCAGGGTCACTGTAATTCACAAACCTGCAGAGTTATAAATGACAGCTATCGCCCAAAAATATATTGAAGGAAGGCTGCGAAGAGGACTTGAAAGCGGGGCAGAATTGCAGGAAAACGATTTCAGGGGGTAGACTGGAATTGCATTTAAAGCATAGGAAAAGAGGCAGAACGTCGACAATGATGCACTTGAGCAAAAAGGGCGTATGCGTTTTTTCCTGAGGAAAATACGCATACGCCCTTTTTGGCCAACCAAGCAAGCATGTTAAAGAAATCTGCACTACAATGAAGTCTCACTGCCCCCCGGTCAAAAGGGCCATCTGAAAAAAGTGTAAAATCCAGAAATGCAGCACAGGCCATGGAGAACAGGGAGCCTTGTTATGCTGATGGGTGGGATGTAAATTGCCAACAGCCACTCTGGAGAAGTGTATGGTGTTTCCTGAAACACCTAAAAAACAAAGCAACGGAGCCTACGGCACTTCCACTTATGGTCCTATAGCTTAGGGAAATTTAAATCAAAAACACACAGCCAAGCCAATGTTTCAGACGGCTCTGTTTACAAGAACCTCTTCTACGGTACAAGTTAAATATCCCAGAAAGCGCAAAATGGATAAAGATGTTGTGGTACGTACGTACAATGGAATATCACTCACCAATGAAAGCTATGTCATCTGGCCCGTCGTGGCATAATGAGTGGATTCAGGTACGATGATTCTAAGTGAAATAAGTCACACAGAAAATGAAACATCATAAGATATCACTAACACACCGAATGTAATCTTGGCTACACATGAACTGAATTACAAAACAGAACAGGGTCTCAAATTTAGAAAACCAACTTATGTTTGCTTAAGGGGAAAGGTGAGTTGGGGTGCTGCATAAAACCAGAGATAGAAATTAGCACAGATACCATTCCATACATCAAATATGTAATAGTCAAAACCTACCCCTTGCTCAACGAATTGGGCTAAACACGCTATATTCAACGCCTAGGAATACACCTGACTAGTAAGAATCTTCAAACCCATGGATTTATATGTCTCCGTAAGAGAATGAAGCGTGTGTACAGCGGCATGAATGCAGCAGAGAAAATCCGATAAATCCCATTATCAAAATGAATTACACAAACAAAACCGAAGGACAGTGAAATAGAGAGCAATTCTTAAATAATTCATTCAGGGCTTGTGATGCAACCTGGATTTACCACATCTACACCCAGAGCTGAGTGAGACATAAGGTTGGACACTTCGGGCTGATAGCATTGGTGAGGTTCGATGAGCAAATGCAGACCATTTGAAGTCATACTTCATGGTACCCATTCCATGGGTCCCAACTCTCCAGGTTTAAGCGATTCTTCCTTCAGCTAAAGCATGCATGGGAAGCCCACAGTATGGTGCACCGTGTGACCGGGAAACATTTTCAAATGCATCTCAGTTTTTGTCCCCTTTTACTCGGGTTCACAATTCCAGACCCTTTACTAACACTCTCCCCACTTGGAGAGTCAGTGCCTTTAACCTCCTATTTGGCACAGTTTGCAATTTTTGCGCAAGATGAACAGGAATAGGGAGTACCAATGAGAGACTAGCTGTAGGTGTCTGCACGGGCAAATTTAACGCTCATTTCCAACCAGGAAGAGGAATTAACCAAACGCTCAGCATGCCGTGCCGGAACCAGAATAGGGCCTGAAGCAATCCTGCGGGTTTGCGGCCAGCTCAAAAAAAGCGATTTGAAGAAAGGAGCTCAGGGGCACTCTAATTCACAAACCTGCAGAGTTATAAGTGACAGCTATCGTCCAAAAATATATTGAAGGAAGGCTGTGAAGAGGACTTGAAAGCGGGGCAAAATTGCAGGAAAACGATTTCAGGGGGTAGACTGGAATTGCATTTAAAGCAGAGGAAAAGAGGCAGTACGTCGACAATGATGCACTTGGCCAAAAAGGGCATATGCGTTTTTTCCTGAATATATTCAGGAAAAAACGCATACGCCCTTTTTGGCCAACCAAGCAAGCATGTTAAAGAAACCTGCACTACAATGAAGTCTCACTGCCCCCTGGTCAAAAGGGCCATCTGAAAAAAGTGTAAAATCCAGAAAGGCAGCACAGGCCATGGAGAACAGGGAGCCTTGTTATGCTGATGGGCGGGATGTGAACTGCCAACAGCCACTCTGGAGAAGTGTATGGTGTTTCCTGAAACACGTAGGAAACAAAGCAACACAGCCTATGGCACTTCCACTTATGGTCCTATAGCTTAGGGAAGTTAAAATCAAAAACACACAGCCACCCCAAAGTTTGGGTCGGCTCTGTTTACAAGAACCTCGTCTACGGTACAAGTTAAATATCCCAGAAAGCGAAAATGGATAAAGAAGTTGTGGTACATACGTACAATGGAAAATCACTCAGCAATGAAATCTATGTCATCTGGCCCTTAGCGGCATAATGAGTGGATTCAGGTACAATGATTCTACGTGAAATAAGTCACACAGAAAAAGGAACATCATAAGTTATCACTAATACATGGAATGAAACTTGGCTACACATGAACTGTATTACAAAACAGAAGAGGGTCTCCAAGTTAGAAAACCAACTGATGGTTGCTTATGGGGAAAGGTGAGTTGGGGTGCTGCATAAAACCAGAGATTGATATTAGCACAGAAACTGTTCCATAAACCAAATATGTAATAGAAAAGACCTACTCCTTGCTCAACGAAATGGAGTCAACACCCCATATTCAACGCCTAGGAATATACCTGACTAGTAAGGATCTTAAAACCCATGGATTTATATGTCTCCGTAAGAGAATCAAGCGTCTGTACAGCGGCCTAAACGCACCAGTGAAAATCCGATAAATCCCATTATCAAAATAAATTTCAAAAACAAAACACAATGACACTGAAATAAAGGGCAATTCTTAAATAATTCATTCAGGGCTTGTGATACAACCTGGATTTAGCACATCTTCAACCAGAGCTGGGTGAGGCATAAGGCTGGATACTTCGGGCTGATAGCATTGGTGAGGTTCGGTGAGCAAATGCAGAACATTTGAAGTCATACTGCATGGTACCCATTCCATGGGTCCCAACTCTCCAGGTTTAAGGGATTCTTCCTTCAGCTAAAACATGCATGGGAAACCCAGAGTATGGTCCACCTTGTGATTTGGATTCGTTTTCAAATGCATCTCAGTTTTTTTCCCCTGGGACTACGGTTCAATATTCCAGACCCGTCAATAACACTCTCCCCATATATATATTCAGGAAAAAACGCATACGCCCTTTTTGGCCAACCAAGCAAGCGTGTAAAGAAATCTGCACTACAATGAAGCCTCACTGCCCCCCGGTCAAAAGGGCCATCTGAAAAAAGTGTAAAATCCAGAAAGGCAGGACAGGCCATGGAGAACATGTAGCCTTGTTATGCTGATGGGCGGGATGTGAACCGCCAACAGCCACTCTGGAGAACTGTATGGTGTTTCCGGAAACACGTAGGAAACAAAGCAACACAGCCTATGGCACTTCCACTTATGGTCCTATACCTTAGGGACATTAAAATGAAAAACACAGAGCCACCCCAAAATTTGGGACGGCTCTGTTTACAAGAACCTCGTCTACGATACAAGTTAAATATCCCAGAAATCGAAATATGGATAAAGAAGATGTGGTACGTATGTACAATGGAATATCACTCAGCAATGATATCTATGTCATCAGGCCAGTAGTGGCATAATGAATGGATTCAGGTATGATGATTTTACGTGAAATAAGTCACACAGAAAAAGAAACATCATAAGTTATCACTAATACATGGAATGTAAACTTGGCTACACATGAACTGATCTACAAAACAGAACATGGTCTCAAATTTAGAAAACGAACTTACGCTTGCTTATGGGGAAAGGTGAGTTGGCGTGCTGCATAAAACCAGAGATTGAAATTAGCACAGATATCTTTCCATAAGCCAAATATATAATAGACAAGACCTACTCCTTGCTCAACGAAATGAACTCAACACCCCATATTCAATGCCTCGGAATATACCTGACTAGTAAGAATCTTAAAACCCATGGATTTATATGTCTCCGTAAGAGAATCAAGCGTGTGTACAGTGGCCTAAACGCAGCAGTGAAAATCGGATAACTTCCTTTATCAAAAAAAATTTCAAAAACAAAACACAATGACAGTGAAATAGAGAGCAATTCTTAAATAATTCATTCAGGGCTTGTGATGCAACCTGGATTTACCACATCTACACCCAGAGCTGGGTGAGACATAAGGCTGGACCCTTCGCGCTGATACCATTGGTGAGGCTCGGTGAGCAAATGCAGACCGTTTGAAGGCATACTGCATGGTAGCCATTCCATGGGTCCCAACTCTCCAGGTTTAAGGGATTCTTCCTTCAGCTAAAACATGCATGAGAAACGCAGAGTATATTCCACCATGTGATTGCGAAACGTTTTCAAATGCATCTCAGTTTTTGTGCCCTGGTACTCGGGCTCACCATTCCAGACCCTTTACTAACACTCTCCCCACTTGGAGAGTCAATGCCTTTAACATCCTGTTCAGCACAGTTTGCAATTTCTGAGCAAGATGAACAGGAATAGGGAGAACCAATGAGAGACTAGCTGTAGGTGCCAGCACGGGCAAGTGTAACGACCATTTCCCACCAGGAAGAGGAATTAACTAAAGGGTCAGCGTGCCCTGCCAGAAACAGATTAGCGCCTGAAGCATTCCTGCGGTTTTCGGCCAGCTCACAAGAAAGCGAGTTGAAGAAAGGAGCTCAGGGGCACTCTAATTCACAAACCTGCAGAGTTATGAATGACAGCTATCGTCCAAAAATATATTGAAGTAAGTCTGCGAAGAGGACTGGAAAGGGGGACAGCATTTGAGGAAAACGATTTCACGGGGTAGACTGGAATTGCACTTAAAGCATAGGAAATGAGGCAGAATGTCGACAATGATGCACTTTGCCAAAAAGGGCGTATGCATTTTTTCCTGAATATATTCAGGAAAAAACGCATACACCCTTGATGGCCAACCAAGCAAGCCTGTAAAGGAAATCTGCACCAAGGGCAGAAAGCTGTTGGGGGGATGGTGGTGTGAAGAGTTGAGAGATTGGGATTGACATGTATACATTTATATGTATAAAATAGATAACCAATAAGAACCTGCTGTATAAAAAATAAGATTAAAAATCAAAAAAAATAAAATTAAAAAGTAAAACAGAAAAAATATTCTTCCCTCCACATACATGTATTTATATGAATAAATTATTTCTATGCTTATATTTGTAAATGCAAAAAAGAGGAATGAAATCTACCTTGAACCAAAAACGAAAAATAGAAAAAACAAACAGAATCCACAAGTTACACAGAGGAAAACCGTATCAGGACACTTGCTCCAGTTGTAAACAATTCTGAAGTTGGTCAGTGGTGGGGAATCATCTCCCATACAGCCAGCAGGCCCCACGCAACAAGCGTCCTCATTGCAAAGCTGGGGGACCGTGCCGAGGCATCTGTGAGTAAACGTGGGCCGAGCCCCAGGCCAGCTGCTGCAGAAATGTTCCCACCTTTCACAGGTAAAACACCTGAATATGTACAAGGACTTGAAAGCCTAGAGGAAGGGCCATGGAGCCACATGAGCGACAGCATGCCAGCCGACTTGGTGCCTGCAGGCCAGCCAGGATGGTCCTGGCCCTGGGTACTCTTCTGGAAGCTTTCCATTTCCCTGCCTGAGATACCCCTGCTGTCCCGGCCCCCACTGATTTCTTCCTTCCTCACCTCTGCCCAGGGAGAAATTCCAGCAGCAGGTACGGGTGACACATCCTCTTCTTTAGCAGGTGGCATCTTGGCAACTGCTGCAGAAAGTCCAGCAGAGCCCCACTCACACTGGGCCACCCACAAAGCCGTGGCCTCTCACTCCCTCCCACCAGCCCAGCCCCGAGACTGCTGACTGGGCAGAGAAAATGGCGTCAGGCACAGCTGCAGGGGTTCTTGCTGCCTGGAGCGGTGTTTATATTGATCTCAAAACAGGCACACCTGGGGAGGGCTGGCCGGCATGGTCAGGCTGCCCAGGTCAGCCAATCATCACCCCTCAGGGTCTCACAGTTGCAGAAAATGGAACTTGCTGAATCGGCCAGGTCCAAGGAACAGGTGTGGGCTCTTGAGAGTCAGGATAGACAATGGGCTGCAGCTCTGGCTTGTATTCTAATCATTTTATCTGGCCCATGAGTGGGAGACAGCTTCAAGAAAACCCTGGCCTAATAAGAGGACCCCAGGAGTCAGGGAGAGGAGGGGTGGGTGGTGGGTGGAGACAGAGGCCTGGTGCCCTGGGTGCAGTGGAAGTCTCTGGAAGACCAGGTGGTGGCAGGCCGTACAGAGTGATGCCCAGGGTCACAGACCTGTCGGAGTTGCTATTTGTTAGTTCAAGTCCTGCTCTGAGGTGCTCTGTGTCAGATCTGAGTGACAGGTGAGCTGAGAGTGCTCTGCAATTAGGGCAATGTGCACGGTTCCTGTGTGCCCTGCCCTGCCACAGTACCTGCAAGTGTAGCTCTGTATCCTGGGAGGGAGCTGACCACGAGAGCCCCATGGGCTGCAGGGGACCTGCCCAGGGAACCCCATATCCTGGGATGGGCCTGACCATGAGAGCCCCATGGGCTGGTGTGGAGGTGGGGTACCTGCCCAGGTGAGCTCCATATCCTGAGATTGGCCTGACCACGAGAGCCCCATGGGCTGCCAGGGGCCTGGTAAAGATGTCAGGATCATCAGTGAAGCCACCGAGTATATACCTCCAGTAGTTCCTAATTCCTACACCCTGCTGGTCATTCTACCAACCACCAGGAGACGGTATTCTGTATTAGTCTTCAATGATGCCTTCTTTTGTATGCCATTAGTCCCAGAGTCACAAGAAATTTTGGCTTGTAAGTGGCAGGACTCAACATACAACTAAAACAATACATCCAGGCCGTCTTGCCCCAAGTGTTCAAAAATTCCCACACCATCTTTGGGGAAAGCTTAGCTAAAGACGTAAAAGTTCTACCTCTGGAAAAGGAAACACTCCTTCAATATGCTGACGACATTCTGATCACCAGCCCTACTAAGGAGGCCTCTGAACTACCAAGCCAATAAAGGATAGAAGTTGTCCAAGAAAAAGCTCAAATATCACAGACTACGGTGACCTGCCTGGGCTTCATTCTCACAGAAGGTCGGAGAAGCTCATCCCAGGAAAGGGAAGAAACAATTTACAGCCTTACCCCTTTCTAAAACTAGAAGACAGCTTAGGGGTTCCTGGGGAGGCCAGAGTTTGCTGCTTCTGGATCCCTAACTACAGTCTACTAGCTGGGCCTCTATATGAAACACTGAAAGGAAAAGATGATGATCCTTTTGAATAGAATCCAGAAGTGGCCTTTCAAGAATGGAAAGAGCAGTCAATTCAGACCCTTGCCCTGGAACTCCCTAATTTAGCTAAACCCTTTGACCTTTACATTCCTGGTGAAAGGTGAATTGCCATTGGAGTATTAGTGCAAAACCTGGGACCACTTGAAATGGAACAATGCAAGAATGCCATCCAGGTAGGATAAACTATAGTCACCAAGGGGCTTGGCCCACTGCAACATCTGGCCAACATACTGGCGGTATCTAAAAACCTGGAAATCAGCAGCTCAAAAGGCCACCTCCCTCCTAAGGGAAAGGGACCCCACGTGGTGTTCCTAACCCCCAACCATGCCCTGAAGTTGCAGGGTTTGCTCCGTGGGCACACTGACCTCCAGTGAGGAAGCCCTCCTACTCCAACATCCAGAGAGATATCCGGGGGCAACGGGGCACCATGACGACACATGTGACCATCACTTGACCTGGAGTTTCTCTCATAAAACAACAAGAGTGTGTCACAAAAGAGTAGACTACTGCTTGCAGGACTTACTGCACCCAGAGGGGAGGTAATAATCTTGGCAGGGGAACCGTATATCACGCTGTCACCATAGAAAAGCCTACAGACACCGTGATGATTGTGACCAGTAAGACCGGCTGGACTCCTGTTTACTTCAAAAGGCTGTTGACTCAGTGGCCATCATGGTCCTTCATCACAACTGACCCTGGACTGTCCGGGAGTTGAGCAGGCAGGGTCCTGACACCTGGTGCTGTTTTTACGTTAATTCAGAGGCCTAATTGAAGAAAGTGCAGACTACTAGTCAGAGCATCTAGGCTGGCAGAAACGGTCAGCCTAAAGTGTCTGAACAAATGTGTGGTGGGGTGAAAGTGGACCTCACAGCGTCACTGCACATTTCCTTCCCGGACCCTTAAAGGTCATTAGAATCTATAACACTTCCAATGCTCGTGCTCAGGCAGATGAACAGGGAGGCTGGAGGCCTGGGGACAATCAACGTCACCTAGAGGCTGCTGGGGAGAAGTTCTGACCCTCGCCCACGGGTATAAGGGCTCCTAACTCAGCACTCAGCAGTTACAGAAGAAGGGTCTGCACCCTCAGCACTCCAAGAATGAGGAAGAGGACAAAAGGCAGAAGAGGGGTTTGTCCCAGGCAAAGCCCATTAAAAATCCCTGGGAGATAAAAATAGAATCTGGGCAATAAAATAAAGTCTAACCTTTTTTATCCTTTGTGCTTTGTCTAATTTCATGTGCTCCTAGGGTCCCGCATACAGAGGTTCCACACCCGGCACTTCAGACCAGATTTCCTAGTACAGAATGGCTGGGTCGACACATCAGGTCCTGGGGCCCAGTGCAGACTCCGCGATATAGAGCCTGAGCTGCAGCCAACAGGGCCCTCGAGAGCTCTGCCCCCTCCCTCCCACTGAATCTGACAGGATCTCTACACAGCAGCCCAGCCCACAGCCTACGGGGTAGCACATGCTCTCACCTCTCCATTCTCTGATCAAAATATAAAGTTTCCTTTGCTTCTGAACCAAACTCAGTCTCGATCTTTTGGCTCCAATGACACTGGGCATGGGGACACTTGTTGGGGTCCACTCTGGAGGATCAGTAACAGAAATTGAGAATGTTGTAACTTCAATGAACAGATGTGTGAGCCAAACTATAATTAACATAGAACAGTGTATAAGGCTCGGGTAAAATAAGATGTTTCTAACACTTCCATTTGATATTTCCATCACTTTATTATAAGCAAGTTCAGTGAAAAGGTTTGTCTTATTTGTCAGGTCAATATTAGAGAAGCGAAGTGATTTCTTTCCAAGGACGTACATCTAAAAATCTTGGTTAAAGCTTCAATCTTGTTTTAAATGCTTTTCCATTGAAAATGATACCTCTCATTCAGCTCCCCCATTTCTGAGAAGTATAAAATCTTATAATTTATTATTACCAAAGTGGAAAGGTGGGAGGAGGGATAAATTAACAGTTTGGGATTAACACATACACACTGCTATGTATAAAATAGATCGTCAACAAGGAACTACACTATAGCACAGGGAACTACACTCAATATTTTGCAATAACCTATAAGGGGAAATAATCTGAAAAAGAATAGATATTTTTATTGACATCATCTATCAATGACAGTTAAAATGGAACCTAAGGGAAGCCGGTGGTCAGTGCTTCTGACCCTGAAGACTTCAATCATCTAAAGTTTGGACTCTGCCTACTTCCCAAGGCCCTTAATGAACATATGTGTAGCCGTAGCTTAAAAAATTCCCCAGTTTGGGTAGCGGAGAGACACTGATTTTGAAAAAGCCCTGGTGTTCTCCTCACATGAACGGGACACTTCCTACAGCTAAAACATGCCTGTCACACCCAGAGGATGGTATATCGTCTGATCGGGAAGAGTTTGGAAAAGGCATCTCATCTCCTCATCTCCTGGTGCTCGGGTTCACCACTCCGGCGTCTTTACTAACAGTCTCCCCACTTGGAGATGTCAGCACTGTCAACATCCTGTTGCACACAGTTTGGAATTTGTCCAAGGATGAAGCAGAAGGAGGAGGAACAATGAGAGACAAGTCCTAGGTTTTCGGACAGACACATGTCACTCTAATTTCCAATCAGGAAGACGAATTGACCAAAGGCTAGGGTTGCCCATGGAAACAGAATAGGGCTTGAGGAAATCCCGCTGCTTTGTGGCCAGTTCCCATAAACACAAGTTGAAAAATGGAACTCAGGGACACTAAAATTCACGAAACTGCAGAGTTGAAAATATCTATCACTGAAAAATGTCTTGAGGAAAGTCAGAGAAAAGGACTTGTAAGCAACGGAGAATGGCAGGAAAGGGATTGGATGAGGTAGAAAGGACTCGCCATTAAGCACAAGAAAAGGGGCTGAACATTGCCAACATTGCAGTTGGCCAAAAAGGGTGTATGCATCTTTTTCTGTATATATTCAAGAAAAGGGCATACACTTTTTTAGCCAACCAAACAGGTGGGCACTGGAAATCAATACTACAAAACATATCACTTCGCATCAGTCAGAAGAGCCTTCCTCATAAAGTGTAAACACCAGAAATGCAGGACAGGGCAAGGAGAAAAGGGAGCCCTGTGAGGCTTATAGTGGAAATATATATTGCCAACGGTCACTCTGGAAAAGTGTACTGTGATTACTAAAGCATCTCAAAAATGAGCTACAGAGCACAGGGCACTTGCACTCATGGACGTATATCTTGGGAAAAAGAAAAATCGAGAGGACACAGGCACCCCAATGTTTACCGCCTCTCTGTTTAATATATCCTCGATTAGGATATAATTTATATGTCTCTGGAGGGAAAAAATGGACAGAGGTGTGACACTTATGTAGAGTGGAATATTACTCAGCCTGAAAATCAATGAAACATGGCCAGTTGTAACAACCCCAGAGGAGTTACATATGATCATTTGAAGTCACATAATTCAAAAAGACAAAGACATACGATATTACTAATACATGGAATGTAAACGTGGCTACAAATGAACTGAATTACAAAAGACAACGGGGTCTCAAATTTAGAAAACCAACTTATGCTTGCTTAAGGATCAAGGAGAGTTGGGGTGCTGCATAAAACCAGAGATTGAAATTAGCACAGATACCGTTCCATAAGCCAAATATGTAATAGAAAAAACCTACTTCCTGGTCAACGAAATGGACTCAACACCCCATATTCAGTGCCTAGGAATATACAGGATGAGTAAGAGTCTTAATACCTATGGATTTATATGTCTCTATAAGAGAATCAAGCGTGTGTACAGTGACAAAAACGCAGCAGTGAAAATCAGCTAAATCCCATTATCAAAATAAATTTCAAAAACAAAACACAATGACAGTGAAATAGAGAGCAATTCTTAAATAATTCATTCAGGGCTTGTGATGCAACCTGGATTTACCTCATCTACACCCAGACCTGAGTGAGACATAAGGTTGGACACTTCGGGCTGACAGCATGGATGAGGTTCGATGAGCAAATGCAGACCCTTTGTAGTCATACTGCATAGTACCCATTCCATGGGTCCCAACTCTCCAGGTTTAAGGGATTCTTCCTTCAGCTAAAACATGCATGGGAAACCCACATTATGGTGCACCGTGTGACCGGAAAATGTTTTCAAATGACTCTCAGTTTTCGTCCCCTTTTACTCGGGTTCACCATTCCAGACCCTTTACTAACACTCTCCCCACTTGGAGAGTCAGTGCCTTTAACCTCCTGTTTGGCACAGTTTGCAATTTCTGCGCAAGATGGACAGGAATAGGGAGAACCAATGAGAGACTAGCTCTAGGTGTCTGCAGGGGCAAATTTAACACTTATTTCGCACCAAGAAGAGGAATTAACCAAAGGCTCAGCATGCCGTTCCGGAATCAGATTAGGGCCTGAAGCAATCCTCCGGGTTTGTGGCTAGCTCACAAGAAAGCGATTTGAAGAAAGGAGCTCAGGGGCACTGTAATTCACAAACCTGCAGAGTTATGAATGACAGCTATCGTCCAAAAATATATTGAAGGAAGGCTGCGAAGAGGACTTGAAAGCGGGGCAGAATTGCAGGAAAACGATTTCAGGGGGTAGACTGGAATTGCATTTAAAGCATAGGAAAAGAGGCAGAACGTCGTCAGTGATGCACTTGGCCAAAAAGGGCGTATACGTATTTTCCTGAATATATTCAGGAAAAAACTCATATGCCCTTTTTGGCCAACCAAGCAAGCATGTTAAAGAAATCTGCACTACAGTGAAGTCTCACTGCCCCCCGGTCAAAAGGGCCATCTGAAAAAAGTGTAAAATTCAGAAAGGAAGCACAGGCCATGGAGAACAGGGAGCCTTGTTATGCTGATGGGCGGGATGTAAATTGCCAAGAGCCACTCTGGAGAAGTGTATGGTGTTTCCTCAAACACCTAAAAATCAAAGCAACGGAGCCTACAGCACTTCCACTTATGGTCCTATAGCTTAGGGAAATTAAAATCAGAAAAACACAGCCACCCCAATGTTTCAGACGGCTCTGTTTACAAGAATCTCGTCTACGGTACAAGTTAAATATCGCAGAAAGCAAAAAATGGATAAAGAAGTGGTGGTACGTACGTACAATGGAATATCACTCTCCAATGAAATCTATGTCATCAGGCCCGTCACGGCATAATGAGTGGCTTCAGGTACGATGATTCTAAGTGAAATAAGTCACACAGAAAATGAAACATCATAAGATATCACTAATATACGGAATGTAATCTTGGCTACACATGAACAGAATTACAAAACAGAACAGGGTCTCAAATTTAGAAAACCAACTTATGTTTGCTTAAGGGGAAAGGTGAGTTGGGGTGCTGTATAAAACCAGAGATAGAAATTAGCACAGATACCATTTCATATGTCAAATATATAATAGTCAAGACCTACACTTTCTCAACGAGATGGACTAAACACCCTATATTCAAAGCCTAGCAATACACCTGACTAGTAAGAATCTTCAAACCCATGGATTTTTATGTCTCCATAAGGGAATCAAGCGTGTGTACAGCTGCATGAAGGCAGCAGAAAAAATCCGATAAACCCTATTATCAAAATGAATTACAAAAACAAAACACAATGACAGTGAAATAGAGAGCAATTCTTAAATAATTCAATCAGGGCTTGTGATGCAACCTGGATTTACCTCATCTAAACCCAGAGCTTAGTGAGACATAAGGTTGGACACTTCGGGCTGATAGCATTGGTGAGGCTCGATGAGCAAATGCAGACCATTTGAAGTCATACTACATGGTACCCATTCCATGGGTCCCAACTCTCCAGGTTTAAGCGATTCTTCCTTCAGCTAAAACATGCATGGGAAACCCAGAGTATGGTGCACCGTGTGACCGGGAAATGTTTTCAAATGCATCTCAGTTTTTGTCCCCTTTTACTCGGGTTTACAATTCCAGATCCTTTACTAACACTCTCCCCACTTGGAGAGTCAGTGCCTTTAACCTGCTGATTGGGACAGTTTGCAATTTCTGCGCAAGATGAACAGGAATAGGGAGAACAAATGAGAGACTAGCTGTAGGTGTCTGCACGGGCAAATTTAACGCTCATTTCCAACCAGGAAGAGGAATTAACCAAAGGCTCAGCATGCCGTGCCGGAACCATATTAGGGCCTGAAGCAATCCTGCGGGTTTGCGGCCAGCTCACAAGAAAGCGATTTGAAGAAAGGAGCTCAGGGGCACTGTAATTCACAAACCTGCAGAGTAATAAATGACAGCTATCGTCCAAAAATATATTGAAGGAAGGCTGCGAAGAGGACTTGAAAGCGGGGCAGAATTGCAGGAAAACGATTTCAGGGGGTAGACTGGAATTGCATTTAAAGCATAGGAAAAGAGGCAGAACGTCGAAAATGATGCACTTGGCCAAAAAGGGCGTATGCGTTTTTTCCTGAATATATTCAGGAAAAAACGTTTACGCACTTTTTGGCCAACCAAGGAAGCATGTTAAAGAAATCTGCACTACAATGAAGTCTCACTGCTCCCCGGTCAAAAGGGCCATCTGAAAAAGTGTAAAATCCAGAAAGGCAGCACAGGCCATGGAGAACAGGGAGCCTTGTTATGCTTATGGGTGTGATGTTAATTGCCAACAGCCACTCTGGAGAAGTGTATGGTGTTTCCTGAAACACCTAAAACACAAAGCAACGGAGCCTACGGCACTTCCACTTATGGTCCTATAGCTTAGGGAAATTAAAATCAAAAACACACAGCCACCCCAAAGTTTCAGACGGCTCTGTTTACAAGAACCTCGTCTACGGTACAAGTTAAATATCCCAGAAAGCGAAAAATGGATAAAGAAGTTGTGGTACGTACGTACAATTGAATATCACTCACGAATGAAATCTATGTCATCTGGACCGTCGTGGCATAATGAGTGGATTCAGGTACGATGATTCTAACTGAAATAAGTCACACAGAAAATGAAACATCATAAGATATCACTAATACACGGAATGTAATCTTGGCTACACATGAACTGAATTACAAAACAGAACAGGGTCTCAAATTTAGAAAACCAACTAATGTTTGCTTAAGGGGAAAGGTGAGTTGGGTTGCTGCATAAAACCAGAGATAGAAATTAGCACAGATACCATTCCATACGTCAAATATGTAATAGTCAAGACCTACCCCTTGCTCAACGAAATGGGCTAAACACCCTATATTCAATGCCTAGGAATAAACCTGACTAGAAAGAATTTTCACACCCATGGATTTATATGTCTCATTAAGAGAATCAAAAGTGTGTACAGCTGCATGAAGGCAGCAGAGAAAATCCGATAAATCCCATTATCAAAATGAATTACAAAAACAAAACACAATGACAGTGAAATAGAGAGCAATTCTTAAATAATTCATTCAGGTCTTGTGATGCAACCTGGATTTACCTCATCTAAACCCAGAGCTGAGTGAGACATAAGGTTGGACACTTCGGGCTGATAGCATTGGTGAGGTTCGTGAGCAAATGCAGACCATTTGAAGTCATACTACATGGTACACATTCTAAGGGTCCCAACTCTCCAGGTTTAAGTGATTCTTCCTTCAGCTAAAGCATGCATGGGAAAACCATAGTATGCTGCACCGTGTGACCGGGAAACGTTTTCAAATGCATCTCAGGTTTTGTCCCCTTTTACTCGGGTTCACAATTCCAGACCCTTTACTAACACTCTCCCCACTTGGAGAGTCAGTGCCTTTAACCTCCTGTTTGGCACAGTTTGCAATTTCTGCGCAAGATGAAAAGGAATAGGGAGAACCAATGACAGACTAGCTGTAGGTGTCTGCAGGGGCAAATTTAACGCTCATTTCCAACCAGGAAGAGGAATTAACCAAACGCTCAGCATGCCGTGCCGGAGCCAGATTAGGGCCTGAAGCAATCCTGCGGTTTTGCGGCCAGCTCACAAGAAAGCGATTTGAAGAAAGGAGCTCCGGGTCACTCTAATTCAAAACCTGCAGTGTTATAAATGACAGCTATCGTCCAAAAATATATTGAAGGAAGGCTGCGAAGACGACTTGAATATGGGGCAGAATTGCAGGAAAACGATTTCAGGGGGTAGACTGGAATTGCATTTAAAGCATAGGAAAAGAGGCAGAACGTCGACAATGATGCACTTGGCCAAAAAGTGCGTATGCGTTTTTTCCTGAATATATTCAGGAAAAAACGCATACGCCCTTTTTGGCCAACCAAGCAAGTATGTTAAAGAAATCTGCACTACAATGAAGTCTCACTGCCCCCCGGTCAAAAGGGCCATCTGAAAAAAGTGTAAAATCCAGAAATGCAGCACAGGCCATGGAGAACAGGGAGCCTTGTAATGCTGATGGGTGGGATGTAAATTGCCAACAGCCACTCTGGAGAAGTGTATGGTGTTTCCTGAAACACCTAAAAAACAAAGCAATGGAGCCTACGGCACTTCCACTTATGGTCCTATAGCTTAGGGAAATTAAAATCAAAAACACACAGCCACCCGAAAGTTTCAGACGGCTCTGTTTACAAGAACCTCGTCTACGGTACAAGTTAAATATCCCAGAAAGCGAAAAATGAATAAAGAAGTTGTGGTACGTACGTACAATGTAATATCACTCACCAATGAAATCTATGTCATCTGGCCCATCGTGGCATAATGACTGGATTCAGGTACGATGATTATAAGTGAAATAAGTCACACAGAAAATGAAACATCATAAGATATCACTAATACACCGAATGTAATCTTGGCTACACATGAACTGAATTACAAAACAGAACAGGTTCTCAAATTTAGAAAACCAACTTATGTTTGCTTAAGGGGAAAGGTGAGTTGGGGTGCTGCATGAAACCAGAGATAGAAATTAGCACAGTTACCATTCCATACGTAAAATATATAATAGTCAAGACCTACCCCTTGCTCAACAAAATGTGCTAAACACACTATATTCAACGCCTAGGAATACACCTGACTAGTAAGAATCTTCAAACCCATGGATTTATATGTCTCCATAAGAGAATCAAGCGTGGGTACAGCTGCATGAAGGCAGCAGAGAAAATCCGATAAATACTATTATCAAAATGAATTACAAAAACAAAACACAATGACAGTAAAATAGCGAGCAATTCTTAAATAATTCATTCAGGGCTTGTGATGCAACCTGGATTTACATCATCTACACCCAGAGCTGTGTGAGACATAAGGTTGGACACTTCGGGCTGATAGCATTGGTGAGGTTCGATGAGCAAATGCAGACCATTTGAAGTCATAATACATGGTACACATTCCATGGGTCCCAACTCTCCAGGTTGAAGCGATTCTTCCTTCAGCTAAAGCATGCATGGGAAACCCACAGTATGGTGCACCGTGTGACCGGGAAACGTTTTCAAATGCATCTCAGTTTTTGTCCCCATTTTCTCGGGTTCACAATTCCAGACCCTTTACTAACACTCTCCCCACTTGGAGAGTCAGTGCCTTTAACCTCCTGTTTGGCACAGTTTGCAATTTCTGCGCAAGATGAACAGGAATAGGGAGAACCAATGAGAGACTAGCTGTAGGAGTCTGCACGGGCAAATTTAACGCTCATTTCCCACCAGGGAGAGGAATTAACCAAAGGCTCAGCATGCCGTGCCGGAACCAGATTAGGGCCTGAAGCAATCCAGTGGGTTTGCGGCCAGCTCACAAGAAAGCGATTTGAAGAAAGGAGCTCAGGGGCACTGTAATTCACAAAAGTGCAGAGTTATAAATGACAGCTATCGTCCAAAAGTATATTGAAGGAAGGCTGCGAAGAGGACTTGAAAGCGGGGCAGAATTGCAGGAAAACGATTTCAGGGGGTAGACAGGAATTGCATTTAAACATAGGAAAATAGGCAGAACGTCAACAATGATGCGTTTGGCCAAAAAGGGCGTATGCGTTTTTTACTGAATATATTCAGGAAAAAACGCATACGCACTTTTTGGCCAACCAAGCAAGCATGTTAAAGAAATCTGCACTACAATGAAGTCTCACAGCCCCCCGGTCAAAAGGGCCATCTGAATAAAGTGTAAAATCCAAAAATGCAGCACAGGCCATGGAGAACACGGAGCCTTGTTCTGCTGATGGGTGGGATGTAAATTGCCAACAGCCACTCTGGAAAAGTGTATGGTGTTTCCTGAAACACCTAAAAAACAAAGCAATGGAGCCTACGGCACTTCCACTTATGGTCCTATAGCTTAGGGAAATTAAAATCAAAAACACCCAGCCACCCCAAAGTTTCAGACGGCTATGTTTACAAGAACCTCATGTACGGTACAAGTTAAATATCCCAGAAAGCGAAAAATGAATAAAGAAGTTGTGGTACGTACGTACAATGGAATATCACTCACCAATGAAATCTATGTCATCTGGCCCATCGTGGCATAATGAGTGGATTCAGGTACGATGATTCTAAGTGAAATAAGTCACACCGAAAATGAAACATCATAAGATATCACTAATACACCGAATGTAATCTTGGCTACACATGAACTGAATTACAAAACAGAACAGGGTCTCAAATTTAGAAAACCAACTTATGTTTGCGAAAGGGGAAAGGTGAGTTGGGGTGCTGCATAAAACCAGAGTTAGAAATTAGCACAGATACCATTCCATAAGTCAAATACGTAATAGTCAAGACCTAACCCTTGCTCAACGAAATGGGCTAAAAACCCTATATTCAACGCCTAGGAATACACCTGACTAGTAAGAATCTTAAAACCCATGGATTTATATGTCTCCATAAGAGAATCAAGCGTGTGTACAGCTGCATGAAGGCAGCAGAGAAAATCCGATAAATCCTATTATCAAAATGAATTACAAAAACAAAACACAATGACAGTGAAATAGAGAGCAATTCTTAAATGATTCATTCAGGGCTTGTGGTGCAACCTGGATTTACCTCATCTAAACCCAGAGCTGAGTGAGACATAAGGTTGGACACTTCGGGCTGATAGCATTGGTGAGGTTCGATGAGAAAATGCAGACCATTTGAAGTCATAATACATGGTACACATTCCATGGGTCCCAACTCTCCAGGTTGAAGCGATTCTTTCTTCAGCTAAAGCATGCATGGGAAACCCACAGTATGGTGCACCGTGTGACCGTCAAACGTTTTCCAATGCATCTCAGTTTTTGTCCCCTTTTACTCGGGTTCACAATTCCAGACCCTTTACTAACACTCTCCCCACTTGGAGAGTCAGTGCCTTTAACCTCCTGTTTGGCACAGTTTGCAATTTCTGCGCAAGATGAACAGGAATAGGGAGAACCAATGAGAGACTAGCTGTAGGTGTCTGCACGGGCAAATTTAACGCTCATTTCCCACCAGGAAGAGGAATTAACCAAAGGCTCATCATGCCGTGCCGGAACCAGATTAGGGCCTGAAGCAATCCTGCGGGTTTGCGGCCAGCTCACAAGAAAGCGATTTGAAGAAAGGAGCTCAGGGGCACTGTAATTCACAAACGTGCAGAGTTATAAATGACAGCTATCGTCCAAAAATATATTGAAGGAAGGCTGCGAAGAGGACTTGAAAGCGGGGCAGAATTGCAGGAAAACGATTTCATGGGGTAGACTGGAATTGCATTTAAAGCATAGGAAAAGAGGCAGAACGTCGACAATGATGTACTTGGCCAAAAAGGGCGTATGCGTTTTTTCCTGAATATATTCAGGAAAAAACGCATACGCCCTTTTTGGCCAATCAAGGAAGCATGTTAAAGAAATCTGCACTACAATGAAGTCTCACTGCCCCCCAGTCAAAAGGGCCATCTGAAAAAAGTGTAAAATCCAGAAATGCAGCACAGGCCATGGAGAACAGGGAGCCTTGTTATGCTGATGGGTGGGATGTAAATTGCCAAGAGCCACTCTGGAAAAGTGTATGGTGTTTCCTGAAACACCTAAAAAACAAAGCAACGGAGCCTACGGCACTTCCACTTATGGTCCTATAGCTTAGGGAAATTAAAATCAAAAACACACAGCCACCCCAAAGTTTCAGACGGCTCTGTTTACAAGAACCTCGTCTACGGTACAAGTTAAATATCCCAGAAAGCGAAAAATGGATTAAGAAGTTGTGGTACGTACGTAAAATGGAATATCACTCAGCAATGAAATCTATGTCATCTGGCCCGTCGTGGCATAATGAGTAGATTCAGGTACGATGATTCTAAGTGAAATAAGTCACACAGAAAATGAAACATCATAAGATATCACTAATACACCGAATGTAATCTTGGCTACACATGAACTGAATTACAAAACAGAACAGGGTCTCAAATTTAGAAAACCAATTTATGTTTGCTTAAGGGGAAAGGTGAGTTGGGGTGCTGCATAAAACCAGAGATAGAAATTAGCACAGATACCATTCCATACGTCAAATATGTAATACTCAAGACCTACCCCTTGCTCAACGAAATGGGCTAAACAGCCTATATTCAACGCCTAGGATTACACCTGACTAGTAAGAATCTTCAAACCCATGGATTTATATGTCTCCATAAGAGAATCAAGCGTGTGTACAGCTGCATGAAGGCAGCAGAGAAAATCCGATAAATCCCATCATCAAAATGAATTACAAAAACAAAACACAATGACAGTGAAATAGAGAGCAATTCTTAAATAATTCATTCAGGGCTTGTGATGCAGCCTGGATTTACCACATCTACACCCAGAGCTGTGTGACACATAAGGCTGGACACTTCGGGCTGATAGCATTGGTGAGGTTCGATGAGCAAATGCAGACCCTTTGAAGTCATACAGCATGGTACCCATTCCATGGGTCCCAACTCTCCAAGTTTAAGGGATTCTTCCTTCAGCTAAAACATGCATGGGAAACCCACAGTACAGTGCACCGTGTGACTGGCAAACGTTTTCAAATGATTCTCAGTTTTTGTCCCCTTTTACTCGGGTTCACCATTCCAGACCCTTTACGAACACTCTCCCCACTTGGAGAGGCAGTGCCTTTAACCTCCTGTTGGGCACAGTTTGCAATTTCTGCGCAAGATGAAAAGGAATAGGGAGAACCAATGAGAGACTAGCTCTAGGTGTCTGCACGGGCAAATTTAACGCTCATTTCCCACCAGGAAGAGGAATTAACCAAAGGCTCAGCATGCCGTGCCGGAACCAGATTAGGGCCTGAGGCAATCCTGTGGGTTTGCGGCCAGCTCACAAGATAGCGAGTTGAAGAAAGGAGCTCAGGGGCACTGTAACTCACAAACCTGCAGAGTTATAAATGACAGCTATCGTCCAAAAATATATTGAAGGAAGGCTGCGAAGATGACTTGTAAGCGGGACAGATTTGCAGGAAAACGATTTCAGGGGGTAGACGGGAATTGCATTTAAAGCATAGGAAAAGAGGCAGAACGTCGACAATGATGCTCTTGGCCAAAAAGGGCGTATGCGTTTTTTCCTGAATATATTCAGCAAAAAACGCATACCCACTTTTTGGCCAACCAAGCAAGCATGTTAAAGAAATCTGCACTACAATGAAGTCTCACTGCCCCCCGGTCAAAAGGGCCATCTGAAAAAAGTGTAAAATCCAAAAAGGCAGTACAGGCCATGGAGAACTGGGAGCCTTGTTATGCTGATGGGCGGGATGTAAATTGCCAACAGCCACTCTGGAGAAGTGTATGGTGTTTCCCGGAACACCGAAAAAACAAAGCTACGGAGCCTACGGCACTTCCACTTATGGTCCTATAGCTTAGGGAAATTAAAATCAAAAACACACAGCCACCCCAAAGTGTCGGACGGCTCTGTTTACAAGAACCTCGTCTACGGTACAAGTTAAATATCCCAGAATGTGAAAAATGGATAAAGAAGTTGTGGTACGTACGTACAATGGAATATCACTCAGCAATGAAATCTATGTCATCAGGCCCGTCGCGGCATAATGAGTGGATTCAGGTACGATGATTCTAAGTGAAATAAGTCACACAGAAAATGAAACATCATAAGATATCACTAATACACGGAATGTAAACTTGGCTACACATGAACTGAATTACAAAACAGAACAGGGTCTCAAATTTAGAAAACCAACTTATGCTTGCTTAAGGGGAAAGGTGAGTTGGGGTGCTGCATAAAACCAGAGATAGAAATTAGCACAGATACCTTTCCATAAGCCAAATATGTAATAGTCAAGACCTACCCCTTGCTCAACGAAATGGACTAAACACCCCATATTCAACGCCTAGGAATTCACCTGACTAGTAAGAATCTTCAAAACCCATGGATTTATATGTCTCCGTAAGAGAATGATGCGTGTGTACAGCGGCATGAATGCAGCAGAGAAAATCCGATAAATCCCATTATCAAAATGAATTACACAAACAAAACCCAAGGACAGTGAAATAGAGAGCAATTCTTAAATAATTCATTCAGGGCTTGTGATGCAACCTGGATTTATGACATCTACACCCAGAGCTGAGTGAGACATAAGGTTGGGCACTTCGGGCTGATAGCATTGGTGAGGTTCGATGAGCAAATGCAGACCCTGTGAAGTCATACAGCATGGTACCCATTCCATGGGTCCCAACTCTCCAAGTTTAAGGGATTCTTCCTTCAGCTAAAACATGCATGGGAAACCCACAGTATGCTGCACCGTGTGACTGGCAAACGTTTTCAAATGATTCTCAGTTTTCGTCCCCTTTTACTCGGGTTCACCATTCCAGACCCTTTATGAACACTCTCCCCACTTGGAGATTCAGTGCCTTTAACCTCCTGTTGGGCACAGTTTGCAATTTCTGCGCAAGATGAAAAGGAATAGGGAGAACCAATGAGAGACTAGCTCTAGGTGTCTGCACGGGCAAATTTAACGCTCAATTCCCACCAGGAAGAGGAATGAACCAAAGGCTCAGCATGCCGTGCCGGAACCAGATTAGGGCCTGAGGCAATCCTGTGGGTTTGCGGCCAGCTCACAAGATAGCGAGTTGAAGAAATGAGCTCAGGGGCACTGTAACTCACAAACCTGCAGAGTTATAAATGACAGCTATCGTCCAAAAATATATTGAAGGAAGGCTGCGAAGACGACTTGTAAGTGGGGCAGAATTGCAGGAAAACTATTTCAGGGGGTAGACGGGAATTGCATTTAAAGCATAGGAAAAGAGGCCGAACGTCGACAATGATGCTCTTGGCCAAAAAGGGCGTATGCGTTTTTTCCTGAATATATTCAGGAAAAAACGCATACGCCCTTTTTGGCCAACCAAGCAAGCATGTTAAAGAAATCTGCACTACAATGAAGTCTCACTGCCCCCCGGTCAAAAGGGCCATCTGAAAAAAGTGTAAAATCCAGAAAGGCAGCACAGGCCATGGAGAACAGGGAGCCTTGTTATGCTGATGGGCTTGATGTAAATTGCCAACAGCCACCCTGGAGAAGTGTATGGTGTTTCCCGGAACACCGAAAAAACAAAGCTACGGAGCCTACGGCACTTCCACTTATGGTCCTATAGCTTAGGGAAATTAAAATCAAAAACACACAGCCACCCCAAAGTGTCGGACGGCTCTGTTTACAAGAACCTCGTCTACGGTACAAGTTAAATATCCCAGAATGTGAAAAGTGGATAAAGAAATTGTGGTACGTACGTACAATGGAATATCACTCAGCAATGAAATCTATGTCATCAGGCCCGTCGCGGCATAATGAGTGGATTCAGGTACGATGATTCTAAGTGAAATAAGTCACACAGAAAATGAAACATCATAAGATATCACTACTACACGGAATGTAAACTTGGCTACACATGAACTGAATTACAAAACAGAACAGGGTCTCAAATTTAGAAAACCAACTTATGCTTGCTTAAGGGGAAAGGTGAGTTGGGGTGCTGCATAAAACCAGAGATAGAAATTAGCACAGATACCTTTCCATAAGCCAAATATGTAATAGTCAAGACCTACCCCTTGCTCAACGAAATGGACTAAACACCCCATATTCAACGCCTAGGAATACACCTGACTAGTAAGAATCTTCAAACCCATGGATTTATATGTCTCCGTAAGAGAATGAAGCGTGTGTACAGCGGCATGAATGCAGCAGAGAAAATCCGATAAATCCCATTATCAAAATGAATTACACAAACAAAACCCAAGGACAGTGAAATAGAGAGCAATTCTTAAATAATTCATTCAGGGCTTGTGATGCAACCTGGATTTACCACATCTACACCCAGAGCTGAGTGAGACATAAGGTTGGGCACTTCGGGCTGATAGCATTGGTGAGGTTCGATGAGCAAATGCAGACCCTTTGAAGTCATACAGCATGGTACCCATTCCATGGGTCCCAACTCTCCAAGTTTAAGGGATTCTTCCTTCAGCTAAAACATGCATGGGAACCCCACAGTATGGTGCACTGTGTGACTGGCAAACGTTTTCAAATGCATCTCAGGTTTCGTCCCCTTTTACTCGGGTTCACCATTCCAGACCTTTACGAACACTCTCCCCACTTGGAGAGTCAGTGCCTTTAACCTCCTGTTGGGCACAGTTTGCAATTTCTGCGCAAGATGAAAAGGAATAGGGAGAACCAATGAGAGACTAGCTCTAGGTGTCTGCACGGGCAAATTTAACGCTCAATTCCCAGCAGGAAGAGGAATTAACCAAAGGCTCAGCATGCCGTGCGGGAACCAGATTAGGGCCTGAGGCAATCCTGTGGGTTTGCGGCCAGCTCACAAGATAGCGAGTTGTAGAAATGAGCTCAGGGGCACTGTAACTCACAAACTTGCAGAGTTATAAATGACAGCTATCGTCCAAAAATATATTGAAGGAAGGCTGCGAAGATGACTTGTAAGTGGGGCAGAATTGCAGGAAAACGATTTCAGGGGGTAGACGGGAATTGCATTTAAAGCATAGGAAAAGAGGCAGAACGTCGACAATGATGCTCTTGGCCAAAAAGGGCGTATGCGTTTTTTCCTGAATATATTCAGGAAAAAACGCATACGCCCTTTTTGGCCAACCAAGCAAGCATGTTAAAGAAATCTGCACTACAATGAAGTCTCACTGCCCCCCGGTCAAAAGGGCCATCTGAAAAAAGTGTAAAATCCAGAAAGGCAGCACAGGCCATGGAGAACAGGGAGCCTTGTTATGCTGATGGGCGGGATGTAAATTGCCAACAGCCACCCTGGAGAAGTGTATGGTGTTTCCCGGAACACCGAAAAAACAAAGCTACGGAGCCTACGGCACTTCTACTTATGGTCCTATAGCTTAGGGAAATTAAAATCAAAAACACACAGCCACCCCAATGTGTCGGACGGCTCTGTTTACAAGAACCTCGTCTACGGTACAAGTTAAATATCCCAGAATGTGAAAAATGGATAAAGAAGCTGTGGTACGTACATACAATGGAATATCACTCAGCAATGAAATCTATGTCATCAGGCCCATCGCGGCATAATGAGTGGATTCAGGTACGATGATTCTAAGTGAAATAAGTCACACAGAAAATGAAACATCATAAGATATCACTAATACACGGAATGTAAACTTGGCTACACATGAACTGAATTACAAAACAGAACAGGGTCTCAAATTTAGAAAACCAACTTATGCTTGCTTAAGGGGAAAGGTGAGTTTGGGTGCTGCATAAAACCAGAGATAGAAATTAGCACAGATACCTTTCCATAAGCCAAATATGTAATAGTCAAGACCTACCCCTTGCTCAACGAAATGGACCAAACACCCCATATTCAACGCCTAGGAATACACCTGACTAGTAAGAATCTTCAAAACCATGGATTTATATGTCTCCATAAGAGAATCAAGCGTGTGTACAGCTGCATGAAGGCAGCAGAGAAAATCCGATAAATCCCATTATCAAAATAAATTGAAAAACAAAACACAATGATCGTGAAATAGAGAGCAATTCTTAAATAATTCATTCAGGGCTTGTGATGCAACCTGGATTTACCTCATCTACACCCAGAGCTGAGTGAGACATAAGGTTGGGCACTTCGGGCTGATAGCATTGGTGAGGTTCGATGAGCAAATGAAGACCATTTGAAGTCATACTGCATGGTACCCATTCCATGGGTCCCAACTCGCCAGGTTTAAGCGATTCTTCCTTCAGCTAAAACATGCATGGGAAACCCACAGTATGGTGCACCGTGTGACTGGCAAACGTTTTCAAATGCATCTCAGTTTTCGTCCCCTTTTACTCGGGTTCACCATTCCAGAACGTTTACTAACACTCTCCCCACTTGGAGAGTCAGTGCCTTTAACCTCCTGTTTGGCACAGTTTGCAATTTCTGCGCAAGATGAACAGGAATAGGGAGAACCAATGAGAGACTAGCAGTAAGTGTCTGCACGGGCAAATTTAATGCTCATTTCCCACCAGGAAGAGGAATTAACCAAAGGATCAGCATGCCGTGCCGGAAACAGATTAGGGCCTGAAGCAATCCTGCGGGTTTGCGCCCAGCTCACAAGTTGCGAGTTGAAGAAAGGAGCTCAGGGACACTGTAACTCACAAACATGCAGAGTTATAAATGACAGCTATCGTCCAAAAATATATTGAAGGAAGGCTGCGAAGACGACTTGTAAGCGGGGCAGAATTGCAGGAAAACGATTTCAGGGGGTAGACGGGAATTGCATTTAAAGCATAGGAAAAGAGGCAGAACGTCGACAATGATGCTCTTGGCCAAAAAGGGTGTATGCGTTTTTTCCTGAATTTATTCAGGAAATAAAGCATATGCGCTTTTTGGCCAACCAAGCAAGCATGTTAAAAAAATCTGCACTGCATTGAAGTCTCACTGCCCCCCGGTCAAAAGGGCCATCTGAAAAAAGTGTAAAATCCAGAAAGGCAGCACAGGCCATGGAGAACAGCGAGCCTTGTTATGCTGATGGGCGGGATGTAAATTGCCAACAGCCAGTCTGGAAAAATGTATGGTGTTTCCCGGAACATCTAAAAAACAAAGCAACGGAGCCTATGGCACTTCCCCTTATGGTCCTATAGCTTAGGAAAGTTAAAATCAAAAACACACAGCCACCCCAAAGTGTCGGACGGCTCTGTTTACAAGAACCTCGTCTACGGTACAAGTTAAATATCCCAGAATGTGAAAAATGGATAAAGAAGTTGTGGTACGTACGTACAATGGAATATCACTCAGCAATGAAATCTATGTCATCAGGCCCGTCGCGGCATAATGAGTGGATTCAGGTACGATGATTCTAAGTGAAATAAGTCACACAGAAAATGAAACATCATAAGATATCACTACTACACGGAATGTAAACTTGGCTACACATGAACTGAATTACAAAACAGAACAGGGTCTCAAATTTAGAAAACCAACTTATGCTTGCTTAAGGGGAAAGGTGAGTTGGGGTGCTGCATAAAACCAGAGATAGAAATTAGCACAGATACCTTCACATAAGCCAAATATATAATAGTCAAGGCCTACCCTTTGCGCAATGAAATGGACTAAATACCCCATATTCAACGCCTAGGAATACACCTGACTGGTAAGAATCTTCAAACCCATGGATTTATATGTCTCCGTTAGGGAATGAAGCGTGTGTACAGCAACATGAATGCAGCAGAGAAAATCCGATAAATCCCATTATCAAAATGAATTACAAAAACCAAACCCAAGGACAGTGAAATAGAGAGCAATTCTTAAATAATTCATTCAGGCTTGTGATGCAACCTGGATTTACCACATCTACACCCAGAGCTGAGTGTGACATAAGGTTGGGCACTTCGGTCTGATAGCACTGGTGAGGTTCGATGAGCAAATGCAGACCCTTTGAAGACATACTGCATGGTATCCATTCCATGGGTCCCAAATCTCCAGTTATAAGGGATTCTTCCTTCAGCTCAAAACATGCATGGGAAACCCACAGTATGGTGGACCGTGTGACCGGCAAACGTTTTCAAATGCATCTCAGTTTTCCTCCCCTTTTACACGGGTTCACCATTCCAGACCCTTTACTCACACTCTCCCCACTTGGAGAGTCAGTGCCTTTAACCTCCTGTTTGGCACAGTTTGCAATTTCTGCGCAAGATGAACAGGAATAGGGAGAACCAATGAGAGACTAGCTGTAGGTTTCTGTACGGGCAAATTTAACGCTCATTTCCCACCAGGAAGAGGAATTAACCAAAGGCTCAGCATGCCCTGCTGGAACCAGATAAGGGCCTGAAGCAATCCTGCGGGTTTGCGGCCAGCTCACAAGTTAGCGAGATGAAGAAAGGAGCTCAGGGGCACTGTAACTCACAAACCTGCAGAGTTATAAATGACAGCTATCGTCCAAAAATATATTGAAGTATGTCTGTGAAGAGGACTTAGAATTTGGGCAGAAATTCAGGAAAACGATTTCAGGGGGTAGACTGGAATTGCACTTAAAGCCTAGGAAAAGACGGAGAACAGCGACAATGATGCACTTGGCCAAAAAGTGCGTATGCGTTTTTTCCTGAATATAATCAGGAAAAAACGCATACGCCCTTTTTGGCCAACCAAGCAAGCGTGTAAAGAAATCTGCACTACAATGAAGTCTCTCTGCCCCCCGGTCAAAAGGGCCATCTGAAAAAAGTGTAAAATCCAGAAAGGCAGGACAGGCCATGGAGAAGAGAGAGCATTGTTATCCTGATGGTCGGCATGTGAATTGCCAACAGCCACTCTGGAGAAGTGTATGGTATTTCCTGAAACACATAAGAAACAAAGCAACACAGCCTATGGCACTTCCACTTATGGTCCTATAGCTTAGGGAAATTAAAATCAAAACCACACAGGCACCCCAAAGTTTGGAACGGCTCTGTTTACAAGAACCTCTTGTACGGTACAAGTTAAATATCCCAGAGGGCGAAAAATGGATAAAGAAGTTGTGGTTCTTACGTACAATGGAATATCACTCAGCAATGAAATCTATGTCATCAGGCCCGTAGCGGCATAATGAGTGGATTCAGGTACGATGATTCTACGTGCAATAGGTCACACAGAAAAAGAAACATCATAAGATATCACTAATACACGGAATGTAAACTTGGCTACACATGAAATGAATTACAAAACAGAACAGTGTCTCAAATTTAGAAAACCAACTTATGCTTGCTTTTTGGGAAAGGTGAGTTCGGGTGCTGCATAAAAACAGAGATTGAAATTCGCACTGATACCGTTCCATACGTCAAATATGTAATAGACAAGACCTACTGCTTGCTCAACGAAATGGGCTCAACACCCCATATTCAACGCCTAGGAATATACCTGCCTAGCAAGAATCTTAAAACCCATGGATTTATATGTGTCCATAAGAGAATCCAGCGTGTGTTCAGTGGCCTAAAGGCAACAGTGAAAATCCGATAAATCATATTATCAAAATAAATTTCAAAAACAAAACACAATGACAGTGAAATAGAGAGCAATTCTTAAATAATTCACTCAGGGCTTCTGATGCAACCTGGATTTACCACATGTACACCCAGTGCTGGGGAGACATAAGGCCGGACACTTCGCCCTGATAGTATTGTTGAGGTTCGGTGAGCAATTGCAGACCCTTTGAAGTCATACTGCATGGTACCCATTCCAAGGGTCCCAACTCTCCAGGTTTAAGGGATTCTTCCTTCCGCTACATCATGTATGGGAAACCCAGAGTATGGTCCACCATGTGATTGGGAAACGTTTTCAAATGCATCTCAGTTTTCGTCCCTTTATACTCGGGTTCACCATTCCAGATGCTTAACTAACACTCTCCCCACTTGGAGAGTCAGTGCCTTTAACCTCCTGTTTGTCACAGTTTGCAATTTCTGCGCAAGATGAACAGGAATAGGGAGAACCAATGAGAGACTAGCTGTAGGTGTCTGCACGGGCAATTTAATGCTCATTTCTCACCAGGAAGTGGAATTAACCAAAGGCTCAGAATGCCGTGCCGGAACCAGATTAGGGCCTGAAGCAATACTGCGGGTGTGCAGGCAGCTCACAAGATAGCGAGTTGAACAAAGGAGCTCAGGGGCACTGTAATTCACAAACCTGCAGAGTTATAAATGACAGCTATCGTCCAAAAATATATTGAAGGAAGGCTGCGAAGAGGACTTGAAAGCGGGGCAGAATTCCAGGAAAACGATTTCAGGAGGTAGACGGGAAATGCACTGAAAGCATAGGAGAAGAGGCAGAACCTCGACAATGATGCACTTGTTCAAAAAGTGCATATGCGTTTTTTCCAAGGCCCTCCTTAAAGAGGGTAGGGGGCTCCCAGCATGCTTCAGTGGCCAACAGAGGGCCCACATCGCCAAGGTGACGTGAGCCAGCCAGGCAGGAGTGACCTCACATCAGAGGGCCCACCTCACAGAAGGGTAAGGGACCCAGCCATTATCAGACTCTCACCAGAGGGCCCACATCAGCAAGGGGCTGGGAACCAGGCAGGAGTGTCTTCACACCCGTGGGGCCACATCATCGCAAGTTGAGGTACCCAGCACATGTGGCCTCAAACCAGAGGACCCACATCTCCATGGGTCTCGGAGCGAGGCAGGCAGGATGAACCTCAAAACACGTGGCCCATTGTATAAAAAAGGTGAGGAATCCAGCAGTTGGAACATCCCAGCAGGCGGCCCAGAGCACCGAGGCTATGGGATCCAGGCAATGATGAACTCACAACAGAGGGCCCTCATCATGAAACTGTGAGCAACCTAGCCATTGTGACCTCAGAGCACAAGGCCCACATCCCCATGGGGAAGCGAACCAAGCAGGAGTGTCATCGCACCAGTGGGCACACATCAGAAAATGTGGGGAGCCCAGCAGTTAGGGCCTGATGCCAGAGGGCCCTCATCACCGAGGAGAGGAGGCTACCAGCAGGCTCCAACTGCTACAAGAGGGCCAACGTCGCCAATGCGGGGTGTGCCAGCCAGGCAGGAGTGACCTCAGAGCAGAGGGCCAACCTCAAAAAAGTGTGAGGAACCCAAAGAGGATTAGACTCTCACCAGAGGGCCCACATCACCAAGAGGATCAGAACCAGGCAGGACTGTCTTCACACCAGGGTGACCACATCATAGAAAGGTGAGGAACCCAGCACATGTGGCCTAAACCAGAAGACCCACATCTCCAAGGGGCTCGGAGTGAGGCATGCAGGAGTAGCCTCACAACACAGGGTCCATAGAATAAAAAAGCTGAGGAATCCTGCAGTGGGAACCTCCCAGCAGGCGGCCCAGAGCACCGAGTCTATGCGATCCAGGCTGCAGTGAACTCACAGCAGAGGGCCCATATCATGAAACTGTGAGCAACCCAGCCATTGGGACCTCACAGCAGAAGGCCCACATCCCCATGGGGTTGGGAACATGGCAAGAGTGTCCTCGCACCACTTAGCACGTATCAGAAAAAGTGGGTACCCAGCAGTTACGGCCTGACGCTAGAGAGCCCTCATCACCGAGGGGAGGTGGCTCCCAGCAGGCTCCAACTGCCACAAGAGGGCCGATGTCGCCAAGGCGGGGTGTGCCAGCCAGTCAGTAGTGACCTCACAGCAGAGGGCCCACCTCACAGAAGGGTGAGGAACCCAGCCAGGATCAGACTCTCACCAGAGGGCCCACATCACCAAGGGGATAGAAACCAGGCAGGAGTGTCCTCACACCAGCGGGGCCACATCATCGAAAGGTGAGGGACCCAGCACACGTGGCCTCAAATCAGAGGACACACATCACCAAGGGGCTGGGAGTGAGTCAGGCAGGAGGAGTCTCCAAACAGAGGGCCCATAGAAGAGAAAAGGTGAGGAATCCCGCAGTTGGAACCTCCCCGCAGGCGGCCAGGAGCAGCGAGGCTATGGGATCCAGGCCGGAGTGAACTCACACCAGAGGGCCCTCATCATGAAACTGAGCCACCCACCGTTGGGACCTCAGAGCAGAAGGCCCATATTCCCATGGGGTTGGAAACCTGGCAGGAGTGTACTCACACCACAGGGCGCACATCAGAAAATTTTGGGAGCCCAGGAGTTAGAGCCTGACGCCAGAGGGCCCTCATTACCGAGGGGAGGAGACTCCCAGCAGGCACCAACTCCCAACTGAGGGCCCACGTCGCCAAGGTGACGTGTGCCAGTCAGGCAGGAGTGACCTCACAGCAGAGGGCCTACCTCACAGAAGGGTGAGGAAACCAGCCAGGATAAGACTCTCACCAGAGAGCCCACATCACCAAGGGGACCGGAACAAGGCAGGAGTGTCCTCACACCAGTGTGGCCACATTATAGAAAGGTGACGAACCCAGCACATGTGGCCTAAACCAGAGGACCCACATTTCCAAGGTGCTCCGAGTGAGGCAGGCAGGAGTAGCCTAACAACACAGGGCCCACAGAATAAAAAATGTGAGGAATCCAGCAGTAGGAACCCCCCAGCAGGTGGCCCAGAGTACGGAGCCTATGTGATCCAGGCCACAGTGAACTCACAGCAGAGGGCTCACATCATGACACTGTGAGCAATCCAGCTGGTGGGACCTCAGAGCAGAAGGCCCACATCCCCATGGGGATGGGAACGTGGCAGGAGTGTACTCGCACGACAGGGCACATATCAGAAAATTTTGGGAGCCCATGAGTTAGGGCCTGACGCCAGAGGGCCCTCATTACCGAGGGGAGGAGACTCCCAGCAGGCACCAACTCCCAACTGAGGACCCACATCGCCAAGGTGATGTGTGCCAGCCAGGCAGGAGTGACCTCACAGCAGAGGGCCCACCTCCCAGAAGGGTGAGGAATCCAGCCAGGATCAGACTCTCACCAGAGGGCCCCCATCACCAAGGGGATGGGAACCAGGCAGGAGTGTCCTCACACCAGTGGGGCCACATCAATAAAGGTGAGGAAACCGGCACATGTGGCCTCAAACCAGAGGACCCACATCACAAAGGGGCTGGGAGTGAGTCAGGAAGGAGGAGCATGAAAACACAGGACCCAAAGAATAAAAATGGTAAGGAATCCAGCAGTAGGAACCTCCCAGCAGGCGGCTCAGAGCACAGAGTCTATGGGATCTAGGCCTGAGTGAACTAACACCAGAGAGCCAACATCCTGAAACTGTGAACAACACAGGTGTTGGGACCATAGAGCAGAAGGCACATGGGGATGGGAACCTGGCAGGAGTGCCCTCACACCACTTAGCACGTATCAGAAAATGTGGGTAACCAGCAGTTAGGGCCTGATGCCAGAGGGTCTCATCACTGAGGGGAGGAGGCTCCCAGCGGGCTCCAACTGCCACCAGAGGGCCGACGTCGCCAAGGCGGGGTGTGTCAGCCAGGCAGGAGTGACCTCAGAGAAGAGGGCCCACCTCACAGAAGTGTGAGGAGCCCAACCAGGATCAGACTCTCACTGGAGGGCTCACATCACCAAGGGGATGGGAACCAGGCAGGAGTGTCCGCACACCAGTGGGGCCACATCTGCGAAAGGTGAGGAACCCAGCACATGTGGCCTCAAACCAGAGGACACACATCACCAAGGGGCTGGGAGTGAGGCAGGTGTCTGGAGGGGCACATTTAACTCTAATTTCCCACCAGGAAGAGGAATTAACCAAAGGCTCAGAGTGCCGTGCGGGACCCTGATTACGGCCTGAAGCAAACCTGCGGTTCTGTGGCCAGCTTTCAAGGAAACGAGTTAAGAAAGGAAACCACAGGCACTGTAATTCACAAACCTGCAGAGTTATAAATGACAGCTATTGGCAAAAATATATTGAAGTAAGTCTGCACAGAGGACTTGAAAACGAGGCAGAATTGCAGGAATCATATTTCAGGAGGTAGATTGGAATTGCATTTAAAGCATGTGAAAAGCGGCAGATCTTTGACAGTGATGCACTTGGACAAAAAGTGCGTATACATTTTTTCCTGAATATATTCAGGAAAAAACGCATATGCCCTTTGTGGCCAACCAAGAATTCGAGCAATGGAAATCCGCACTACAATGAACTCTCATTTCCCATTCGTCAAAAGAGCCATCTGAAAAAAGTGTAAAACCCAGAAACACAGGACAGGCCATGGAGAACAGGGAGCCTTGTTATGCTGATGGACGGATTGTAAATTGCCAACAGACACTCTGGTGATGTTTATAGTGTATGCTGAAACATCTAAAAAACAAAGCTACAGAGCCTAGGGCACTTCCACTTTTGGCCCTATAGCTTAGGAAAATTAAAATCAACAAGACACAGCCAACACAATATCCAGGGCTGCTGTGTTTACAAGAACCTTGAGTCCAGTACAAATTAAATATCCCAGAAAGAAAAAAATGGATAAAGGAGTTGTCCTACTTACGTACAACGGAATATCACTCAGCAATGAAATCAATGTCATCAGGCCTGTAGCAGCAAATTGAGTGGATTTAAGTATGATGATTCTAAGAGAAATATGTCACACAGAGAAACATAATTATCATAAGATATCACAAATAGAGGGAGTGTAAACTTGGCTACACATAAACTGAATTACAAAACCGAGCAGAGTCTCACATTTAGATAAAAACTTATGCTTGCTTAACGGGAAAGTTGAGTTGGGGTGCTGTATAAAACCAGAGATTGAAATGAGCACACATACCGTTCCATAAGCCAAATATGTAATAGACAAGACCTACTCTTTGCTCAACGAAATAGACTAATCCATGGTGTATCACCTCACACCTGTTAGAATGGGCATCATCAGAAAATCTACAAACAACAAATGCTGGAAAGGGTGCGGAGATAAGGAAACCTCTTCCACTATTGTTGGGAATGTAAATTGATGCAGTCACTGTGGAGAACATTATGGAGTTTCTTATAAAACTAAGAATAGAATTACCATATAATACAGCAATCCCACTACTGGGCATATACCCAGACAAAACCATAAAACGAAAAGAGACATTCACCGCAATGTTCATTGCATCACTATTTACAATATCCAGGTAATGGAAGCAACCTAAATGCCCACAGACAGACGAATGCATAAAGATGAGGTACATATATAAAATGGAATATTACTAAGCCATAAAAAGGAATGAAATTGGGTCATTTGTAGAGACGTTGATGGATCTAGAGACTGTCATACAGAGTGAAGTAAGTCAGAAAGAGAAAAACAAATCCTGTATATAAATGCATATATGTGGAACCTAGAAAAGTTGTACAGATGAAGCGTTTTGCAAGGCAGAAATAGAGCAACAGATGTAGACAACAAACGTATGGACACCAAGGGGGGAAAGCTGTTAGGGGGGTGGTGGTGGGAGGAGTTGAGAGATTGGGATTGGCATGTATACATTTCTATGTATAAAATAGGTAACCAAAAAGAACCTGCTGTATAAAAAAATAAAATAAAATTCAAAATTACAAAAAGTAAAACAGAAAAAATATTCTTCCCTTCACATACATGTATTTATATGAATAAATTATTTCTATGCTTATATCTGTAAATACAAAAAAGAGGAATAAAATCTACCTTGAACCAAAAACGAAAAAAAGAAAAAAAAACAGAACCCACCAGTTACACAGAGGAAAACCGTATCAGGGCCCTTGCTCCAGTTGTAAACAATTCTGAAGTTGGTCAGTGGTGGGGAATCATCTCCCATTCAGCCAGCATGCCCCACACAACAAGCGTCCTCATTGCAAAGCTGGGGGCCCGTGCCGAGGCATCTGTGAGTAAACGTGGGCCGAGCCCCAGGCCAGCTGCTGCAGAAATGTTCCCACCCTTCCCAGGTAAAACACCTGAATATGTACAAGGACTTGAAAGCCTAGAGGAAGGGCCATGGAGCCACATGAGCGACAGCATGCCAGCCGACTTGGTGCCTGCAGGCCAGACAGGATGGTCCTGGCCCTGGGTGCTCTTCTGGAAGCTTTCCATTTCCCTGCCTGAGATACCCCTCCTGTCCCGGCCCCCACTGCTTTCTTCCTTACTCACCTCTGCCCAGGGAGAAATTCCAGCGGCAGGTATGGGTGGCACATCCTCTTCTTTAGCAGGTGGCATCTTGGCAACTGCTGCAGAAAGTCCAGCAGAGCCCCACTCACACTGGGCAACCCACAAAGCCGTGGCCTCTCACTCCCTCCCACCAGTCCAGCCCCGAGACTGCTGACAGGGCAGAAAATGGCGTCAGGCACAGCTGCAGGTGCTCTTGCTGCCTGGAGCGGTGTTTATATTGATCTCAACCCAGGCACACCTGGGGAGGTCTGGCCGGCACGGTCGGGCTTCCCAGGCCAGCCAATAATCACCCCTCAGGGGCTCACAGTTGCAGAAACTGGAACTTGCTGAATCGGCCAGGTCCAAGGAACAGGTGTGGGCTCCTGAGAGTCAGGATAGACAAGGGGCTGCAGCTCTGGCTTGTTTTCTAATTATATTATCTGGCCCATGAGTGGGAGACAACTTCAAGAAAACCCTCTCCTAATGAGAGGAACCCAGGAGTCAGGGAGAGGAGGGGTGGGTGGTGGGTGGAGACAGAGGCCTGGTGCCCCGGGTGCAGTGGAAGTCTCTGGAAGACCAGGTGGAGGGAGGCCACACAGAGTGATGCCCAGGGTCACAGACCTGTCGGAGCTGCTGTTTGTTAGTTCAAGTCCTGCTCTGAGGTGCTCTGTGTCAGATCTGAGTGACAGGTGAGCTGGGAGTGCTCTGCAATGAGGGCGATGTGCATGGCTCCTGTGTGCCCAGCCCTGCCACGGTACCTGAAAGGGTTGCTCTGTATCCTGGGAGGGGCCTGACCACGAGAGCCCCGTGAGCTGGGGTGGGGGTGGGGTACCTGCCCAGGTGAGCTCCATATCCTGGGATTGGCCTGACCTCGAGAGCCACATGGGCTGCTGGAGTCCTGGTAAAAGATGTCAGGACAGTCAGTGAAGCCACCGAGGATATACCTCCAGTAGTTCCTAAACCCTACACCCTGCTGGTCATTCTACTAACCACCAGGACATGGTATTCTGTATTAGTCTTCAATGAAGCCTTCTTTTGTATTCTATTAGTCCCAGAGTCACAAGAAATTTTGGCTTGTGAGTGGCAGGACTCAACATACAACTAAAACAATACTTCCGGGCCGTCTTGCCCCAAGGGTTCAAAAATTCCCACACCATCTTTGGGGAAAGCTCAGCTAAAGACCTAAAAGTTCTACCTCTGGAAAAGGAAACACTCCTTCAATATGCAGACGACATTCTGATCGCCAGCCCTACTAAGGAGACCTCTGAACTACCAAGCCAATAAAGGATACAAGTTGTCCAAGAAAAAGCTCAAATATCACAGACTATGGTGACCTGCGTGGGCTGCATTCTCACAGAAGGTCGGAGAAGCCCATCCCAGGAAAGGGAAGAAACAATTTACAGCCTTACCCATTTCTAAAACTAGAAGACAGCTTAGGGGTTCCTGGGGAGGCCAGGGTTTGCTGCTTCTGGATCCCTAACTACAGTCTACTAGCTGGGCCTCTATATGAAACACTGAAAGAAAAAGATGATGATCCTTTTGAATAGAATCCAGAAGTGGCCTTTCAAGAATGGAAAGAGCAGTCAATTCAGACCCTTGCCCTGGAACTCCCTAATTTAGCTAAACCCTTTGACCTTTACATTCCTAGTGAAATTTGAATGGCCATTGGAGTATTAGTGCAAAACCTGGGACCACTTGAAATGGAACAATGCAAGAATGCCATCCAGGTAGGATAAACTACGGTCACCAAGGGGCTTGGCCCACCGCCACATCTGGCCAAGATACTGGCAGTATCTGAAAACCTGGAAATCAGCAGCCCAAAAGGCCACCTCCCTCCTAAGGGAAAAGGACCCCACGTGGTGATCCTAACCCCCAACCATGCCCTGAAGTTGCAGGGTTTGCTCCGTGGGCACACTGACCTTGAGTGAGGAGGTCCTCCAACTCCAACCTCCAGAGAGATAACTGGCGCAAAGGGGCACCATGACGACTCGTGTGACCATCACTTGACCTGGAGTTTCTCTCATAAAACAACAAGAGTGTGTCCCAAAAGAGTAGACTACTGCTTGCAGGACTTACTGCACCCAGAGGGGAGGTAATAATCTTGGCAGGGGAACCGTATATCACGCTGTCACCATAGAAAAGCCTACAGACACCGTGATGATGGTGACCAGTAAGACCGGCTGGACTCCTGTTTACTTCAAAAGGCTGTTGACTCAGTGGCCATCATGGTCCTTCATCACCACTGACCCTGGACTGTCTGGGAGTTGAGCAGTCAGGGTGCTGACACCTGGTGCTGTTTTTACGTTAATTCAGGGGCCTAACTGAAGAAAGCACAGACTACTGGTCAGAGCATCTAGGCTGGCAGAAACGGTCAGCCTAAGGTGGCCGAACAAATGTGGGGCGGGGTGAAACTGGACCTCACAGCGTCACTGCACATCTCCTTCCTGGACCCTTAAAGGTCATTAGAATCTATAACACTACCAATACTTGTGCTCAGGCGGACGAGCAGGGAGGCAGGAGGCCTGCGGACAATCAACGTCACCTGGAGGCTGCTGGGGAGAAGTTCAGACCCTCTCCCACGGGTATGAGGGCTCCTAACTCAGCACTCAGCAGTTACAGATGAAGGGTCTGCACCCTCAGCACTCTAAGAATGAGGAAGGGGACAAAATGCAGAAGAGGGGTTTGTCCCAGGCAAAGCCCCTTAAAAATCCCTGGGAGATAAAAATAGAATCTGGGCAATAAAATAAAGTCTAACCTTTTTTATCCTTTGTGCTTTGTCTAATTTCACGTGCTCCTAGGGTCCCGCATACAGAGGTTCAACAGCCGGCACTTCAGACCAGATTTCCTAGTGCAGAATGGCTGGGTCGACACTTCAGCTCCTGGAGCACAGTGCAGACTCCGCGATATAGAGCCTGAGCTGCAGCCAACCGGGCCCTCGAGAGCTCCGCCCCCTCCCTCCCACTGACTCTGACAGGATCTCTACACAGCAGCCCAGCCCACAGCCCACGGGGTAGCACATGCTCTCACCTCTGCATTCTCTGATCAAAATATAAAGTTTCCTTTGCTTCTGAACCAAACTCAGTCTCGATCTGTTGGCTCCAATGACACTGGGCAGGGGGACACTTGTTGGGGTCCACTCTGGAGGATCAGTAACAGAAATTGAGAACATTGTAACTTCAATGAACAGATGTGTGAGCCAAACTGTAATTAACATAGAACAGTGTATAAGGCTCGGGTAAAATAAGATGTTTCTAACACTTCCATTTGATATTTCCATCACTTTATTATAAGCAAGTTCAGTGAAAGGTTTGTCTTATTTGTCAGGTCAATACTAGAGAAACGAAGTGATTTCTTTCCAAGGATGTACATCTAATAATCTTGGTTAAAGCTTCAATCTTGTTTTAAATGCTTTTCCATTGAAAATGATACCTCTCTTTCAGCTCCCCCATTTCTGAGAAGTATAAAATCTTATAATTTATTATTACCAAAGGGGAAAGGTGGGAGGAGGGATAAATTAACAGTTTGGGATTAACACATACACACTGCTATGTATAAAATCGATCATCAACAAGGAACTACTGTACAGCACAGGGAACTACACTCAATATTTTGCAATAACCTATAAGGGGAAATAATCTGAAAAAAGAATAGATATTTTTATTGACATCATCTATTAATGACAGTTAAAATGGAACCTAAGGGAAGCCGGTGGTGAGTGCTTCTGACCCTGAAGACTTCAATCATCTAAAGTTTGGACTCTGCCTACTTCCCAAGGCCCTTAATGAACATATGTGTAGCCGTAGCTTAAAAAATTCCCCAGTTTGGGTTGTGGAGAGACAGTGATTTGGAAAAAGACCCGGTGTTCTCCTCACATGAATGGGACACTTCCTACAGCTAAAATATGCCTGTCACACCCAGAAGATGGTATACCGTCTGATCGGGAAGAGTTTGGAAAAGGCATCTCATCTCCTCATCTCCTGGTGCTCGGGTTCACCCCTCCAGCGTCTTTACGAACAGTCTCCCCACTTGGAGATGTCAGCACTGTCAACATCCTGTTGCATACAGTTTGGAATTTGTCCAGAGGATGAAGCAGAAGGAGGAGGAACAATGAGAGACAAGTCCTAGGTGTTCGGACAGGCACATGTCACTCTAATTTCCAATCAGGAAGACGAATTGACTAAAAGCTAGGGTTGCCCATGGAAACAGAATAGGGCTTGAGGAAATCCCGCTGCTTTGTGGCCAGTTCCCATAAACACAAGTTGAAAAATGGAACTCAGGGCCGCTAAAATTCACGAAACTGCAGAGTTGAAAATATCTCTCACTGAAAAATGTCTTGAGGAAAGTCAGAGAAAAGGACTTGTAAGCAACGGAGAATGGCAGGAAAGGGATTGGAAGAGGTAGAAAGGACTCGCCATTAAGCACAAGAAAAGGGGCTGAACATTGCCAACATTGCAGTTGGCCAAAAAGGGTGTATGCGTCTTTTTCTGTATATATTCAAGAAAAGGGCATACACTTTTTTAGCCAACCAAACAGGTGGGCACTGGAAATCAGTACTACAAAACATATCACTTCGCATCAGTCAGAAGAGCCTTCCTCATAAAGTGTAAACACCAGAAATGCAGGACAGGGCAAGGAGAAAAGGGAGCCCTGTGAGGCTTATAGTGGAAATGTATATTGCCAATGGTCACTCTTGAGAAGTGTATTGTGTTTACTAAAGCATCTAAAAAATGAGCTACAGAGCACAGGGCACTTGCACTCATGGACGTATATCTTGGGAAAGACAAAAATGGAGAGGACACAGGCACCCCAATGTTTACCGCCTCTCTGTTTAAAAGATCCTCGACTAGGATATAATTTATATGTCTCTGGAGGGAAAAAATGGATAGAGGTGTGGCACTTATGTAGAGTGGAATATTACTCAGCCTGAAAATCAGTGAAATATGGCCAGTTGTAACAACCCCAGAGTAGTTACGTATGATCATTCAAAGTCACATAATTCAAAAATAAAAAGACATACGATATTACTAATACATGGAATGTAAACGTGGCTACAAATGACCTGAATTACAAAACAGAATGGGGTCTCAAATTTAGAAGACCAACTTATGTTTGCTTAAGGAAAAAGGAGAGTTGGGGAGCTGCATAAAACCAGAGATTGAAATTAGCACAGATACCGTTCGATAAGCCAAATATGTAATAGAAAAAACCTACTCCCTGGTCAACGAAATGGACTCAACACGCCATATTCAACACCTACGAATACACCTGACTAGTAAGAATCTTCAAACTCATGGATTTATATGTCTCCATAAGAGAATCAAGCGTGAGTACAGCGGCATGAACACAGCAGTGAAAATGCGATAAATCCAATTATCAAAATAAATTACAAAAACAAAACACAATGAGAGTGAAATAGAGAGCAATTCTTAAATAATTCATTCAGGGCTTGTGATGCAACCTGGATTTACCACATCTACACCCAGAGCTGAGTGAGACATAAGGTTGGGCACTTCGGGCTGATAGCATTGTTGAGGTTCGATGAGCAAATGCAGACCCTTTGAAGTCATACTGCATGGTACCCATTCCATGGGTCCCAACTCTCCAGAATTAAGGGATTCTTTCTTCAGATAAAACATGCATGGGAAACCCACAGTATGGTGCACCGTGTGACCAGGAAAGGTTTTCAAATGAATCTCAGTTTTCGTCCCCTTTTACTCGGGTTCACCATTCCAGAACGTTTACTAACACTCTCCCCACTTGGAGAGTCAGTGCCTTTAACCTCCTGTTTGGCACAGTTTGCAATTTCTGCGCAAGATGAACAGGAATAGGGAGAACAAATGAGAGACTAGCAGTAAGTGTCTGCACGGGCAAATTTAATGCTCATTTCCCACCAGGAAGAGGAATTAACCAAAGGATCAGCATGCCGTGCCGGAACCAGATTAGGGCCTGAAGCAACCCTGCGGGTTTGCGCCCAGCTGACAAGTTGCGAGTTGAAGAAAGGAACTCAGGGGCACTGTAACTCACAAACATGCAGAGTTATAAATGACAGCTATCGTCCAAAAATATATTGAAGGAAGGCTGCGAAGACGACTTGTAAGTGGGGCAGAATTGCAGGAAAACGATTTCAGGGGGTAGACGGGAATTGCATTTAAAGCATAGGAAAAGAGGCAGAACGTCGACAATGATGCTCTTGGCCAAAAAGGGTGTATGCGTTTTTTCCTGAATTTATTCAGGAAAAAAATCATATGAGCTTTTTGGCCAACCAAGCAAGCATGTTAAAGAAATCTGCACTACAATGAAGTCTCACTGCCCCCCGGTCAAAAGGGATATCTGAAACAAGTGTAAAATCCACAAAGACAGGACAGGCCAAGGAGAACAGGGAGCCTTGTTATGCTGATGGTCGGGATGTAAATTGCCAACAGCCACTCTGGAGAAGTGTATGGTGTTTCCTGGAACCCCTGAAAAACAAAGCAACGGAGCCTATGGCACTTCCACTTATGGTCCTATAGCTTAGGGAAATTAAAATCAAAAACACACAGCCACCCCAAAGTGTCGGATGGCTCTGTTTACAAGAACCTCTTCTACGGTACAAGTTAAATATCCCAGAATGTGAAAAATGGATAAAGAAGTTGTGGTACGTACGTACAATGGAATATCACTCAGCAATGAAAGCTATGTCATCAGGCCCATCGCGGCATAATGAGTGGATTCAGGTACGATCATTCTAAGTGAAATCAGTCACACAGAAAATGAAACATCATAAGATATCACTAATACATGGAATGTAAACTTTGCTACACATGAACTGAATTATAAAACAGAACAGGGTCTCAAATTTAGAAAACAAACTTATGCTTGCTTAAGGGGAAAGGTGAGTTGGGGTGCTGCATAAAACCAGAGATAGAAATTAGCACAGATACCTTTCCATAAGCCAAATATGTAATAGTCAAGACCTACCCCTTGCTCAACGAAATGGACTCAACACGCCATATTCAACGCCTAGGAATACACCTGACTAGTAAAAATCTTCAAACCCATGGCTTTATATGTCTCCGTAAGAGAATGAAGTGTGTGTACAGCGGCATGAACACAGCAGAGAAAATCCGATAAATCCCATTATCAAAATGAATTACACAAACAAAACCCAAGGACAGTGAAATAGAGAGCAATTCTTAAATAATTCATTCAGGGCTTGTGATGCAACCTGGATTTACCACATCTACACCCAGAGCTGAGTGAGACATAAGGTTGGGCACTTCGGGCTGATAGCATTGGTGAGGTTCGATGAGCAAATGCAGACCCTTTGAAGTCATACTGCATGGTACCCATCCCATGGTTCCCACCTCTCCAGATTTAAGGGATTCTTCCTTCAGCTAAAACATGCATGGGAAACCCACAGTATGGTGCACCGTGTGACCGACAAACGTTTTCAAATGCATCTCAGTTTTCGTCCCCTTTTACTTGGGTTCACCATTCCAGACCCTTTACTAACACTCTCACCACTTGGAGAGTAGGTGCCTTTAACCTCCTGTTGGGCACAGTTTGCAATTTCTGCGCAAGATGAAAAGGAATAGGGAGAACCAATGAGAGACTAGCTCTAGGTGTCTGCACGGGCAAATTTAACGCTCATTTCCCACCAGGAAGAGGAATTAACCAAAGGCTCAGCATGCCGTGCCGGAACCAGATTAGGGCCTGAGGCAATCCTGTGGGTTTGCGGCCAGCTCACAAGATAGCGAGTTGAAGAAATGAGCTCAGGGTCACTGTAACTCACAAACCTGCAGAGTTATAAATGACAGCTATCGTCCAAAAATATATTGAAGGAAGGCTGCGAAGACGACTTGTAAGTGGGGCAGAATTGCAGGAAAACGATTTCAGGGGGTAGACAGGAATTGCATTTAAAGCATAGGAAAAGAGGCAGAACATCGACAATGATGCTCTTGGCCAAAAAGGGCGTATGCGTTTTTTCCTGAATATATTCAGGAAAAAACGCATACGCCCTTTTTGGCCAACAAAGCAAGCATGTTAAAGAAATCTGCACTACAATGAAGTCTCACTGCCCCCCGGTCAAAAGGGCCATCTGAAAAAAGTGTAAAATCCAGAAAGGCAGCACAGGCCATGGAGAACAGGGAGCCATGTTATGCTGATGGGCGGGATGTAAATTGCCAACAGCCACTCTGGAGAAGTGTACGGTGTTTCCCGGAACACCGAAAAAAGAAAGCTACGGAGCCTACGGCACTTCCACTTATGGTCCTATAGCTTAGGGAAATTAAAATCAAAAACACACAGCCACCCCAAAGTGTCGGACGGCTCTGTTTACAAGAACCTCGTCTACGGTACAAGTTAAATATCCCAGAATGTGAAAAATGGATAAAGAAGTTGTGGTACGTACGTACAATGGAATATCACTCAGCAATGAAATCTATGTCATCAGGCCCGTCGCGGCATAATGAGTGGATTCAGGTACGATGATTCTAAGTGAAATAAGTCACACAGAAAATGAAACATCATAAGATATCACTACTACACGGAATGTAAACTTGGCTACACATGAACTGAATTACAAAACAGAACAGGGTCTCAAATTTAGAAAACCAACTTATGCTTGCTTAAGGGGAAAGGTGAGTTGGGGTGCTGCATAAAACCAGAGATAGAAATTAGCACAGATCCCTTTCCATAAGCCAAATATGTAATAGTCAAGACCTACCCCTTGCTCAACGAAATGGACTAAACACCCCATATTCAACGCCTAGGAATACACCTGACTAGTAAGAATCTTCAAACCCATGGATTTATATGTCTCCGTAAGAGAATGAAGCGTGTGTACAGCGGCATGAATGCAGCAGAGAAAATCCGATAAATCCCATTATCAAAATGAATTACACAAACAAAACCCAAGGACAGTGAAATAGAGAGCAATTCTTAAATAATTCATTCAGGGCTTGTGATGCAACCTGGATTTACCACATCTACACCCAGAGCTGAGTGAGACATAAGGTTGGGCACTTCGGGCTGATAGCATTGGTGAGGTTCGATGAGCAAATGCAGACCATTTGAAGTCTTATTGCATGGTACCCATTCCATGGGTCCCAACTCTCCAGGTTTAAGCGATTCTTCCTTCAGCTAAAGCATGCATGGGAAACCCACAGTATGGTGCACCGTGTGACCGGGAAACGTTTTCAAATGCATCTCAGTTTTTGTCCTCTTTTACTCGGGTTCACCATTCAAGACCCTTTACGAACACTCTCCCCACTTGGAGAGTCAGTGCCTTTAACCTCCTGTTTGGCACAGTTTGCAATTTCTGCACAGGATGAACAGGAATAGGGAGAACCAATGAGAGACTAGCTGTAGGTGTCTGTACGGGCAAATTTAACGCTCATTTCCAACCAGGAAGAGGAATTAACCAAAGGCTCAGCATGCCGTGCCGGAACCAGATTAGGGCCTGAAGCAATCCTGCGGGTTTGCGGCCAGCTCACAAGAAAGCGATTTGAAGAAAGGAGCTCAGGGTCACTGTAATTCACAAACCTGCAGAGTTATAAATGACAGCTATCGCCCAAAAATATATTGAAGGAAGGCTGCGAAGAGGACTTGAAAGCGGGGCAGAATTGCAGGGAAACGATTTCAGGGGGTAGACTGGAATTGCATTTAAAGCATAGGAAAAGAGGCAGAACGTCGACAATGATGCACTTGAGCAAAAAGGGCGTATGCGTTTTTTCCTGAGGAAAATACGCATACGCCCTTTTTGGCCAACCAAGCAAGCATGTTAAAGAAATCTACACTACAATGAAGTCTCACTGCCCCCCGGTCAAAAGGGCCATCTGAAAAAAGTGTAAAATCCAGAAATGCAGCACAGGCCATGGAGAACAGGGAGCCTTGTTATGCTGATGGGTGGGATGTAAATTGCCAACAGCCACTCTGGAGAAGTGTATGGTGTTTCCTGAAACACCTAAAAAACAAAGCAACGGAGCCTACGGCACTTCCACTTATGGTCCTATAGCTTAGGGAAATTTAAATCAAAAACACACAGCCAAGCCAATGTTTCAGACGGCTCTGTTTACAAGAACCTCTTCTACGGTACAAGTTAAATATCCCAGAAAGCGCAAAATGGATAAAGAAGTTGTGGTACGTACGTACAATGGAATATCACTCACCAATGAAAGCTATGTCATCTGGCCCGTCGTGGCATAATGAGTGGATTCAGGTACGATGATTATAAGTGAAATAAGTCACACAGAAAATGAAACATCATAAGATATCACTAACACACAGAATGTAATCTTGGCTACACATGAACTGAATTACAAAACAGAACAGGGTCTCAAATTTAGAAAACCAACTTATGTTTGCTTAAGGGGAAAGGTGAGTTGGGGTGCTGCATAAAACCAGAGATAGAAATTAGCACAGATACCATTCCATACATCAAATATGTAATAGTCAAAACCTACCCCTTGCTCAACGAATTGGGCTAAACACGCTATATTCAACGCCTAGGAATACACCTGACTAGTAAGAATCTTCAAACCCATGGATTTATATGTCTCCGTAAGAGAATGAAGCGTGTGTACAGCGGCATGAATGCAGCAGAGAATATCCGGTAAATCCCATTATCAAAATGAATTACACAAACAAAACCGAAGGACAGTGAAATAGAGAGCAATTCTTAAATAATTCATTCAGGGCTTGTGATGCAACCTGGATTTACCACATCTACACCCAGAGCTGAGTGAGACATAAGGTTGGGCAGTTCGGGCTGATAGCATTGGTGAGGTTCGATGAGCAAATGCAGACCATTTGAAGTCATACTTCATGGTACCCATTCCATGGGTCCCAACTCTCCAGGTTTAAGCGATTCTTCCTTCAGCTAAAGCATGCATGGGAAGCCCACAGTATGGTGCACCGTGTGACCGGGAAACATTTTCAAATGCATCTCAGTTTTTGTCCCCTTTTACTCGGGTTCACAATTCCAGACCCTTTACTAACACTCTCCCCACTTGGAGAGTCAGTGCCTTTAACCTGCTGTTTGGCACAGTTTGCAATTTTTGCGCAAGATGAACAGGAATAGGGAGTACCAATGAGAGACTAGCTGTAGGTGTCTGCACGGGCAAATTTAACGCTCATTTCCAACCAGGAAGAGGAATTAACCAAACGCTCAGCATGCCGTGCCGGAACCAGAATAGGGCCTGAAGCAATCCTGCGGGTTTGCGGCCAGCTCAAAAAAAGCGATTTGAAGAAAGGAGCTCAGGGGCACTCTAATTCACAAACCTGCAGAGTTATAAGTGACAGGTATCGTCCAAAAATATATTGAAGGAAGGCTGTGAAGAGGACTTGAAAGCGGGGCAAAATTGCAGGAAAACGATTTCAGGGGGTAGACTGGAATTGCATTTAAAGCAGAGGAAAAGAGGCAGTACGTCGACAATGATGCACTTGGCCAAAAAGGGCGTATGCGTTTTTTCCTGAATATATTCAGGAAAAAACGCATACGCCCTTTTTGGCCAACCAAGCAAGCATGTTAAAGAAACCTGCACTACAATGAAGTCTCACTGCCCCCCGGTCAAAAGGGCCATCTGAAAAAAGTGTAAAATCCAGAAAGGCAGCACAGGCCATGGAGAACAGGGAGCCTTGTTATGCTGATGGGCGGGATGTGAACTGCCAACAGCCACTCTGGAGAAGTGTATGGTGTTTCCTGAAACACGTAGGAAACAAAGCAACACAGCCTATGGCACTTCCACTTATGGTCCTATAGCTTAGGGAAGTTAAAATCAAAAACACACAGCCACCCCAAAGTTTGGGTCGGCTCTGTTTACAAGAACCTCGTCTACGGTACAAGTTAAATATCCCAGAAAGCGAAAATGGATAAAGAAGTTGTGGTACATACGTACAATGGAAAATCACTCAGCAATGAAATCTATGTCATCTGGCCCTTAGCGGCATAATGAGTGGATTCAGGTACAATGATTCTACGTGAAATAAGTCACACAGAAAAAGGAACATCATAAGTTATCACTAATACATGGAATGAAACTTGGCTACACATGAACTGTATTACAAAACAGAAGAGGGTCTCCAAGTTAGAAAACCAACTGATGGTTGCTTATGGGGAAAGGTGAGTTGGGGTGCTGCATAAAACCAGAGATTGATATTAGCACAGAAACTGTTCCATAAACCAAATATGTAATAGAAAAGACCTACTCCTTGCTCAACGAAATGGAGTCAACACCCCATATTCAACGCCTAGGAATATACCTGACTAGTAAGGATCTTAAAACCCATGGATTTATATGTCTCCGTAAGAGAATCAAGCGTCTGTACAGCGGCCTAAACGCACCAGTGAAAATCCGATAAATCCCATTATCAAAATAAATTTCAAAAACAAAACACAATGACACTGAAATAGAGGGCAATTCTTAAATAATTCATTCAGGGCTTGTGATACAACCTGGATTTAGCACATCTTCAACCAGAGCTGGGTGAGGCATAAGGCTGGATACTTTGGGCTGATAGCATTGGTGAGGTTCGGTGAGCAAATGCAGAACATTTGAAGTCATACTGCATGGTACCCATTCCATGGGTCCCAACTCTCCAGGTTTAAGGGATTCTTCCTTCAGCTAAAACATGCATGGGAAACCCAGAGTATGGTCCACCTTGTGATTTGGATTCGTTTTCAAATGCATCTCAGTTTTTTTCCCCTGGGACTACGGTTCAATATTCCAGACCCGTCAATAACACTCTCCCCATATATATATTCAGGAAAAAACGCATACGCCCTTTTTGGCCAACCAAGCAAGCGTGTAAAGGAAATCTGCACTACAATGAAGCCTCACTGCCCCCCGGTCAAAAGGGCCATCTGAAAAAAGTGTAAAATCCAGAAAGGCAGGACAGGCCATGGAGAACATGTAGCCTTGTTATGCTGATGGGCGGGATGTGAACCGCCAACAGCCACTCTGGAGAACTGTATGGTGTTTCCGGAAACACGTAGGAAACAAAGCAACACAGCCTATGGCACTTCCACTTATGGTCCTATACCTTAGGGACATTAAAATGAAAAACACAGAGCCACCCCAAAATTTGGGACGGCTCTGTTTACAAGAACCTCGTCTACGATACAAGTTAAATATCCCAGAAATCGAAATATGGATAAAGAAGATGTGGTACGTATGTACAATGGAATATCACTCAGCAATGATATCTATGTCATCAGGCCAGTAGTGGCATAATGAATGGATTCAGGTATGATGATTTTACGTGAAATAAGTCACACAGAAAAAGAAACATCATAAGTTATCACTAATACATGGAATGTAAACTTGGCTACACATGAACTGATCTACAAAACAGAACATGGTCTCAAATTTAGAAAACGAACTTACGCTTGCTTATGGGGAAAGGTGAGTTGGCGTGCTGCATAAAACCAGAGATTGAAATTAGCACAGATATCTTTCCATAAGCCAAATATATAATAGACAAGACCTACTCCTTGCTCAACGAAATGAACTCAACACCCCATATTCAATGCCTCGGAATATACCTGACTAGTAAGAATCTTAAAACCCATGGATTTATATGTCTCCGTAAGAGAATCAAGCGTGTGTACAGTGGCCTAAACGCAGCAGTGAAAATCGGATAACTTCCTTTATCAAAAAAAATTTCAAAAACAAAACACAATGACAGTGAAATAGAGAGCAATTCTTAAATAATTCATTCAGGGCTTGTGATGCAACCTGGATTTACCACATCTACACCCAGAGCTGGGTGAGACATAAGGCTGGACCCTTCGCGCTGATACCATTGGTGAGGCTCGGTGAGCAAATGCAGACCGTTTGAAGGCATACTGCATGGTAGCCATTCCATGGGTCCCAACTCTCCAGGTTTAAGGGATTCTTCCTTCAGCTAAAACATGCATGAGAAACGCAGAGTATATTCCACCATGTGATTGCGAAACGTTTTCAAATGCATCTCAGTTTTTGTGCCCTGGTACTCGGGCTCACCATTCCAGACCCTTTACTAACACTCTCCCCACTTGGAGAGTCAATGCCTTTAACATCCTGTTCAGCACAGTTTGCAATTTCTGAGCAAGATGAACAGGAATAGGGAGAACCAATGAGAGACTAGCTGTAGGTGCCAGCACGGGCAAGTGTAACGACCATTTCCCACCAGGAAGAGGAATTAACTAAAGGGTCAGCGTGCCCTGCCAGAAACAGATTAGCGCCTGAAGCATTCCTGCGGTTTTCGGCCAGCTCACAAGAAAGCGAGTTGAAGAAAGGAGCTCAGGGGCACTCTAATTCACAAACCTGCAGAGTTACGAATGACAGCTATCTTCCAAAAATATATTGAAGTAAGTCTGCGAAGAGGACTGGAAAGGGGGACAGCATTTGAGGAAAACGATTTCACGGGGTAGACTGGAATTGCACTTAAAGCATAGGAAATGAGGCAGAATGTCGACAATGATGCACTTTGCCAAAAAGGGCGTATGCATTTTTTCCTGAATATATTCAGGAAAAAACGCATACACCCTTGATGGCCAACCAAGCAAGCCTGTAAAGGAAATCTGCACCAAGGGCAGAAAGCTGTTGGGGGGATGGTGGTGTGAAGAGTTGAGAGATTGGGATTGACATGTATACATTTATATGTATAAAATAGATAACCAATAAGAACCTGCTGTATAAAAAATAAGATTAAAAATCAAAAAAAATAAAATTAAAAAGTAAAACAGAAAAAATATTCTTCCCTCCACATACATGTATTTATATGAATAAATTATTTCTATGCTTATATTTGTAAATGCAAAAAAGAGGAATGAAATCTACCTTGAACCAAAAACGAAAAATAGAAAAAACAAACAGAATCCACAAGTTACACAGAGGAAAACCGTATCAGGACACTTGCTCCAGTTGTAAACAATTCTGAAGTTGGTCAGTGGTGGGGAATCATCTCCCATACAGCCAGCAGGCCCCACGCAACAAGCGTCCTCATTGCAAAGCTGGGGGACCGTGCCGAGGCATCTGTGAGTAAACGTGGGCCGAGCCCCAGGCCAGCTGCTGCAGAAATGTTCCCACCTTTCACAGGTAAAACACCTGAATATGTACAAGGACTTGAAAGCCTAGAGGAAGGGCCATGGAGCCACATGAGCGACAGCATGCCAGCCGACTTGGTGCCTGCAGGCCAGCCAGGATGGTCCTGGCCCTGGGTACTCTTCTGGAAGCTTTCCATTTCCCTGCCTGAGATACCCCTGCTGTCCCGGCCCCCACTGATTTCTTCCTTCCTCACCTCTGCCCAGGGAGAAATTCCAGCAGCAGGTACGGGTGACACATCCTCTTCTTTAGCAGGTGGCATCTTGGCAACTGCTGCAGAAAGTCCAGCAGAGCCCCACTCACACTGGGCCACCCACAAAGCCGTGGCCTCTCACTCCCTCCCACCAGCCCAGCCCCGAGACTGCTGACTGGGCAGAGAAAATGGCGTCAGGCACAGCTGCAGGGGTTCTTGCTGCCTGGAGCGGTGTTTATATTGATCTCAAAACAGGCACACCTGGGGAGGGCTGGCCGGCATGGTCAGGCTGCCCAGGTCAGCCAATCATCACCCCTCAGGGTCTCACAGTTGCAGAAAATGGAACTTGCTGAATCGGCCAGGTCCAAGGAACAGGTGTGGGCTCTTGAGAGTCAGGATAGACAATGGGCTGCAGCTCTGGCTTGTATTCTAATCATTTTATCTGGCCCATGAGTGGGAGACAGCTTCAAGAAAACCCTGGCCTAATAAGAGGACCCCAGGAGTCAGGGAGAGGAGGGGTGGGTGGTGGGTGGAGACAGAGGCCTGGTGCCCCGGGTGCAGTGGAAGTCTCTGGAAGACCAGGTGGTGGCAGGCCGTACAGAGTGATGCCCAGGGTCACAGACCTGTCGGAGTTGCTATTTGTTAGTTCAAGTCCTGCTCTGAGGTGCTCTGTGTCAGATCTGAGTGACAGGTGAGCTGAGAGTGCTCTGCAATGAGGGCAATGTGCACGGTTCCTGTGTGCCCTGCCCTGCCACAGTACCTGCAAGTGTAGCTCTGTATCCTGGGAGGGAGCTGACCACGAGAGCCCCATGGGCTGCAGGGGACCTGCCCAGGGAACCCCATATCCTGGGATGGGCCTGACCATGAGAGCCCCATGGGCTGGTGTGGAGGTGGGGTACCTGCCCAGGTGAGCTCCATATCCTGAGATTGGCCTGACCACGAGAGCCCCATGGGCTGCCAGGGGCCTGGTAAAGATGTCAGGATCATCAGTGAAGCCACCGAGTATATACCTCCAGTAGTTCCTAATTCCTACACCCTGCTGGTCATTCTACCAACCACCAGGAGACGGTATTCTGTATTAGTCTTCAATGATGCCTTCTTTTGTATGCCATTAGTCCCAGAGTCACAAGAAATTTTGGCTTGTAAGTGGCAGGACTCAACATACAACTAAAACAATACATCCAGGCCGTCTTGCCCCAAGTGTTCAAAAATTCCCACACCATCTTTGGGGAAAGCTTAGCTAAAGACGTAAAAGTTCTACCTCTGGAAAAGGAAACACTCCTTCAATATGCTGACGACATTCTGATCACCAGCCCTACTAAGGAGGCCTCTGAACTACCAAGCCAATAAAGGATAGAAGTTGTCCAAGAAAAAGCTCAAATATCACAGACTACGGTGACCTGCCTGGGCTTCATTCTCACAGAAGGTCGGAGAAGCTCATCCCAGGAAAGGGAAGAAACAATTTACAGCCTTACCCCTTTCTAAAACTAGAAGACAGCTTAGGGGTTCCTGGGGAGGCCAGAGTTTGCTGCTTCTGGATCCCTAACTACAGTCTACTAGCTGGGCCTCTATATGAAACACTGAAAGGAAAAGATGATGATCCTTTTGAATAGAATCCAGAAGTGGCCTTTCAAGAATGGAAAGAGCAGTCAATTCAGACCCTTGCCCTGGAACTCCCTAATTTAGCTAAACCCTTTGACCTTTACATTCCTGGTGAAAGGTGAATTGCCATTGGAGTATTAGTGCAAAACCTGGGACCACTTGAAATGGAACAATGCAAGAATGCCATCCAGGTAGTATAAACTATAGTCACCAAGGGGCTTGGCCCACTGCAACATCTGGCCAACATACTGGCGGTATCTAAAAACCTGGAAATCAGCAGCTCAAAAGGCTACCTCCCTCCTAAGGGAAAGGGACCCCACGTGGTGTTCCTAACCCCCAACCATGCCCTGAAGTTGCAGGGTTTGCTCCGTGGGCACACTGACCTCCAGTGAGGAAGCCCTCCTACTCCAACATCCAGAGAGATATCCGGGGGCAACGGGGCACCATGACGACACATGTGACCATCACTTGACCTGGAGTTTCTCTCATAAAACAACAAGAGTGTGTCACAAAAGAGTAGACTACTGCTTGCAGGACTTACTGCACCCAGAGGGGAGGTAATAATCTTGGCAGGGGAACCGTATATCACGCTGTCACCATAGAAAAGCCTACAGACACCGTGATGATTGTGACCAGTAAGACCGGCTGGACTCCTGTTTACTTCAAAAGGCTGTTGACTCAGTGGCCATCATGGTCCTTCATCACAACTGACCCTGGACTGTCCGGGAGTTGAGCAGGCAGGGTCCTGACACCTGGTGCTGTTTTTACGTTAATTCAGAGGCCTAATTGAAGAAAGTGCAGACTACTAGTCAGAGCATCTAGGCTGGCAGAAACGGTCAGCCTAAAGTGTCTGAACAAATGTGTGGTGGGGTGAAAGTGGACCTCACAGCGTCACTGCACATTTCCTTCCCGGACCCTTAAAGGTCATTAGAATCTATAACACTTCCAATGCTCGTGCTCAGGCAGATGAACAGGGAGGCTGGAGGCCTGGGGACAATCAACGTCACCTAGAGGCTGCTGGGGAGAAGTTCTGACCCTCGCCCACGGGTATAAGGGCTCCTAACTCAGCACTCAGCAGTTACAGAAGAAGGGTCTGCACCCTCAGCACTCCAAGAATGAGGAAGAGGACAAAAGGCAGAAGAGGGGTTTGTCCCAGGCAAAGCCCATTAAAAATCCCTGGGAGATAAAAATAGAATCTGGGCAATAAAATAAAGTCTAACCTTTTTTATCCTTTGTGCTTTGTCTAATTTCATGTGCTCCTAGGGTCCCGCATACAGAGGTTCCACACCCGGCACTTCAGACCAGATTTCCTAGTACAGAATGGCTGGGTCGACACTTCAGCTCCTGGGGCCCAGTGCAGACTCCGCGATATAGAGCCTGAGCTGCAGCCAACAGGGCCCTCGAGAGCTCTGCCCCCTCCCTCCCACTGAATCTGACAGGATCTCTACACAGCAGCCCAGCCCACAGCCTACGGGGTAGCACATGCTCTCACCTCTCCATTCTCTGATCAAAATATAAAGTTTCCTTTGCTTCTGAACCAAACTCAGTCTCGATCTTTTGGCTCCAATGACACTGGGCATGGGGACACTTGTTGGGGTCCACTCTGGAGGATCAGTAACAGAAATTGAGAATGTTGTAACTTCAATGAACAGATGTGTGAGCCAAACTATAATTAACATAGAACAGTGTATAAGGCTCGGGTAAAATAAGATGTTTCTAACACTTCCATTTGATATTTCCATCACTTTATTATAAGCAAGTTCAGTGAAAAGGTTTGTCTTATTTGTCAGGTCAATATTAGAGAAGCGAAGTGATTTCTTTCCAAGGACGTACATCTAAAAATCTTGGTTAAAGCTTCAATCTTGTTTTAAATGCTTTTCCATTGAAAATGATACCTCTCATTCAGCTCCCCCATTTCTGAGAAGTATAAAATCTTATAATTTATTATTACCAAAGTGGAAAGGTGGGAGGAGGGATAAATTAACAGTTTGGGATTAACACATACACACTGCTATGTATAAAATAGATCGTCAACAAGGAACTACACTATAGCACAGGGAACTACACTCAATATTTTGCAATAACCTATAAGGGGAAATAATCTGAAAAAGAATAGATATTTTTATTGACATCATCTATCAATGACAGTTAAAATGGAACCTAAGGGAAGCCGGTGGTCAGTGCTTCTGACCCTGAAGACTTCAATCATCTAAAGTTTGGACTCTGCCTACTTCCCAAGGCCCTTAATGAACATATGTGTAGCCGTAGCTTAAAAAATTCCCCAGTTTGGGTAGCGGAGAGACACTGATTTTGAAAAAGCCCTGGTGTTCTCCTCACATGAACGGGACACTTCCTACAGCTAAAACATGCCTGTCACACCCAGAGGATGGTATATCGTCTGATCGGGAAGAGTTTGGAAAAGGCATCTCATCTCCTCATCTCCTGGTGCTCGGGTTCACCACTCCGGCGTCTTTACTAAGAGTCTCCCCACTTGGAGATGTCAGCACTGTCAACATCCTGTTGCACACAGTTTGGAATTTGTCCAAGGATGAAGCAGAAGGAGGAGGAACAATGAGAGACAAGTCCTAGGTTTTCGGACAGACACATGTCACTCTAATTTCCAATCAGGAAGACGAATTGACCAAAGGCTAGGGTTGCCCATGGAAACAGAATAGGGCTTGAGGAAATCCCGCTGCTTTGTGGCCAGTTCCCATAAACACAAGTTGAAAAATGGAACTCAGGGACACTAAAATTCACGAAACTGCAGAGTTGAAAATATCTATCACTGAAAAATGTCTTGAGGAAAGTCAGAGAAAAGGACTTGTAAGCAACGGAGAATGGCAGGAAAGGGATTGGATGAGGTAGAAAGGACTCGCCATTAAGCACAAGAAAAGGGGCTGAACATTGCCAACATTGCAGTTGGCCAAAAAGGGTGTATGCATCTTTTTCTGTATATATTCAAGAAAAGGGCATACACTTTTTTAGCCAACCAAACAGGTGGGCACTGGAAATCAATACTACAAAACATATCACTTCGCATCAGTCAGAAGAGCCTTCCTCATAAAGTGTAAACACCAGAAATGCAGGACAGGGCAAGGAGAAAAGGGAGCCCTGTGAGGCTTATAGTGGAAATATATATTGCCAACGGTCACTCTGGAAAAGTGTACTGTGATTACTAAAGCATCTAAAAAATGAGCTACAGAGCACAGGGCACTTGCACTCATGGACGTATATCTTGGGAAAAAGAAAAATCGAGAGGACACAGGCACCCCAATGTTTACCGCCTCTCTGTTTAATATATCCTCGATTAGGATATAATTTATATGTCTCTGGAGGGAAAAAATGGACAGAGGTGTGGCACTTATGTAGAGTGGAATATTACTCAGCCTGAAAATCAATGAAACATGGCCAGTTGTAACAACCCCAGAGGAGTTACATATGATCATTTGAAGTCACATAATTCAAAAAGACAAAGACATACGATATTACTAATACATGGAATGTAAACGTGGCTACAAATGAACTGAATTACAAAAGACAACGGGGTCTCAAATTTAGAAAACCAACTTATGCTTGCTTAAGGATCAAGGAGAGTTGCGGTGCTGCATAAAACCAGAGATTGAAATTAGCACAGATACCGTTCCATAAGCCAAATATGTAATAGAAAAAACCTACTTCCTGGTCAACGAAATGGACTCAACACCCCATATTCAGTGCCTAGGAATATACAGGATGAGTAAGAGTCTTAATACCTATGGATTTATATGTCTCTATAAGAGAATCAAGCGTGTGTACAGTGACAAAAACGCAGCAGTGAAAATCAGCTAAATCCCATTATCAAAATAAATTTCAAAAACAAAACACAATGACAGTGAAATAGAGAGCAATTCTTAAATAATTCATTCAGGGCTTGTGATGCAACCTGGATTTACCTCATCTACACCCAGACCTGAGTGAGACATAAGGTTGGACACTTCGGGCTGACAGCATGGATGAGGTTCGATGAGCAAATGCAGACCCTTTGTAGTCATACTGCATAGTACCCATTCCATGGGTCCCAACTCTCCAGGTTTAAGGGATTCTTCCTTCAGCTAAAACATGCATGGGAAACCCACATTATGGTGCACCGTGTGACCGGAAAATGTTTTCAAATGACTCTCAGTTTTCGTCCCCTTTTACTCGGGTTCACCATTCCAGACCCTTTACTAACACTCTCCCCACTTGGAGAGTCAGTGCCTTTAACCTGCTGTTTGGCAGAGTTAGCAATTTCTGCGCAAGATGGACAGGAATAGGGAGAACCAATGAGAGACTAGATGTAGGTGTCTGCACGGGCAAATTTAACGCTCATTTCCAACCAGGAAGAGGAATTAACCAAACGCTCAGCATGCCGTGCCGGAACCAGATTAGGGCCTGAAGCAATCCTGCGGGTTTGCGGCCAGCTCACAAGAAAGCGATTTGAAGAAATGAGCTCAGGGGCACTCTAATTCACAAACCTGCAGAGTTATAAATGACAGCTATCGTCCAAAAATATATTGAAGGAAGGCTGCGAAGAGGACTTGAAATCGGGGCAGAATGCAGGAAAACGATTTCAGGGGGTAGACTGGAATTGCATTTAAAGCATAGGAAAAGAGGCAGAACGTCGACAATGATGCACTTGGCCAAAAAGGGCGTATGCGTTTTTTCCTTAATATACTCAGGAAAAAACGCATACGCCCTTTTTGGCCAACCAAGCAAGCATGTTAAAGAAATCTGCACTACAATGAAGTCTCACTGCCCCCCGGTCAAAAGAGCCATCTGAAAAAAGTGTAAAATCCAGAAATGCAGCACAGGCCATGGAGAACAGGGAGCCTTGTTATGCTGATGGGTGGGATGTAAATTGCCAACAGCCACTCTGGAGAAGTGTATGGTGTTTCCTGAAACACCTAAAAAACAAAGCAACGGAGCCTACCGAACTTCCACTTATGGTCCTATAGCTTAGGGAAATTAAAATGAAAAACACACAGCCACCCCAAAGTTTCAGAAGGCTCTGTTTACAAGAACCTCGTCTACGGTACAAGTTAAATATCCCAGAAAGCGAAAAATGGATAAAGAAGTTGTGGTACGTACGTACAATGGAATATCACTCACCAATGAAATCTATGTCATCTGGCCCGTCGTGGCATAATGAGTGGATTCAGGTACGATGATTCTAAGTGAAATAAGTCACACAGAAAATGAAACATCATAAGATATCACTAATACACCGAATGTAATCTTGGCTACACATGAACTGAATTACAAAACAGAACAGGGTCTCAAATTTAGAAAACCAACTTATGTTTGCTTAAGGGGAAAGGTGAGTTGGGCTGCTACATAAAACCAGAGATAGAAATTAGCACAGATACCATTCCATACGTTAAATATGTAATAGTCAAGACCTACCCCTTGCTCAACGAAATGGGCTAAACACCCTATATTCAACGCCTAGGAATACACCTGACTAGTAAGAATCTTCAAACCCATGGATTTATATGTCTCCATAAGAGAATCAAGCGTGTGTACAGCTGCATGAAGGCAGCAGAGAAAATCCGATAAATCCCATTATCAAAATGAATTACAAAAACAAAACACAATGACAGTGAAATAGAGAGCAATTCTTAAATAATTCATTCAGGGCTTGTGATGCAACCTGGATTTACCTCACCTAAACCCAGAGCTGAGTGAGACATAAGGTTGGACGCTTCGGGCTGATAGCATTGGTGAGGTTCGATGCGCAAATGCAGACCATTTGAAGTCATAATACATGGTACACATTCCATGGGTCCCAACTCTCCAGGTTGAAGCGATTCTTCCTTCAGCTAAAGCATGCATGGGAAACCCATAGTATGGTGAACCGTATGACCAGGAAACGTTTTCAAATGCATCTCGGTTTTCGTCCCCTTTTACTCGGGTTCACATTTCCAGACCCTTTACTAACACTCTCCCCACTTGGAGAGTCAGTGCCTTTAACCTCCTGTTTGGCACAGTTTGCAATTTCTGTGCAAGATGAACAGGAATAGGGAGAACCAATGAGAGACTAGCTGTAGGTGTCTGCACGGGCAAATTAAACGCTCATTTCCCACCAGAAAGAGGAATTAACCAAAGGCTCAGCATGCCGTGCCGGAACAATATTAGGGCCTGAAGCAATCCTGCGGGTTTGCGGCCAGCTCACAAGAAAGCGATTTGAAGAAAGGAGCTCAGGGGCACTGTAATTCACAAACCTGCAGAGTTATAAATGACAGCTATCGTCCAAAAATATATTGAAGGAAGGCTGCGAAGAGGACTTGAGAGAGGGGCAGAATTGCAGGAAAACGATTTCAGGGGGTAGACTGGAATTGCATTTAAAGCATAGGAAAAGAGGCAGAACGTCGACAATGATGCACTTGGCCAAAAAGGGCGTATGCGTTTTTTCCTGAATATATTCAGGAAAAAACGCATACGCCCTTTTTGGCCAACCAAGCAAGCATGTTAAAGAAATCTGCACTACAATGAAGTCTCACTGCCCCCCTGTCAAAAGGGCCATCTGAAAAAAGTGTAAAATCCAGAAATGCAGCACAGGCCATGGAGAACAGGGAGCCATGTTATGCTGATGGGTGGGATGTAAATTGCCAACAGCCACTCTGGAGAAGTGTATGGTGTTTCCTGAAACACCTAAAAAACAAAGCAACGGAGCCTACGGCACTTCCACTTATGGTCCTATAGCTTAGGGAAATTATAATCCACAACACACAGCCACCCCAAAATTTCAGACGGCTCTGTTTACAAGAACCTCCTCTACGGCACAAGTTAAATATCCCAGAAAGCGAAAAATGGATAAAGAAGTTGTGGTACATACGTACAATGGAATATCAGTCACCAATGAAGTCTATGTCATCTGGCCCGTCGTGGCATAATGAGTGGATTCAGGTATGATGATTCTAAGTGAAATAAGTCACACAGAAAATGCAACATCATAAGATATCACTAACACACGGAATGTAATCTTGGCTACACATGAACTGAATTACAAAACAGAACAGGGTCTCAAATTTAGAAAAACAACTTATGTTTGCTTAAGGGGAAAGGTGAGTTGGGGTGCTGCATAAAACCAGAGTTAGAAATTAGCACAGATACCATTCCATAAGTCAAATACGTAATAGTCAAGACCTAAACCTTGCTCAACGAAATGGGCTAAACACCCTATATTCAACGCCTAGGAATACACCTGACTAGTAAGAATCTTCAAACCCATGGATTTATATCTCTCCATAAGAGAATCAAGCGTGTGTACAGCTGCATGAAGGCAGCAGAGAAAATCCGATAAATCCCATTATCAAAATGAATTACAAAAACAAAACACAATGACAGTGAAATAGAGAGCAATTCTTAAATAATTCATTCAGGGCTTGTGATGCAACTTGGATTTACCTCATCTACACCCAGAGCTGAGTGAGACATAAGGTTGGACACTTCGGGCTGATAGCATTGTTGAGGTTCGATGAGCAAATGCAGACCATTTGAAGTCATACTGCATGGTTCCCATTCCATGGGTCCCAAATCTCCAAGTTTAAGGGATTCTTCCTTCAGCTAAAACATGCATGGGAAACCCACAGTATGGTGCACCGTGTGACCGGGAAACGTTTTCAAATGCATCTCAGGTTTTGTCCCCTTTTACTCGGGTTCACAATTCCAGACCCTTTACTAACACTCTCCCCACTTGGAGAGTCAGGGCCTTTAACCTGCTGTTTGGCACAGTTTGCAATTTCTGCACAAGATGAACAGGAATAAGGAGAACCAATGAGAGACTAGCTGTAGGTGTCTGCAGGGGCAAATTTAACGCTCATTTCCCACCAGGAAGAGGAATTAACCAAAGGCTCAGCATGCCGTGCCGGAACAAGATTAGGGCCTGAAGCAATCCTGTGGGTTTGCGGCCAGCTCACAAGAAAGCGATTTGAAGAAAGGAGCTCAGGGGCACTGTAATTCACAAACGTGCAGAGTTATAAATGACAGCTATCGTCCAAAAATATATTGAAGGAAGGCTGCGAAGAGGACTTGAAAGCGGGGCAGAATTGCAGGAAAACGATTTCAGGGGGTAGACTGGAATTGCATTTAAAGCATAGTAAAAGAGGCAGAACGTCAACAATGATGCGTTTGGCCAAAAAGGGCGTATGCGTTTTTTCCTGAATATATTCAGGAAAAAACGCATACGCCCTTTTTGGCCAACCAAGCAAGCATGTTAAAGAAATCTGCACTACAATGATGTCTCACAGCCCCCCGGTCAAAAGGGCCATCTGAATAAAGTGTAAAATCCACAAATGCAGCACAGGCCATGGAGAACACGGAGCCTTGTTATGCTGAAGGGTGGGATGTAAATTGCCAACAGCCACTCTGGAGAAGTGTATGGTGTTTCCTGAAACACCTAAAAAACAAAGCAATGGAGCCTATGGCACTTCCACTTATGGTCCTATAGCTTAGGGAAATTAAAATCAAAAACACACACCCACCCCAAAGTTTCAGACGGCTATGTTTAAAAGAACCTCATGTACGGTACAAGTTAAATATCCCAGAAAGCGAAAAATGAATAAAGAAGCTGTGGTACGTACATACAATGGAATATCAGTCACCAATGAAATCTATGTCATCTGGCCCGTCGTGGCATAATGAGTGGATTCAGGTACGATGATTCTAAGTGAAATAAGTCACACCGAAAATGAAACATCATAAGATATCACTAATACACCGAATGTAAACTTGGCTACACATGAACTGAATTACAAAACAGAACAGGGTCTCAAATTTAGAAAACCAACTTATGTTTGCTTAAGGGGAAAGGTGAGTTGGGGTGCTGCATAAAACCAGAGTTATAAATTAGTACAGATACCATTCCATAAGTCAAATACGTAATAGTCAAGATCTACCACTTACTCAACGAAATGGGCTAAACAACCTATATTCAACGTCTAGGAATACACCTGACTAGTAAGAATCTTCAAACCCATGGATTTATATGTCTCCATAAGAGAATCAAGCGTGTGTACAGCTGCATGAAGGCAGCAGAGAAAATCAGATAAATCCCATTATCAAAATGAATTACAAAAACAAAACACAATGACAGTGAAATAGAGAGCAATTCTTAAATAATTCATTCAGGTCTTGTGATGCAACCTGGATTTACCTCACCTAAACCCAGAGCTGAGTGAGACATAAGGTTGGACGCTTCGGGCTGATAGCATTGGTGAGGTTCGATGCGCAAATGCAGACCATTTGAAGTCATAATACATGGTACACATTCCATGGGTCCCAACTCTCCAGGTTGAAGCGATTTTTCCTTCAGCTAAAGCATGCATGGGAAACCCACAGTATGGTGAACCGTGTGACCAGGAAACGTTTTCAAAGGCATCTCGGTTTTCGTCCCCTTTTACTCGGGTTCACATTTCCAGACCCTTTACTAACACTCTCCCCACTTGGAGAGTCAGTGCCTTTAACCTGCTGTTTTGCACAGTTTGCAATTTCTGCGAAAGATGAACAGGAATAGGGAGAACCAATGAGAGACTACCTGTAGGTGTCTGCACAGGCAAATTTAATGCTCATTTCCAACCAGGAAGAGGAATTAACCAAACGCTCAGCATGCCATGCGGGAACCAGATTAGGGCCTGAAGCAATCCTGCGGGTTTGCGGCCAGCTCACAAGAAAGCGATTTGGAGAAAGGAGCTCAGGGGCACTGTAATTCACAAACCTGCAGAGTTATAAATGGCAGATATCGTCCAAAAATATATTGAAGGAAGGCTGCGAAGAGGACTTGAAAGCGGGGCAGAATTGCAGGAAAACGATTTCAGGGGGTAGACTGGAATTGCATTTAAAGCATAGGAAAAGAGGCAGAACGTCGACAATGATGCACTTGGCCAAAAAGTGCGTATGCGTTTTTTCCTGAATATATTCAGGAAAAAACGCATACGCCCTTTTTGGCCAACCAAGCAAGCATGTTAAAGAAATCTGCACTACAATGAAGTCTCACTGCCCCCCGGTCAAAAGGGCCATCTGAAAAAAGTGTAAAATCCAGAAATGCAGCACAGGCCACGGAGAACAGGGAGCCTTGTTATGCTGATGGGTGGGATGTAAATTGCCAAGAGCCACTCTGGAGAAGTGTATGGTGTTTCCTGAAACACCTAAAAAACAAAGCAACGGAGCCTACGGCACTTCCACTTATGGTCCTATAGCTTAGGGAAATTAAAATCAAAAACACACAGCCACCCCAAAGTTTCAGACGGCTCTGTTTACAAGAACCTCGTCTACGGTACAAGTTAAATATCCCAGAAAGCGAAAAATGGATAAAGAAGTTGTGGTACGTACGTACAATGAAATCTATGTCATCTGGCCCGTCGTGGCATAATGAGTGGATTCAGGTACGATGATTCTAAGTGAAATAAGTCACACCGAAAATGAAACATCATAAGATATCACTAATACACCGAATGTAATCTTGGCTACACATGAACTGAATTACAAAACAGAACAGGGTCTCAAATTTAGAAAACAAACTTATGTTTGCTTAAGGGGAAAGGTGAGTTGGGGTGCTGCATAAAACCAGAGTTAGAAATTAGCACAGATACCATTCCATAAGTCAAATACGTAAAAGTCAAGACCTAACACTTGCTCAACGAAATGGGCTAAACACCCTATATTCAACGCCTAGGAATACACCTGACTAGTAAGAATCTTCAAACCCATGGATTTATATGTCTCCATAAGAGAATCAAGCGTGTGTACAGCTGCATGAACGCAGCAGAGAAAATCCGATAAATCCTATTATCAAAATGAATTACAAAAACAAAACACAATGACAGTGAAATAGAGAGCAATTCTTAAATAATTCATTCAGGGCTTGTGATGCAACCTGGATTTACCTCATCTCAACCTAGAGCTGAGTGAGACATAAGGTTGGACACTTCGGGCTGATAGCATTGGTGAGGTTCGATGAGAAAATGCAGACCATTTGAAGTCATAATACATGGTACACATTCCATGGGTCCCAACTCTCCAGGTTTAAGCGATTCTTCCTTCAGCTAAAGCATGCATGGGAAACCCACAGTATGGTGAACCGTGAGACCAGGAGACGTTTTCAAAGGCATCTCGGTTTTCGTCCCCTTTTACTCGGGTTCACATTTCCAGACCCTTTACTAACACTCTCCCCACTTGGAGAGTCAGTGCCTTTAACCTCCTGTTTGGCACAGTTTGCAATTTCTGCGCAAGATGAACAGGAATAGGGAGAACCAATGAGAGACTAGCTGTAGGTGTCTGCAGGGGCAAATTTAACGCTCATTTCCCACCAGGAAGAGGAATTAACCAAAGGCTCAGCATGCCGTGCCGGTACCAGATTAGGGCCTGAAGCAATCCTGCGGGTTTGCTGCCAGCTCACAAGAAAGCGATTTGAAGAAAGGAGCTCAGGGGCACTGTAATTCACAAACCTGCAGAGTTATAAATGACAGCTCTCGTCCAAAAATATATTGAAGGAAGGCTGTGAAGAGGACTTCAAAGCGGGGCAGAATTGCAGGAAAACGATTTCAGGGGGTAGACTGGAATTGCATTTAAAGCATAGGAAAAGAGGCAGAACGTCGACAATGATGCACTTGGCCAAAAAGGGCGTATGCGTTTTGTCCTGAATATATTCAGGAAAAAACGCATACGCCCTTTTTGGCCAACCAAGCAAGCATGTTAAAGAAATCTGCACTACAGTGAAGTCTCACTGCCCCCCGGTCAAAAGGGCCATCTGAAAAAAGTGTAAAATCCAGAAATGCAGCACAGGCCATGGAGAACAGGGAGCCTTGTTATGCTGATGGGTGGGATGTAAATTGCCAACAGCCTCTCTGGAGAAGTGTATGGTGTTTCCTGAAACACCTAAAAAACAAAGCAACGGAGCCTACGGCACTTCCACTTATGGTCCTATAGCTTAGGGAAATTAAAATCAAAAACACACAGCCACCCCAAAGTTTCAGACGGCTCTGTTTACAAGAACCTCGTCTACAGTACAAGTTAAATATCCCAGAAAGCGAATAATGGATTAAGAAGTTGTGGTACGTACGTACAATGGAATATCACTCACCAATGAAATCTATGTCATCTGGCCCGTCGGGGCATAATGAGTGGATTCAGGTACGATGATTCTAAGTGAAATCAGTCACACAGAAAATGAAACATCATAAGATATCACTAGTACACGGAATGTAATCTTGGCTACACATGAACTGAATTACAAAACAGAACAGGGTCTCAAATTTAGAAAACCAACTTATGTTTGCTTAAGGGGAAAGGTGAGTTGGGGTGCTGCATAATACCAGAGATAGAAATTAGCACATATACCATTCCATACGTCAAATATGTAATAGTCGAGATCTACCGCTTGCTCAACGAAATGGGCTAAACACCCTATATTCAACGCCTAGGAATACACCTGACTAGTAAGAATTTCCAAACCCATGGATTTATATGTCTCCATAAGAGAATCAAGCGTGTGTACAGCTGCATGAAGGCAGCAGAGAAAATCCGATAAATCCCATTATCCAAATGAATTACAAAAACAAAACACAATGACAGTGAAATAGAGAGCAATTCTTAAATAATTCATTCAGGGCTTGTGATGCAACTTGGATTTACCTCATCTACACCAAGAGCTGAGTGAGTCATAAGGTTGGACACTTCGGGCTGATAGCATTGTTGAGGTTCGATGAGCAAATGCAGACCCTTTGAAGTCATACAGCATGGTACCCATTCCATGGGTCCCAACTCTCCAAGTTTAAGGGATTCTTCCTTCAGCTAAAACATGCATGGGAACCCCACAGTATGGTGCACTGTGTGACTGGCAAACGTTTTCAAATGCATCTCAGGTTTCGTCCCCTTTTACTCGGGTTCACCATTCCAGACCTTTACGAACACTCTCCCCACTTGGAGAGTCAGTGCCTTTAACCTCCTGTTGGGCACAGTTTGCAATTTCTGCGCAAGATGAACAGGAATAGGGAGAACCAATGAGAGACTAGATGTAGGTGTCTGCACGGGCAAATTTAACGCTCATTTCCAACCAGGAAGAGGAATTAACCAAAGGCTCAGCATGCCGTGCCGGAACAAGATTAGGGCCCGAAGCAATCCTGTGGGTTTGCGGCCAGCTCACAAGAAAGCGATTTGAAGAAAGGAGCTCAGGGGCACTGTAATTCACAAACGTGCAGAGTTATAAATGACAGCTATCGTCCAAAAATATATTGAAGGAAGGCTGCGAAGAGGACTTGAAAGCGGGGCAGAATTGCAGGAAAACGATTTCAGGGGGTAGACGGGAATTGCATTTAAAGCATAGGAAAAGAGGCAGAACGTCGACAATGATGCACTTGAGCAAAAAGGGCGTATGCGTTTTTTCCTGAATATATTCAGGAAAAAACGCATACGCCCTTTTTGGCCAACCAAGCAAGCATGTTAAAGAAATCTGCACTACAATGAAGTCTCACTGCCCCCCGGTCAAAAGGGCCATCTGAGAAAAGTGTAAAATCCAGAAATGCAGCACAGGCCATGGAGAACAGGGAGCCTTGTTATGCTGATGGGTGGGATGTAAATTGCCAACAGCCACTCTGGAGAAGTGTATGGTGTTTCCCGGAACACCGAAAAAACAAAGCTACGGAGCCTACGGCACTTCCACTTATGGTCCTATAGCTTAGGGAAATTAAAATCAAAAACACACAGCCACCCCAAAGTGTCGGACGGCTCTGTTTACAAGAACCTCGTCTACGGTACAAGTTAAATATCCCAGAAAGCGAAAAATGGATAAACAAGTTGTGGTACGTACGTACAATGGAATATCACTCACCAATGAAGTCTATGTCATCTGGCCCGTCATGGCATAATGAGTGGATTCAGGTACAAAGATTCTAAGTGAAATAAGTCACACAGAAAATGAAACATCATAAGATATCACTAATACACCGAATGTAATCTTGGCTACACATGAACTGAATTACAAAACAGAACAGGGTCTCAAATTTAGAAAACCAACGTTTGTTTGCTTAAGGGGAAAGGTGAGTTGGGATGCTGCATAAAACCAGAGATAGAAATTAGCACAGATAACATTGCATACGTCAAATATGTAATAGTCAAGACCTACCCCTTGCTCAACGAAATGGGCTAAACACCCTATATTCAACGCCTAGGAATACACCTGACTATAAAGAATTTTCAAACCCATGGATTTATATGTCTCCATAAGAGAATCAAGCGTGTGTACAGCTGCATGAAGGCAGCAGAGAAAATCCGATAAATCCCATTATCAAAATGAATTACAAAAACAAAACACAATGACAGTGAAATAGAGAGCAATTCTTAAATAATTCATTCAGGGCTTGTGATGCAACCTGGATTTACCTCATCTACACCCAGAGCTGAGTGAGACATAAGGTTGGACCCTTCGGGCTGATAGCATTGGTGAGGTTCGATGAGCAAATGCAGACCATTTGAAGTCATAATACATGGTACACATTCCATGGGTCCCAACTCTCCAGGTTTAAGCGATTCTTCCTTCAGCTAAAGCATGCATGGGAAACCCACATTATGGTGAACCATGTGACCAGGAAACGTTTTCAAAGGCATCTCGGTTTTCTTCCCCTTTTACTCGGGTTCACATTTCCAGACCCTTTACTAACACTCTCCCCACTTGGAGAGTCAGTGCCTTTAACCTCCTGTTTGGCACAGTTTGCAATTTCTGCGCAAGATGAACAGGAATAGGTAGAACCAATGAGGGACTAGCTGTAGGTGTCTGCACGGGCAAATGGAACGCTCATTTCCCACCAGAAAGAGGAATTAACCAAACGCTCAGCATGCCGTGCCGGAACAAGATTAGGTCCTGAAGCAATCCTGCGGGTTTGCAGCCAGCTCACAAGAAAGCGATTTGAAGAAAGGAGCTCAGGGGCACTGTAATTCACAAAACTGCAGAGTTATAAATGACAGCTATCTTCCAAAAATATATTGAAGGAAGGCTGCGAAGAGGACTTGAATGCGGGGCAGAATTGCAGGAAAACGATTTCAGGGGGTAGACTGGAATTGCATTTAAAGCATAGGAAAAGAGGCAGAACGTCGACAATGATGCACTTGGCCAAAAAGTGCGTATGCGTTTTTTCCTGAATATATTCAGGAAAAAATGCATACGCCCTTTTTGGCCAACCAAGCAAGTATGTTAAAGAAATCTGCACTACAATGAAGTCTCACTGCCCCCCGGTCAAAAGGGCCATCTGAAAAAAGTGTAAAATCCAGAAATGCAGCACAGGCCATGGAGAACAGGGAGCCTTGTAATGCTGATGGGTGGGATGTAAATTGCCAACAGCCACTCTGGAGAAGTGTATGGTGTTTCCTGAAACACCTAAAAAACAAAGCAACGGAGCCTACGGCACTTCCACTTATGGTCCTATAGCTTAGGGAAATTAAAATCAAAAACACACAGCCACCCGAAAGTTTCAGACGGCTCTGTTTACAAGAACCTCGTTTACGGTACAAGTTAAATATCCCAGAAAGCGAAAAATGAATAAAGAAGTTGTGGTACGTACGTACAATGTAATATCACTCACCAATGAAATCTATGTCATCTGGCCCATCGTGGCATAATGACTGGATTCAGGTACGATGATTATAAGTGAAATAAGTCACACAGAAAATGAAACATCATAAGATATCACTAATACACCGAATGTAATCTTGGCTACACATGAACTGAATTACAAAACAGAACAGGTTCTCAAATTTAGAAAACCAACTTATGTTTGCTTAAGGGGAAAGGTGAGTTGGGGTGCTGCATGAAACCAGAGATAGAAATTAGCACAGTTACCATTCCATACGTAAAATATATAATAGTCAAGACCTACCCCTTGCTCAACAAAATGTGCTAAACACACTATATTCAACGCCTAGGAATACACCTGACTAGTAAGAATCTTCAAACCCATGGATTTATATGTCTCCATAAGAGAATCAAGCGTGGGTACAGCTGCATGAAGGCAGCAGAGAAAATCCGATAAATACTATTATCAAAATGAATTACAAAAACAAAACACAATGACAGTAAAATAGCGAGCAATTCTTAAATAATTCATTCAGGGCTTGTGATGCAACCTGGATTTACATCATCTACACCCAGAGCTGTGTGAGACATAAGGTTGGACACTTCGGGCTGATAGCATTGGTGAGGTTCGATGAGCAAATGCAGACCATTTGAAGTCATAATACATGGTACACATTCCATGGGTCCCAACTCTCCAGGTTGAAGCGATTCTTCCTTCAGCTAAAGCATGCATGGGAAACCCACAGTATGGTGCACCGTGTGACCGGGAAACGTTTTCAAATGCATCTCAGTTTTTGTCCCCATTTTCTCGGGTTCACAATTCCAGACCCTTTACTAACACTCTCCCCACTTGGAGAGTCAGTGCCTTTAACCTCCTGTTTGGCACAGTTTGCAATTTCTGCGCAAGATGAACAGGAATAGGGAGAACCAATGAGAGACTAGCTGTAGGTGTCTGCACGGGCAAATTTAACGCTCATTTCCCACCAGGGAGAGGAATTAACCAAAGGCTCAGCATGCCGTGCCGGAACCAGATTAGGGCCTGAAGCAATCCAGTGGGTTTGCGGCCAGCTCACAAGAAAGCGATTTGAAGAAAGGAGCTCAGGGGCACTGTAATTCACAAAAGTGCAGAGTTATAAATGACAGCTATCGTCCAAAAGTATATTGAAGGAAGGCTGCGAAGAGGACTTGAAAGCGGGGCAGAATTGCAGGAAAACGATTTCAGGGGGTAGACAGGAATTGCATTTAAACATAGGAAAATAGGCAGAACGTCAACAATGATGCGTTTGGCCAAAAAGGGCGTATGCGTTTTTTACTGAATATATTCAGGAAAAAACGCATACGCACTTTTTGGCCAACCAAGCAAGCATGTTAAAGAAATCTGCACTACAATGAAGTCTCACAGCCCCCCGGTCAAAAGGGCCATCTGAATAAAGTGTAAAATCCAAAAATGCAGCACAGGCCATGGAGAACACGGAGCCTTGTTATGCTGATGGGTGGGATGTAAATTGCCAACAGCCACTCTGGAAAAGTGTATGGTGTTTCCTGAAACACCTAAAAAACAAAGCAATGGAGCCTACGGCACTTCCACTTATGGTCCTATAGCTTAGGGAAATTAAAATCAAAAACACCCAGCCACCCCAAAGTATCAGACGGCTATGTTTACAAGAACCTCATGTACGGTACAAGTTAAATATCCCAGAAAGCGAAAAATGAATAAAGAAGTTGTGGTACGTACGTACAATGGAATATCACTCACCAATGAAATCTATGTCATCTGGCCCATCGTGGCATAATGAGTGGATTCAGGTACGATGATTCTAAGTGAAATAAGTCACACCGAAAATGAAACATCATAAGATATCACTAATACACCGAATGTAATCTTGGCTACACATGAACTGAATTACAAAACAGAACAGGGTCTCAAATTTAGAAAACCAACTTATGTTTGCGAAAGGGGAAAGGTGAGTTGGGGTGCTGCATAAAACCAGAGTTAGAAATTAGCACAGATACCATTCCATAAGTCAAATACGTAATAGTCAAGACCTAACCCTTGCTCAACGAAATGGGCTAAAAACCCTATATTCAACGCCTAGGAATACACCTGACTAGTAAGAATCTTCAAACCCATGGATTTATATGTCTCCATAAGAGAATCAAGCGTGTGTACAGCTGCATGAAGGCAGCAGAGAAAATCCGATAAATCCTATTATCAAAATGAATTACAAAAACAAAACACAATGACAGTGAAATAGAGAGCAATTCTTAAATGATTCATTCAGGGCTTGTGGTGCAACCTGGATTTACCTCATCTAAACCCAGAGCTGAGTGAGACATAAGGTTGGACACTTCGGGCTGATAGCATTGGTGAGGTTCGATGAGAAAATGCAGACCATTTGAAGTCATAATACATGGTACACATTCCATGGGTCCCAACTCTCCAGGTTGAAGCGATTCTTCCTTCAGCTAAAGCATGCATGGGAAACCCACAGTATGGTGCACCGTGTGACCGTCAAACGTTTTCCAATGCATCTCAGTTTTTGTCCCCTTTTACTCGGGTTCACAATTCCAGACCCTTTACTAACACTCTCCCCACTTGGAGAGTCAGTGCCTTTAACCTCCTGTTTGGCACAGTTTGCAATTTCTGCGCAAGATGAACAGGAATAGGGAGAACCAATGAGAGACTAGCTGTAGGTGTCTGCACGGGCAAATTTAACGCTCATTTCCCACCAGGAAGAGGAATTAACCAAAGGCTCATCATGCCGTGCCGGAACCAGATTAGGGCCTGAAGCAATCCTGCGGGTTTGCGGCCAGCTCACAAGAAAGCGATTTGAAGAAAGGAGCTCAGGGGCACTGTAATTCACAAACGTGCAGAGTTATAAATGACAGCTATCGTCCAAAAATATATTGAAGGAAGGCTGCGAAGAGGACTTGAAAGCGGGGCAGAATTGCAGGAAAACGATTTCAGGGGGTAGACTGGAATTGCATTTAAAGCATAGGAAAAGAGGCAGAACGTCGACAATGATGTACTTGGCCAAAAACGGCGTATGCGTTTTTTCCTGAATATATTCAGGAAAAAACGCATACGCCCTTCTTGGCCAATCAAGCAAGCATGTTAAAGAAATCTGCACTACAATGAAGTCTCACTGCCCCCCAGTCAAAAGGGCCATCTGAAAAAAGTGTAAAATCCAGAAAGGCAGCACAGGCCATGGAGAACAGGGAGCCTTGTTATGCTGATGGGTGGGATGTAAATTGCCAACAGCCACTCTGGAGAAGTGTATGGTGTTTCCCGGAACACCGAAAAAACAAAGCTACGGAGCCTACGGCACTTCCACTTATGGTCCTATAGCTTAGGGAAATTAAAATCAAAAACACACAGCCACCCCAAAGTGTCGGACGGCTCTGTTTACAAGAACCTCGTCTACGGTACAAGTTAAATATCCCAGAAAGCGAAAAATGGATAAACAAGTTGTGGTACGTACGTACAATGGAATATCACTCACCAATGAAGTCTATGTCATCTGGCCCGTCGGGGCATAATGAGTGGATTCAGGTACAAAGATTCTAAGTGAAATAAGTCACACAGAAAATGAAACATCATAAGATATCACTAATACACCGAATGTAATCTTGGCTACACATGAACTGAATTACAAAACAGAACAGGGTCTCAAATTTAGAAAACCAACGTTTGTTTGCTTAAGGGGAAAGGTGAGTTGGGATGCTGCATAAAACCAGAGATAGAAATTAGCACAGATAACATTGCATACGTCAAATATGTAATAGTCAAGACCTACCCCTTGCTCAACGAAATGGGCTAAACACCCTATATTCAACGCCTAGGAATACACCTGACTATAAAGAATTTTCAAACCCATGGATTTATATGTCTCCATAAGAGAATCAAGCGTGTGTACAGCTGCATGAAGGCAGCAGAGAAAATCCGATAAATCCCATTATCAAAATGAATTACAAAAACAAAACACAATGACAGTGAAATAGAGAGCAATTCTTAAATAATTCATTCAGGGCTTGTGATGCAACCTGGATTTACCTCATCTACACCCAGAGCTGAGTGAGACATAAGGTTGGACCCTTCGGGCTGATAGCATTGGTGAGGTTCGATGAGCAAATGCAGACCATTTGAAGTCATAATACATGGTACACATTCCATGGGTCCCAACTCTCCAGGTTTAAGCGATTCTTCCTTCAGCTAAAGCATGCATGGGAAACCCACATTATGGTGAACCATGTGACCAGGAAACGTTTTCAAAGGCATCTCGGTTTTCTTCCCCTTTTACTCGGGTTCACATTTCCAGACCCTTTACTAACACTCTCCCCACTTGGAGAGTCAGTGCCTTTAACCTCCTGTTTGGCACAGTTTGCAATTTCTGCGCAAGATGAACAGGAATAGGTAGAACCAATGAGGGACTAGCTGTAGGTGTCTGCACGGGCAAATGGAACGCTCATTTCCCACCAGAAAGAGGAATTAACCAAACGCTCAGCATGCCGTGCCGGAACAAGATTAGGTCCTGAAGCAATCCTGCGGGTTTGCGGCCAGCTCACAAGAAAGCGATTTGAAGAAAGGAGCTCAGGGGCACTGTAATTCACAAAACTGCAGAGTTATAAATGACAGCTATCTTCCAAAAATATATTGAAGGAAGGCTGCGAAGAGGACTTGAATGCGGGGCAGAATTGCAGGAAAACGATTTCAGGGGGTAGACTGGAATTGCATTTAAAGCATAGGAAAAGAGGCAGAACGTCGACAATGATGCACTTGGCCAAAAAGTGCGTATGCGTTTTTTCCTGAATATATTCAGGAAAAAACGCATACGCCCTTTTTGGCCAACCAAGCAAGTATGTTAAAGAAATCTGCACTACAATGAAGTCTCACTGCCCCCCGGTCAAAAGGGCCATCTGAAAAAAGTGTAAAATCCAGAAATGCAGCACAGGCCATGGAGAACAGGGAGCCTTGTAATGCTGATGGGTGGGATGTAAATTGCCAACAGCCACTCTGGAGAAGTGTATGGTGTTTCCTGAAACACCTAAAAAACAAAGCAACGGAGCCTACGGCACTTCCACTTATGGTCCTATAGCTTAGGGAAATTAAAATCAAAAACACACAGCCACCCGAAAGTTTCAGACGGCTCTGTTTACAAGAACCTCGTTTACGGTACAAGTTAAATATCCCAGAAAGCGAAAAATGAATAAAGAAGTTGTGGTACGTACGTACAATGTAATATCACTCACCAATGAAATCTATGTCATCTGGCCCATCGTGGCATAATGACTGGATTCAGGTACGATGATTATAAGTGAAATAAGTCACACAGAAAATGAAACATCATAAGATATCACTAATACACCGAATGTAATCTTGGCTACACATGAACTGAATTACAAAACAGAACAGGTTCTCAAATTTAGAAAACCAACTTATGTTTGCTTAAGGGGAAAGGTGAGTTGGGGTGCTGCATGAAACCAGAGATAGAAATTAGCACAGTTACCATTCCATACGTAAAATATATAATAGTCAAGACCTACCCCTTGCTCAACAAAATGTGCTAAACACACTATATTCAACGCCTAGGAATACACCTGACTAGTAAGAATCTTCAAACCCATGGATTTATATGTCTCCATAAGAGAATCAAGCGTGGGTACAGCTGCATGAAGGCAGCAGAGAAAATCCGATAAATACTATTATCAAAATGAATTACAAAAACAAAACACAATGACAGTAAAATAGCGAGCAATTCTTAAATAATTCATTCAGGGCTTGTGATGCAACCTGGATTTACATCATCTACACCCAGAGCTGTGTGAGACATAAGGTTGGACACTTCGGGCTGATAGCATTGGTGAGGTTCGATGAGCAAATGCAGACCATTTGAAGTCATAATACATGGTACACATTCCATGGGTCCCAACTCTCCAGGTTGAAGCGATTCTTCCTTCAGCTAAAGCATGCATGGGAAACCCACAGTATGGTGCACCGTGTGACCGGGAAACGTTTTCAAATGCATCTCAGTTTTTGTCCCCATTTTCTCGGGTTCACAATTCCAGACCCTTTACTAACACTCTCCCCACTTGGAGAGTCAGTGCCTTTAACCTCCTGTTTGGCACAGTTTGCAATTTCTGCGCAAGATGAACAGGAATAGGGAGAACCAATGAGAGACTAGCTGTAGGTGTCTGCACGGGCAAATTTAACGCTCATTTCCCACCAGGGAGAGGAATTAACCAAAGGCTCAGCATGCCGTGCCGGAACCAGATTAGGGCCTGAAGCAATCCAGTGGGTTTGCGGCCAGCTCACAAGAAAGCGATTTGAAGAAAGGAGCTCAGGGGCACTGTAATTCACAAAAGTGCAGAGTTATAAATGACAGCTATCGTCCAAAAGTATATTGAAGGAAGGCTGCGAAGAGGACTTGAAAGCGGGGCAGAATTGCAGGAAAACGATTTCAGGGGGTAGACAGGAATTGCATTTAAACATAGGAAAATAGGCAGAACGTCAACAATGATGCGTTTGGCCAAAAAGGGCGTATGCGTTTTTTACTGAATATATTCAGGAAAAAACGCATACGCACTTTTTGGCCAACCAAGCAAGCATGTTAAAGAAATCTGCACTACAATGAAGTCTCACAGCACCCCGGTCAAAAGGGCCATCTGAATAAAGTGTAAAATCCAAAAATGCAGCACAGGCCATGGAGAACACGGAGCCTTGTTATGCTGATGGGTGGGATGTAAATTGCCAACAGCCACTCTGGAAAAGTGTATGGTGTTTCCTGAAACACCTAAAAAACAAAGCAATGGAGCCTACGGCACTTCCACTTATGGTCCTATAGCTTAGGGAAATTAAAATCAAAAACACCCAGCCACCCCAAAGTTTCAGACGGCTATGTTTACAAGAACCTCATGTACGGTACAAGTTAAATATCCCAGAAAGCGAAAAATGAATAAAGAAGTTGTGGTACGTACGTACAATGGAATATCACTCACCAATGAAATCTATGTCATCTGGCCCATCGTGGCATAATGAGTGGATTCAGGTACGATGATTCTAAGTGAAATAAGTCACACCGAAAATGAAACATCATAAGATATCACTAATACACCGAATGTAATCTTGGCTACACATGAACTGAATTACAAAACAGAACAGGGTCTCAAATTTAGAAAACCAACTTATGTTTGCGAAAGGGGAAAGGTGAGTTGGGGTGCTGCATAAAACCAGAGTTAGAAATTAGCACAGATACCATTCCATAAGTCAAATACGTAATAGTCAAGACCTAACCCTTGCTCAACGAAATGGGCTAAAAACCCTATATTCAACGCCTAGGAATACACCTGACTAGTAAGAATCTTCAAACCCATGGATTTATATGTCTCCATAAGAGAATCAAGCGTGTGTACAGCTGCATGAAGGCAGCAGAGAAAATCCGATAAATCCTATTATCAAAATGAATTACAAAAACAAAACACAATGACAGTGAAATAGAGAGCAATTCTTAAATGATTCATTCAGGGCTTGTGGTGCAACCTGGATTTACCTCATCTAAACCCAGAGCTGAGTGAGACATAAGGTTGGACACTTCGGGCTGATAGCATTGGTGAGGTTCGATGAGAAAATGCAGACCATTTGAAGTCATAATACATGGTACACATTCCATGGGTCCCAACTCTCCAGGTTGAAGCGATTCTTCCTTCAGCTAAAGCATGCATGGGAAACCCACAGTATGGTGCACCGTGTGACCGTCAAACGTTTTCCAATGCATCTCAGTTTTTGTCCCCTTTTACTCGGGTTCACAATTCCAGACCCTTTACTAACACTCTCCCCACTTGGAGAGTCAGTGCCTTTAACCTCCTGTTTGGCACAGTTTGCAAATTCTGCGCAAGATGAACAGGAATAGGGAGAACCAATGAGAGACTAGCTGTAGGTGTCTGCACGGGCAAATTTAACGCTCATTTCCCACCAGGAAGAGGAATTAACCAAAGGCTCATCATGCCGTGCCGGAACCAGATTAGGGCCTGAAGCAATCCTGCGGGTTTGCGGCCAGCTCACAAGAAAGCGATTTGAAGAAAGGAGCTCAGGGGCACTGTAATTCACAAACGTGCAGAGTTATAAATGACAGCTATCGTCCAAAAATATATTGAAGGAAGGCTGCGAAGAGGACTTGAAAGCGGGGCAGAATTGCAGGAAAACGATTTCAGGGGGTAGACTGGAATTGCATTTAAAGCATAGGAAAAGAGGCAGAACGTCGACAATGATGTACTTGGCCAAAAAGGGCGTATGCGTTTTTTCCTGAATATATTCAGGAAAAAACGCATACGCCCTTCTTGGCCAATCAAGCAAGCATGTTAAAGAAATCTGCACTACAATGAAGTCTCACTGCCCCCCAGTCAAAAGGGCCATCTGAAAAAAGTGTAAAATCCAGAAAGGCAGCACAGGCCATGGAGAACAGGGAGCCTTGTTATGCTGATGGGTGGGATGTAAATTGCCAAGAGCCACTCTGGAAAAGTGTATGGTGTTTCCTGAAACACCTAAAAAACAAAGCAACGGAGCCTACGGCACTTCCACTTATGGTCCTATAGCTTAGGGAAATTAAAATCAAAAACACACAGCCACCCCAAAGTTTCAGACGGCTCTGTTTACAAGAACCTCGTCTACGGTACAAGTTAAATATCCCAGAAAGCGAAAAATGGATAAAGAAGTTGTGGTACGTACGTAAAATGGAATATCACTCAGCAATGAAATCTATGTCATCTGGCCCGTCGTGGCATAATGAGTGGATTCAGGTACGATGATTCTAAGTGAAATAAGTCACACAGAAAATGAAACATCATAAGATATCACTAATACACCGAATGTAATCTTGGCTACACATGAACTGAATTACAAAACAGAACAGGGTCTCAAATTTAGAAAACCAATTTATGTTTGCTTAAGGGGAAAGGTGAGTTGGGGTGCTGCATAAAACCAGAGATAGAAATTAGCACAGATACCATTCCATACGTCAAATATGTAATACTCAAGACCTACCCCTTGCTCAACGAAATGGGCTAAACAGCCTATATTCAACGCCTAGGATTACACCTGACTAGTAAGAATCTTCAAACCCATGGATTTATATGTCTCCATAAGAGAATCAAGCGTGTGTACAGCTGCATGAAGGCAGCAGAGAAAATCCGATAAATCCCATCATCAAAATGAATTACAAAAACAAAACACAATGACAGTGAAATAGAGAGCAATTCTTAAATAATTCATTCAGGGCTTGTGATGCAGCCTGGATTTACCACATCTACACCCAGAGCTGGGTGACACATAAGGCTGGACACTTCGGGCTGATAGCATTGGTGAGGTTCGATGAGCAAATGCAGACCCTTTGAAGTCATACAGCATGGTACCCATTCCATGGGTCCCAACTCTCCAAGTTTAAGGGATTCTTCCTTCAGCTAAAACATGCATGGGAAACCCACAGTACAGTGCACCGTGTGACTGGCAAACGTTTTCAAATGATTCTCAGTTTTTGTCCCCTTTTACTCGGGTTCACCATTCCAGACCCTTTACGAACACTCTCCCCACTTGGAGAGTCAGTGCCTTTAACCTCCTGTTGGGCACAGTTTGCAATTTCTGCGCAAGATGAAAAGGAATAGGGAGAACCAATGAGAGACTAGCTCTAGGTGTCTGCACGGGCAAATTTAACGCTCATTTCCCACCAGGAAGAGGAATTAACCAAAGGCTCAGCATGCCGTGCCGGAACCAGATTAGGGCCTGAGGCAATCCTGTGGGTTTGCGGCCAGCTCACAAGATAGCGAGTTGAAGAAAGGAGCTCAGGGGCACTGTAACTCACAAACCTGCAGAGTTATAAATGACAGCTATCGTCCAAAAATATATTGAAGGAAGGCTGCGAAGATGACTTGTAAGCGGGACAGATTTGCAGGAAAACGATTTCAGGGGGTAGACGGGAATTGCATTTAAAGCAAAGGAAAAGAGGCAGAACGTCGACAATGATGCTCTTGGCCAAAAAGGGCGTATGCGTTTTTTCCTGAATATATTCAGCAAAAAACGCATACCCACTTTTTGGCCAACCAAGCAAGCATGTTAAAGAAATCTGCACTACAATGAAGTCTCACTGCCCCCCGGTCAAAAGGGCCATCTGAAAAAAGTGTAAAATCCAAAAAGGCAGTACAGGCCATGGAGAACTGGGAGCCTTGTTATGCTGATGGGCGGGATGTAAATTGCCAACAGCCACTCTGGAGAAGTGTATGGTGTTTCCCGGAACACCGAAAAAACAAAGCTACGGAGCCTACGGCACTTCCACTTATGGTCCTATAGCTTAGGGAAATTAAAATCAAAAACACACAGCCACCCCAAAGTGTCGGACGGCTCTGTTTACAAGAACCTCGTCTACGGTACAAGTTAAATATCCCAGAATGTGAAAAATGGATAAAGAAGTTGTGGTACGTACGTACAATGGAATATCACTCAGCAATGAAATCTATGTCATCAGGCCCGTCGCGGCATAATGAGTGGATTCAGGTACGATGATTCTAAGTGAAATAAGTCACACAGAAAATGAAACATCATAAGATATCACTAATACACGGAATGTAAACTTGGCTACACATGAACTGAATTACAAAACAGAACAGGGTCTCAAATTTAGAAAACCAACTTATGCTTGCTTAAGGGGAAAGGTGAGTTGGGGTGCTGCATAAAACCAGAGATAGAAATTAGCACAGATACCTTTCCATAAGCCAAATATGTAATAGTCAAGACCTACCCCTTGCTCAACGAAATGGACTAAACACCCCATATTCAACGCCTAGGAATTCACCTGACTAGTAAGAATCTTCAAACCCATGGATTTATATGTCTCCGTAAGAGAATGATGCGTGTGTACAGCGGCATGAATGCAGCAGAGAAAATCCGATAAATCCCATTATCAAAATGAATTACACAAACAAAACCCAAGGACAGTGAAATAGAGAGCAATTCTTAAATAATTCATTCAGGGCTTGTGATGCAACCTGGATTTACGACATCTACACCCAGAGCTGAGTGAGACATAAGGTTGGGCACTTCGGGCTGATAGCATTGGTGAGGTTCGATGAGCAAATGCAGACCCTGTGAAGTCATACAGCATGGTACCCATTCCATGGGTCCCAACTCTCCAAGTTTAAGGGATTCTTCCTTCAGCTAAAACATGCATGGGAAACCCACAGTATGCTCCACCGTGTGACTGGCAAACGTTTTCAAATGATTCTCAGTTTTCGTCCCCTTTTACTCGGGTTCACCATTCCAGACCCTTTATGAACACTCTCCCCACTTGGAGATTCAGTGCCTTTAACCTCCTGTTGGGCACAGTTTGCAATTTCTGCGCAAGATGAAAAGGAATAGGGAGAACCAATGAGAGACTAGCTCTAGGTGTCTGCACGGGCAAATTTAACGCTCAATTCCCACCAGGAAGAGGAATGAACCAAAGGCTCAGCATGCCGGGCCGGAACCAGATTAGGGCCTGAGGCAATCCTGTGGGTTTGCGGCCAGCTCACAAGATAGCGAGTTGAAGAAATGAGCTCAGGGGCACTGTAACTCACAAACCTGCAGAGTTATAAATGACAGCTATCGTCCAAAAATATATTGAAGGAAGGCTGCGAAGACGACTTGTAAGTGGGGCAGAATTGCAGGAAAACTATTTCAGGGGGTAGACGGGAATTGCATTTAAAGCATAGGAAAAGAGGCCGAACGTCGACAATGATGCTCTTGGCCAAAAAGGGCGTATGCGTTTTTTCCTGAATATATTCAGGAAAAAACGCATACGCCCTTTTTGGCCAACCAAGCAAGCATGTTAAAGAAATCTGCACTACAATGAAGTCTCACTGCCCCCCGGTCAAAAGGGCCATCTGAAAAAAGTGTAAAATCCAGAAAGGCAGCACAGGCCATGGAGAACAGGGAGCCTTGTTATGCTGATGGGCTTGATGTAAATTGCCAACAGCCACCCTGGAGAAGTGTATGGTGTTTCCCGGAACACCGAAAAAACAAAGCTACGGAGCCTACGGCACTTCCACTTATGGTCCTATAGCTTAGGGAAATTAAAATCAAAAACACACAGCCACCCCAAAGTGTCGGACGGCTCTGTTTACAAGAACCTCGTCTACGGTACAAGTTAAATATCCCAGAATGTGAAAAATGGATAAAGAAATTGTGGTACGTACGTACAATGGAATATCACTCAGCAATGAAATCTATGTCATCAGGCCCGTCGCGGCATAATGAGTGGATTCAGGTACGATGATTCTAAGTGAAATAAGTCACACAGAAAATGAAACATCATAAGATATCACTACTACACGGAATGTAAACTTGGCTACACATGAACTGAATTACAAAACAGAACAGGGTCTCAAATTTAGAAAACCAACTTATGCTTGCTTAAGGGGAAAGGTGAGTTGGGGTGCTGCATAAAACCAGAGATAGAAATTAGCACAGATACCTTTCCATAAGCCAAATATGTAATAGTCAAGACCTACCCCTTGCTCAACGAAATGGACTAAACACCGCATATTCAACGCCTAGGAATACACCTGACTAGTAAGAATCTTCAAACCCATGGATTTATATGTCTCCGTAAGAGAATGAAGCGTGTGTACAGCGGCATGAATGCAGCAGAGAAAATCCGATAAATCCCATTATCAAAATGAATTACACAAACAAAACCCAAGGACAGTGAAATAGAGAGCAATTCTTAAATAATTCATTCAGGGCTTGTGATGCAACCTGGATTTACCACATCTACACCCAGAGCTGAGTGAGACATAAGGTTGGGCACTTCGGGCTGATAGCATTGGTGAGGTTCGATGAGCAAATGCAGACCCTTTGAAGTCATACAGCATGGTACCCATTCCATGGGTCCCAACTCTCCAAGTTTAAGGGATTCTTCCTTCAGCTAAAACATGCATGGGAACCCCACAGTATGGTGCACTGTGTGACTGGCAAACGTTTTCAAATGCATCTCAGGTTTCGTCCCCTTTTACTCGGGTTCACCATTCCAGACCTTTACGAACACTCTCCCCACTTGGAGAGTCAGTGCCTTTAACCTCCTGTTGGGCACAGTTTGCAATTTCTGCGCAAGATGAAAAGGAATAGGGAGAACCAATGAGAGACTAGCTCTAGGTGTCTGCACGGGCAAATTTAACGCTCAATTCCCAGCAGGAAGAGGAATTAACCAAAGGCTCAGCATGCCGTGCGGGAACCAGATTAGGGCCTGAGGCAATCCTGTGGGTTTGCGGCCAGCTCACAAGATAGCGAGTTGTAGAAATGAGCTCAGGGGCACTGTAACTCACAAACTTGCAGAGTTATAAATGACAGCTATCGTCCAAAAATATATTGAAGGAAGGCTGCGAAGATGACTTGTAAGTGGGGCAGAATTGCAGGAAAACGATTTCAGGGGGTAGACGGGAATTGCATTTAAAGCATAGGAAAAGAGGCAGAACGTCGACAATGATGCTCTTGGCCAAAAAGGGCGTATGCGTTTTTTCCTGAATATATTCAGGAAAAAACGCATACGCCCTTTTTGGCCAACCAAGCAAGCATGTTAAAGAAATCTGCACTACAATGAAGTCTCACTGCCCCCCGGTCAAAAGGGCCATCTGAAAAAAGTGTAAAATCCAGAAAGGCAGCACAGGCCATGGAGAACAGGGAGCCTTGTTATGCTGATGGGCGGGATGTAAATTGCCAACAGCCACCCTGGAGAAGTGTATGGTGTTTCCCGGAACACCGAAAAAACAAAGCTACGGAGCCTACGGCACTTCTACTTATGGTCCTATAGCTTAGGGAAATTAAAATCAAAAACACACAGCCACCCCAATGTGTCGGACGGCTCTGTTTACAAGAACCTCGTCTACGGTACAAGTTAAATATCCCAGAATGTGAAAAATGGATAAAGAAGCTGTGGTACGTACATACAATGGAATATCACTCAGCAATGAAATCTATGTCATCAGGCCCATCGCGGCATAATGAGTGGATTCAGGTACGATGATTCTAAGTGAAATAAGTCACACAGAAAATGAAACATCATAAGATATCACTAATACACGGAATGTAAACTTGGCTACACATGAACTGAATTACAAAACAGAACAGGGTCTCAAATTTAGAAAACCAACTTATGCTTGCTTAAGGGGAAAGGTGAGTTTGGGTGCTGCATAAAACCAGAGATAGAAATTAGCACAGATACCTTTCCATAAGCCAAATATGTAATAGTCAAGACCTACCCCTTGCTCAACGAAATGGACCAAACAACACATATTAAACGCCTAGGAATACACCTGACTAGTAAGAATCTTCAAAACCATGGATTTATATGTCTCCATAAGAGAATCAAGCGTGTGTACAGCTGCATGAAGGCAGCAGAGAAAATCCGATAAATCCCATTATCAAAATAAATTGAAAAACAAAACACAATGATCGTGAAATAGAGAGCAATTCTTAAATAATTCATTCAGGGCTTGTGATGCAACCTGGATTTACCTCATCTACACCCAGAGCTGAGTGAGACATAAGGTTGGGCACTTCGGGCTGATAGCATTGGTGAGGTTCGATGAGCAAATGAAGACCATTTGAAGTCATACTGCATGGTACCCATTCCATGGGTCCCAACTCGCCAGGTTTAAGCGATTCTTCCTTCAGCTAAAACATGCATGGGAAACCCACAGTATGGTGCACCGTGTGACTGGCAAACGTTTTCAAATGCATCTCAGTTTTCGTCCCCTTTTACTCGGGTTCACCATTCCAGAACGTTTACTAACACTCTCCCCACTTGGAGAGTCAGTGCCTTTAACCTCCTGTTGGGCACAGTTTGCAATTTCTGCGCAAGATGAACAGGAATAGGGAGAACCAATGAGAGACTAGCAGTAAGTGTCTGCACGGGCAAATTTAATGCTCATTTCCCACCAGGAAGAGGAATTAACCAAAGGATCAGCATGCCGTGCCGGAAACAGATTAGGGCCTGAAGCAATCCTGCGGGTTTGCGCCCAGCTCACAAGTTGCGAGTTGAAGAAAGGAGCTCAGGGACACTGTAACTCACAAACATGCAGAGTTATAAATGACAGCTATCGTCCAAAAATATATTGAAGGAAGGCTGCGAAGACGACTTGTAAGCGGGGCAGAATTGCAGGAAAACGATTTCAGGGGGTAGACGGGAATTGCATTTAAAGCATAGGAAAAGAGGCAGAACGTCGACAATGATGCTCTTGGCCAAAAAGGGTGTATGCGTTTTTTCCTGAATTTATTCAGGAAATAAAGCATATGCGCTTTTTGGCCAACCAAGCAAGCATGTTAAAAAAATCTGCACTGCAATGAAGTCTCACTGCCCCCCGGTCAAAAGGGCCATCTGAAAAAAGTGTAAAATCCAGAAAGGCAGCACAGGCCATGGAGAACAGCGAGCCCTGTTATGCTGATGGGCGGGATGTAAATTGCCAACAGCCAGTCTGGAAAAATGTATGGTGTTTCCCGGAACATCTAAAAAACAAAGCAACGGAGCCTATGGCACTTCCCCTTATGGTCCTATAGCTTAGGAAAGTTAAAATCAAAAACACACAGCCACCCCAAAGTGTCGGACGGCTCTGTTTACAAGAACCTCGTCTACGGTACAAGTTAAATATCCCAGAATGTGAAAAATGGATAAAGAAGTTGTGGTACGTACGTACAATGGAATATCACTCAGCAATGAAATCTATGTCATCAGGCCCGTCGCGGCATAATGAGTGGATTCAGGTACGATGATTCTAAGTGAAATAAGTCACACAGAAAATGAAACATCATAAGATATCACTACTACACGGAATGTAAACTTGGCTACACATGAACTGAATTACAAAACAGAACAGGGTCTCAAATTTAGAAAACCAACTTATGCTTGCTTAAGGGGAAAGGTGAGTTGGGGTGCTGCATAAAACCAGAGATAGAAATTAGCACAGATACCTTCACATAAGCCAAATATATAATAGTCAAGGCCTACCCTTTGCGCAATGAAATGGACTAAATACCCCATATTCAACGCCTAGGAATACACCTGACTGGTAAGAATCTTCAAACCCATGGATTTATATGTCTCCGTTAGGGAATGAAGCGTGTGTACAGCAACATGAATGCAGCAGAGAAAATCCGATAAATCCCATTATCAAAATGAATTACAAAAACCAAACCCAAGGACAGTGAAATAGAGAGCAATTCTTAAATAATTCATTCAGGCTTGTGATGCAACCTGGATTTACCACATCTACACCCAGAGCTGAGTGTGACATAAGGTTGGGCACTTCGGGCTGATAGCACTGGTGAGGTTCGATGAGCAAATGCAGACCCTTTGAAGACATACTGCATGGTATCCATTCCATGGGTCCCAAATCTCCAGTTATAAGGGATTCTTCCTTCAGCTCAAAACATGCATGGGAAACCCACAGTATGGTGGACCGTGTGACCGGCAAACGTTTTCAAATGCATCTCAGTTTTCCTCCCCTTTTACACGGGTTCACCATTCCAGACCCTTTACTCACACTCTCCCCACTTGGAGAGTCAGTGCCTTTAACCTCCTGTTTGGCACAGTTTGCAATTTCTGCGCAAGATGAACAGGAATAGGGAGAACCAATGAGAGACTAGCTGTAGGTTTCTGTACGGGCAAATTTAACGCTCATTTCCCACCAGGAAGAGGAATTAACCAAAGGCTCAGCATGCCCTGCTGGAACCAGATAAGGGCCTGAAGCAATCCTGCGGGTTTGCGGCCAGCTCACAAGTTAGCGAGATGAAGAAAGGAGCTCAGGGGCACTGTAACTCACAAACCTGCAGAGTTATAAATGACAGCTATCGTCCAAAAATATATTGAAGTATGTCTGCGAAGAGGACTTAGAATTTGGGCAGAAATTCAGGAAAACGATTTCAGGGGGTAGACTGGAATTGCACTTAAAGCCTAGGAAAAGACGGAGAACAGCGACAATGATGCACTTGGCCAAAAAGTGCGTATGCGTTTTTTCCTGAATATAATCAGGAAAAAACGCATACGCCCTTTTTGTCCAACCAAGCAAGCGTGTAAAGAAATCTGCACTACAATGAAGTCTCTCTGCCCCCCGGTCAAAAGGGCCATCTGAAAAAAGTGTAAAATCCAGAAAGGCAGGACAGGCCATGGAGAAGAGAGAGCATTGTTATCCTGATGGTCGGCATGTGAATTGCCAACAGCCACTCTGGAGAAGTGTATGGTATTTCCTGAAACACATAAGAAACAAAGCAACACAGCCTATGGCACTTCCACTTATGGTCCTATAGCTTAGGGAAATTAAAATCAAAACCACACAGGCACCCCAAAGTTTGGAACGGCTCTGTTTACAAGAACCTCTTGTACGGTACAAGTTAAATATCCCAGAGGGCGAAAAATGGATAAAGAAGTTGTGGTTCTTACGTACAATGGAATATCACTCAGCAATGAAATCTATGTCATCAGGCCCGTAGCGGCATAATGAGTGGATTCAGGTACGATGATTCTACGTGCAATAGGTCACACAGAAAAAGAAACATCATAAGATATCACTAATACACGGAATGTAAACTTGGCTACACATGAAATGAATTACAAAACAGAACAGTGTCTCAAATTTAGAAAACCAACTTATGCTTGCTTTTTGGGAAAGGTGAGTTCGGGTGCTGCATAAAAACAGAGATTGAAATTCGCACTGATACCGTTCCATACGTCAAATATGTAATAGACAAGACCTACTGCTTGCTCAACGAAATGGGCTCAACACCCCATATTCAACGCCTAGGAATATACCTGCCTAGCAAGAATCTTAAAACCCATGGATTTATATGTGTCCATAAGAGAATCCAGCGTGTGTTCAGTGGCCTAAAGGCAACAGTGAAAATCCGATAAATCATATTATCAAAATAAATTTCAAAAACAAAACACAATGACAGTGAAATAGAGAGCAATTCTTAAATAATTCACTCAGGGCTTCTGATGCAACCTGGATTTACCACATGTACACCCAGTGCTGGGGAGACATAAGGCCGGACACTTCGCCCTGATAGCATTGTTGAGGTTCGGTGAGCAATTGCAGACCCTTTGAAGTCATACTGCATGGTACCCATTCCAAGGGTCCCAACTCTCCAGGTTTAAGGGATTCTTCCTTCCGCTACATCATGTATGGGAAACCCAGAGTATGGTCCACCATGTGATTGGGAAACGTTTTCAAATGCATCTCAGTTTTCGTCCCTTTATACTCGGGTTCACCATTCCAGATGCTTAACTAACACTCTCCCCACTTGGAGAGTCAGTGCCTTTAACCTCCTGTTTGTCACAGTTTGCAATTTCTGCGCAAGATGAACAGGAATAGGGAGAACCAATGAGAGACTAGCTGTAGGTGTCTGCACGGGCAATTTAATGCTCATTTCTCACCAGGAAGTGGAATTAACCAAAGGCTCAGAATGCCGTGCCGGAACCAGATTAGGGCCTGAAGCAATACTGCGGGTGTGCAGGCAGCTCACAAGATAGCGAGTTGAACAAAGGAGCTCAGGGGCACTGTAATTCACAAACCTGCAGAGTTATAAATGACAGCTATCGTCCAAAAATATATTGAAGGAAGGCTGCGAAGAGGACTTGAAAGCGGGGCAGAATTCCAGGAAAACGATTTCAGGAGGTAGACGGGAAATGCACTGAAAGCATAGGAGAAGAGGCAGAACCTCGACAATGATGCACTTGTTCAAAAAGTGCATATGCGTTTTTTCCAAGGCCCTCCTTAAAGAGGGTAGGGGGCTCCCAGCATGCTTCAGTGGCCAACAGAGGGCCCACATCGCCAAGGTGACGTGAGCCAGCCAGGCAGGAGTGACCTCACATCAGAGGGCCCACCTCACAGAAGGGTAAGGGACCCAGCCATTATCAGACTCTCACCAGAGGGCCCACATCAGCAAGGGGCTGGGAACCAGGCAGGAGTGTCTTCACACCCGTGGGGCCACATCATCGCAAGTTGAGGTACCCAGCACATGTGGCCTCAAACCAGAGGACCCACATCTCCATGGGTCTCGGAGCGAGGCAGGCAGGATGAACCTCAAAACACGTGGCCCATTGTATAAAAAAGGTGAGGAATCCAGCAGTTGGAACATCCCAGCAGGCGGCCCAGAGCACCGAGGCTATGGGATCCAGGCAATGATGAACTCACAACAGAGGGCCCTCATCATGAGACTGTGAGCAACCTAGCCATTGTGACCTCAGAGCACAAGGCCCACATCCCCATGGGGAAGCGAACCAAGCAGGAGTGTCATCGCACCAGTGGGCACACATCAGAAAATGTGGGGAGCCCAGCAGTTAGGGCCTGATGCCAGAGGGCCCTCATCACCGAGGAGAGGAGGCTACCAGCAGGCTCCAACTGCTACAAGAGGGCCAACGTCGCCAATGCGGGGTGTGCCAGCCAGGCAGGAGTGACCTCAGAGCAGAGGGCCAACCTCAAAAAAGTGTGAGGAACCCAAAGAGGATTAGACTCTCACCAGAGGGCCCACATCACCAAGAGGATCAGAACCAGGCAGGACTGTCTTCACACCAGGGTGACCACATCATAGAAAGGTGAGGAACCCAGCACATGTGGCCTAAACCAGAAGACCCACATCTCCAAGGGGCTCGGAGTGAGGCATGCAGGAGTAGCCTCACAACACAGGGTCCATAGAATAAAAAAGCTGAGGAATCCTGCAGTGGGAACCTCCCAGCAGGCGGCCCAGAGCACCGAGTCTATGCGATCCAGGCTGCAGTGAACTCACAGCAGAGGGCCCATATCATGAAACTGTGAGCAACCCAGCCATTGGGACCTCACAGCAGAAGGCCCACATCCCCATGGGGTTGGGAACATGGCAAGAGTGTCCTCGCACCACTTAGCACGTATCAGAAAAAGTGGGTACCCAGCAGTTACGGCCTGACGCTAGAGAGCCCTCATCACCGAGGGGAGGTGGCTCCCAGCAGGCTCCAACTGCCACAAGAGGGCCGATGTCGCCAAGGCGGGGTGTGCCAGCCAGTCAGTAGTGACCTCACAGCAGAGGGCCCACCTCACAGAAGGGTGAGGAACCCAGCCAGGATCAGACTCTCACCAGAGGGCCCACATCACCAAGGGGATAGAAACCAGGCAGGAGTGTCCTCACACCAGCGGGGCCACATCATCGAAAGGTGAGGGACCCAGCACACGTGGCCTCAAATCAGAGGACACACATCACCAAGGGGCTGGGAGTGAGTCAGGCAGGAGGAGTCTCCAAACAGAGGGCCCGTAGAAGAGAAAAGGTGAGGAATCCCGCAGTTGGAACCTCCCCGCAGGCGGCCAGGAGCAGCAAGGCTATGGGATCCAGGCCGGAGTGAACTCACACCAGAGGGCCCTCATCATGAAACTGAGCCACCCACCGTTGGGACCTCAGAGCAGAAGGTCCATATTCCCATGGGTTTGGAAACCTGGCAGGAGTGTACTCACACCACAGGGCGCACATCAGAAAATTTTGGGAGCCCAGGAGTTAGAGCCTGACGCCAGAGGGCCCTCATTACCGAGGGGAGGAGACTCCCAGCAGGCACCAACTCCCAACTGAGGGCCCACGTCGCCAAGGTGACGTGTGCCAGTCAGGCAGGAGTGACCTCACAGCAGAGGGCCTACCTCACAGAAGGGTGAGGAAACCAGCCAGGATAAGACTCTCACCAGAGAGCCCACATCACCAAGGGGACCGGAACAAGGCAGGAGTGTCCTCACACCAGTGTGGCCACATTATAGAAAGGTGACGAACCCAGCACATGTGGCCTAAACCAGAGGACCCACATTTCCAAGGTGCTCCGAGTGAGGCAGGCAGGAGTAGCCTAACAACACAGGGCCCACAGAATAAAAAATGTGAGGAATCCAGCAGTAGGAACCCCCCAGCAGGTGGCCCAGAGTACGGAGCCTATGTGATCCAGGCCACAGTGAACTCACAGCAGAGGGCTCACATCAAGACACTGTGAGCAATCCAGCTGGTGGGACCTCAGAGCAGAAGGCCCACATCCCCATGGGGATGGGAACGTGGCAGGAGTGTACTCGCACGACAGGGCACATATCAGAAAATTTTGGGAGCCCATGAGTTAGGGCCTGACGCCAGAGGGCCCTCATTACCGAGGGGAGGAGACTCCCAGCAGGCACCAACTCCCAACTGAGGACCCACATCGCCAAGGTGATGTGTGCCAGCCAGGCAGGAGTGACCTCACAGCAGAGGGCCCACCTCCCAGAAGGGTGAGGAATCCAGCCAGGATCAGACTCTCACCAGAGGGCCCCCATCACCAAGGGGATGGGAACCAGGCAGGAGTGTCCTCACACCAGTGGGGCCACATCAATAAAGGTGAGGAAACCGGCACATGTGGCCTCAAACCAGAGGACCCACATCACAAAGGGGCTGGGAGTGAGTCAGGAAGGAGGAGCATGAAAACACAGGACCCAAAGAATAAAAATGGTAAGGAATCCAGCAGTAGGAACCTCCCAGCAGGCGGCTCAGAGCACAGAGTCTATGGGATCTAGGCCTGAGTGAACTAACACCAGAGAGCCAACATCCTGAAACTGTGAACAACACAGGTGTTGGGACCATAGAGCAGAAGGCACATGGGGATGGGAACCTGGCAGGAGTGCCCTCACACCACTTAGCACGTATCAGAAAATGTGGGTAACCAGCAGTTAGGGCCTGATGCCAGAGGGTCTCATCACTGAGGGGAGGAGGCTCCCAGCGGGCTCCAACTGCCACCAGAGGGCCGACGTCGCCAAGGCGGGGTGTGTCAGCCAGGCAGGAGTGACCTCAGAGAAGAGGGCCCACCTCACAGAAGTGTGAGGAGCCCAACCAGGATCAGACTCTCACTGGAGGGCTCACATCACCAAGGGGATGGGAACCAGGCAGGAGTGTCCGCACACCAGTGGGGCCACATCTGCGAAAGGTGAGGAACCCAGCACATGTGGCCTCAAACCAGAGGACACACATCACCAAGGGGCTGGGAGTGAGGCAGGTGTCTGGAGGGGCACATTTAACTCTAATTTCCCACCAGGAAGAGGAATTAACCAAAGGCTCAGAGTGCCGTGCGGGACCCTGATTACGGCCTGAAGCAAACCTGCGGTTCTGTGGCCAGCTTTCAAGGAAACGAGTTAAGAAAGGAAACCACAGGCACTGTAATTCACAAACCTGCAGAGTTATAAATGACAGCTATTGGCAAAAATATATTGAAGTAAGTCTGCACAGAGGACTTGAAAACGAGGCAGAATTGCAGGAATCATATTTCAGGAGGTAGATTGGAATTGCATTTAAAGCATGTGAAAAGCGGCAGATCTTTGACAGTGATGCACTTGGACAAAAAGTGCGTATACATTTTTTCCTGAATATATTCAGGAAAAAACGCATATGCCCTTTGTGGCCAACCAAGAATTCGAGCAATGGAAATCCGCACTACAATGAACTCTCATTTCCCATTCGTCAAAAGAGCCATCTGAAAAAAGTGTAAAACCCAGAAACACAGGACAGGCCATGGAGAACAGGGAGCCTTGTTATGCTGATGGACGGATTGTAAATTGCCAACAGACACTCTGGTGATGTTTATAGTGTATGCTGAAACATCTAAAAAACAAAGCTACAGAGCCTAGGGCACTTCCACTTTTGGCCCTATAGCTTAGGAAAATTAAAATCAACAAGACACAGCCAACACAATATCCAGGGCTGCTGTGTTTACAAGAACCTTGAGTCCAGTACAAATTAAATATCCCAGAAAGAAAAAAATGGATAAAGGAGTTATCCTACTTACGTACAACGGAATATCACTCAGCAATGAAATCAATGTCATCAGGCCTGTAGCAGCAAATTGAGTGGATTTAAGTATGATGATTCTAAGAGAAATATGTCACACAGAGAAACATAATTATCATAAGATATCACAAATAGAGGGAGTGTAAACTTGGCTACACATAAACTGAATTACAAAACCGAGCAGAGTCTCACATTTAGATAAAAACTTATGCTTGCTTAACGGGAAAGTTGAGTTGGGGTGCTGTATAAAACCAGAGATTGAAATGAGCACACATACCGTTCCATAAGCCAAATATGTAATAGACAAGACCTACTCTTTGCTCAACGAAATAGACTAATCCATGGTGTATCACCTCACACCTGTTAGAATGGGCATCATCAGAAAATCTACAAACAACAAATGCTGGAAAGGGTGCGGAGATAAGGAAACCTCTTCCACTATTGTTGGGAATGTAAATTGATGCAGTCACTGTGGAGAACATTATGGAGTTTCTTATAAAACTAAGAATAGAATTACCATATAATACAGCAATCCCACTACTGGGCATATACCCAGACAAAACCATAAAACGAAAAGAGACATTCACCGCAATGTTCATTGCATCACTATTTACAATATCCAGGTAATGGAAGCAACCTAAATGCCCACAGACAGACGAATGCATAAAGATGAGGTACATATATAAAATGGAATATTACTAAGCCATAAAAAGGAATGAAATTGGGTCATTTGTAGAGACGTTGATGGATCTAGAGACTGTCATACAGAGTGAAGTAAGTCAGAAAGAGAAAAACAAATCCTGTATATAAATGCATATATGTGGAACCTAGAAAAGTTGTACAGATGAAGCGTTTTGCAAGGCAGAAATAGAGCAACAGATGTAGACAACAAACGTATGGACACCAAGGGGGGAAAGCTGTTAGGGGGGTGGTGGTGGGAGGAGTTGAGAGATTGGGATTGGCATGTATACATTTCTATGTATAAAATAGGTAACCAAAAAGAACCTGCTGTATAAAAAAATAAAATAAAATTCAAAATTACAAAAAGTAAAACAGAAAAAATATTCTTCCCTTCACATACATGTATTTATATGAATAAATTATTTCTATGCTTATATCTGTAAATACAAAAAAGAGGAATAAAATCTACCTTGAACCAAAAACGAAAAAAAGAAAAAAAAACAGAACCCACCAGTTACACAGAGGAAAACCGTATCAGGGCCCTTGCTCCAGTTGTAAACAATTCTGAAGTTGGTCAGTGGTGGGGAATCATCTCCCATTCAGCCAGCATGCCCCACACAACAAGCGTCCTCATTGCAAAGCTGGGGGCCCGTGCCGAGGCATCTGTGAGTAAACGTGGGCCGAGCCCCAGGCCAGCTGCTGCAGAAATGTTCCCACCCTTCCCAGGTAAAACACCTGAATATGTACAAGGACTTGAAAGCCTAGAGGAAGGGCCATGGAGCCACATGAGCGACAGCATGCCAGCCGACTTGGTGCCTGCAGGCCAGACAGGATGGTCCTGGCCCTGGGTGCTCTTCTGGAAGCTTTCCATTTCCCTGCCTGAGATACCCCTCCTGTCCCGGCCCCCACTGCTTTCTTCCTTACTCACCTCTGCCCAGGGAGAAATTCCAGCGGCAGGTATGGGTGGCACATCCTCTTCTTTAGCAGGTGGCATCTTGGCAACTGCTGCAGAAAGTCCAGCAGAGCCCCACTCACACTGGGCAACCCACAAAGCCGTGGCCTCTCACTCCCTCCCACCAGTCCAGCCCCGAGACTGCTGACAGGGCAGAAAATGGCGTCAGGCACAGCTGCAGGTGCTCTTGCTGCCTGGAGCGGTGTTTATATTGATCTCAACCCAGGCACACCTGGGGAGGTCTGGCCGGCACGGTCGGGCTTCCCAGGCCAGCCAATAATCACCCCTCAGGGGCTCACAGTTGCAGAAACTGGAACTTGCTGAATCGGCCAGGTCCAAGGAACAGGTGTGGGCTCCTGAGAGTCAGGATAGACAAGGGGCTGCAGCTCTGGCTTGTTTTCTAATTATATTATCTGGCCCATGAGTGGGAGACAACTTCAAGAAAACCCTCTCCTAATGAGAGGAACCCAGGAGTCAGGGAGAGGAGGGGTGGGTGGTGGGTGGAGACAGAGGCCTGGTGCCCCGGGTGCAGTGGAAGTCTCTGGAAGACCAGGTGGAGGGAGGCCACACAGAGTGATGCCCAGGGTCACAGACCTGTCGGAGCTGCTGTTTGTTAGTTCAAGTCCTGCTCTGAGGTGCTCTGTGTCAGATCTGAGTGACAGGTGAGCTGGGAGTGCTCTGCAATGAGGGCGATGTGCATGGCTCCTGTGTGCCCAGCCCTGCCACGGTACCTGAAAGGGTTGCTCTGTATCCTGGGAGGGGCCTGACCACGAGAGCCCCGTGAGCTGGGGTGGGGGTGGGGTACCTGCCCAGGTGAGCTCCATATCCTGGGATTGGCCTGACCTCGAGAGCCACATGGGCTGCTGGAGTCCTGGTAAAAGATGTCAGGACAGTCAGTGAAGCCACCGAGGATATACCTCCAGTAGTTCCTAAACCCTACACCCTGCTGGTCATTCTACTAACCACCAGGACATGGTATTCTGTATTAGTCTTCAATGAAGCCTTCTTTTGTATTCTATTAGTCCCAGAGTCACAAGAAATTTTGGCTTGTGAGTGGCAGGACTCAACATACAACTAAAACAATACTTCCGGGCCGTCTTGCCCCAAGGGTTCAAAAATTCCCACACCATCTTTGGGGAAAGCTCAGCTAAAGACCTAAAAGTTCTACCTCTGGAAAAGGAAACACTCCTTCAATATGCAGACGACATTCTGATCGCCAGCCCTACTAAGGAGACCTCTGAACTACCAAGCCAATAAAGGATACAAGTTGTCCAAGAAAAAGCTCAAATATCACAGACTATGGTGACCTGCGTGGGCTGCATTCTCACAGAAGGTCGGAGAAGCCCATCCCAGGAAAGGGAAGAAACAATTTACAGCCTTACCCATTTCTAAAACTAGAAGACAGCTTAGGGGTTCCTGGGGAGGCCAGGGTTTGCTGCTTCTGGATCCCTAACTACAGTCTACTAGCTGGGCCTCTATATGAAACACTGAAAGAAAAAGATGATGATCCTTTTGAATAGAATCCAGAAGTGGCCTTTCAAGAATGGAAAGAGCAGTCAATTCAGACCCTTGCCCTGGAACTCCCTAATTTAGCTAAACCCTTTGACCTTTACATTCCTAGTGAAATTTGAATGGCCATTGGAGTATTAGTGCAAAACCTGGGACCACTTGAAATGGAACAATGCAAGAATGCCATCCAGGTAGGATAAACTACGGTCACCAAGGGGCTTGGCCCACCGCCACATCTGGCCAAGATACTGGCAGTATCTGAAAACCTGGAAATCAGCAGCCCAAAAGGCCACCTCCCTCCTAAGGGAAAAGGACCCCACGTGGTGATCCTAACCCCCAACCATGCCCTGAAGTTGCAGGGTTTGCTCCGTGGGCACACTGACCTTGAGTGAGGAGGTCCTCCAACTCCAACCTCCAGAGAGATAACTGGCGCAAAGGGGCACCATGACGACTCGTGTGACCATCACTTGACCTGGAGTTTCTCTCATAAAACAACAAGAGTGTGTCCCAAAAGAGTAGACTACTGCTTGCAGGACTTACTGCACCCAGAGGGGAGGTAATAATCTTGGCAGGGGAACCGTATATCACGCTGTCACCATAGAAAAGCCTACAGACACCGTGATGATGGTGACCAGTAAGACCGGCTGGACTCCTGTTTACTTCAAAAGGCTGTTGACTCAGTGGCCATCATGGTCCTTCATCACCACTGACCCTGGACTGTCTGGGAGTTGAGCAGTCAGGGTGCTGACACCTGGTGCTGTTTTTACGTTAATTCAGGGGCCTAACTGAAGAAAGCACAGACTACTGGTCAGAGCATCTAGGCTGGCAGAAACGGTCAGCCTAAGGTGGCCGAACAAATGTGGGGCGGGGTGAAACTGGACCTCACAGCGTCACTGCACATCTCCTTCCTGGACCCTTAAAGGTCATTAGAATCTATAACACTACCAATACTTGTGCTCAGGCGGACGAGCAGGGAGGCAGGAGGCCTGCGGACAATCAACGTCACCTGGAGGCTGCTGGGGAGAAGTTCAGACCCTCTCCCACGGGTATGAGGGCTCCTAACTCAGCACTCAGCAGTTACAGATGAAGGGTCTGCACCCTCAGCACTCTAAGAATGAGGAAGGGGACAAAATGCAGAAGAGGGGTTTGTCCCAGGCAAAGCCCCTTAAAAATCCCTGGGAGATAAAAATAGAATCTGGGCAATAAAATAAAGTCTAACCTTTTTTATCCTTTGTGCTTTGTCTAATTTCACGTGCTCCTAGGGTCCCGCATACAGAGGTTCAACAGCCGGCACTTCAGACCAGATTTCCTAGTGCAGAATGGCTGGGTCGACACTTCAGCTCCTGGAGCACAGTGCAGACTCCGCGATATAGAGCCTGAGCTGCAGCCAACAGGGCCCTCGAGAGCTCCGCCCCCTCCCTCCCACTGACTCTGACAGGATCTCTACACAGCAGCCCAGCCCACAGCCCACGGGGTAGCACATGCTCTCACCTCTGCATTCTCTGATCAAAATATAAAGTTTCCTTTGCTTCTGAACCAAACTCAGTCTCGATCTGTTGGCTCCAATGACACTGGGCAGGGGGACACTTGTTGGGGTCCACTCTGGAGGATCAGTAACAGAAATTGAGAACATTGTAACTTCAATGAACAGATGTGTGAGCCAAACTGTAATTAACATAGAACAGTGTATAAGGCTCGGGTAAAATAAGATGTTTCTAACACTTCCATTTGATATTTCCATCACTTTATTATAAGCAAGTTCAGTGAAAGGTTTGTCTTATTTGTCAGGTCAATACTAGAGAAACGAAGTGATTTCTTTCCAAGGATGTACATCTAATAATCTTGGTTAAAGCTTCAATCTTGTTTTAAATGCTTTTCCATTGAAAATGATACCTCTCTTTCAGCTCCCCCATTTCTGAGAAGTATAAAATCTTATAATTTATTATTACCAAAGGGGAAAGGTGGGAGGAGGGATAAATTAACAGTTTGGGATTAACACATACACACTGCTATGTATAAAATCGATCATCAACAAGGAACTACTGTACAGCACAGGGAACTACACTCAATATTTTGCAATAACCTATAAGGGGAAATAATCTGAAAAAAGAATAGATATTTTTATTGACATCATCTATTAATGACAGTTAAAATGGAACCTAACGGAAGCCGGTGGTGAGTGCTTCTGACCCTGAAGACTTCAATCATCTAAAGTTTGGACTCTGCCTACTTCCCAAGGCCCTTAATGAACATATGTGTAGCCGTAGCTTAAAAAATTCCCCAGTTTGGGTTGTGGAGAGACAGTGATTTTGAAAAAGACCCGGTGTTCTCCTCACATGAATGGGACACTTCCTACAGCTAAAATATGCCTGTCACACCCAGAAGATGGTATACCGTCTGATCGGGAAGAGTTTGGAAAAGGCATCTCATCTCCTCATCTCCTGGTGCTCGGGTTCACCCCTCCAGCGTCTTTACGAACAGTCTCCCCACTTGGAGATGTCAGCACTGTCAACATCCTGTTGCATACAGTTTGGAATTTGTCCAGAGGATGAAGCAGAAGGAGGAGGAACAATGAGAGACAAGTCCTAGGTGTTCGGACAGGCACATGTCACTCTAATTTCCAATCAGGAAGACGAATTGACTAAAAGCTAGGGTTGCCCATGGAAACAGAATAGGGCTTGAGGAAATCCCGCTGCTTTGTGGCCAGTTCCCATAAACACAAGTTGAAAAATGGAACTCAGGGTCGCTAAAATTCACGAAACTGCAGAGTTGAAAATATCTCTCACTGAAAAATGTCTTGAGGAAAGTCAGAGAAAAGGACTTGTAAGCAACGGAGAATGGCAGGAAAGGGATTGGAAGAGGTAGAAAGGACTCGCCATTAAGCACAAGAAAAGGGGCTGAACATTGCCAACATTGCAGTTGGCCAAAAAGGGTGTATGCGTCTTTTTCTGTATATATTCAAGAAAAGGGCATACACTTTTTTAGCCAACCAAACAGGTGGGCACTGGAAATCAGTACTACAAAACATATCACTTCGCATCAGTCAGAAGAGCCTTCCTCGTAAAGTGTAAACACCAGAAATGCAGGACAGGGCAAGGAGAAAAGGGAGCCCTGTGAGGCTTATAGTGGAAATGTATATTGCCAATGGTCACTCTTGAGAAGTGTATTGTGTTTACTAAAGCATCTAAAAAATGAGCTACAGAGCACAGGGCACTTGCACTCATGGACGTATATCTTGGGAAAGACAAAAATGGAGAGGACACAGGCACCCCAATGTTTACCGCCTCTCTGTTTAAAAGATCCTCGACTAGGATATAATTTATATGTCTCTGGAGGGAAAAAATGGATAGAGGTGTGGCACTTATGTAGAGTGGAATATTACTCAGCCTGAAAATCAGTGAAATATGGCCAGTTGTAACAACCCCAGAGTAGTTACGTATGATCATTCAAAGTCACATAATTCAAAAATAAAAAGACATACGATATTACTAATACATGGAATGTAAACGTGGCTACAAATGACCTGAATTACAAAACAGAATGGGGTCTCAAATTTAGAAGACCAACTTATGTTTGCTTAAGGAAAAAGGAGAGTTGGGGAGCTGCATAAAACCAGAGATTGAAATTAGCACAGATACCGTTCGATAAGCCAAATATGTAATAGAAAAAACCTACTCCCTGGTCAACGAAATGGACTCAACACGCCATATTCAACACCTACGAATACACCTGACTAGTAAGAATCTTCAAACTCATGGATTTATATGTCTCCATAAGAGAATCAAGCGTGAGTACAGCGGCATGAACACAGCAGTGAAAATGCGATAAATCCAATTATCAAAATAAATTACAAAAACAAAACACAATGAGAGTGAAATAGAGAGCAATTCTTAAATAATTCATTCAGGGCTTGTGATGCAACCTGGATTTACCACATCTACACCCAGAGCTGAGTGAGACATAAGGTTGGGCACTTCGGGCTGATAGCATTGTTGAGGTTCGATGAGCAAATGCAGACCCTTTGAAGTCATACTGCATGGTACCCATTCCATGGGTCCCAACTCTCCAAGATTAAGGGATTCTTTCTTCAGATAAAACATGCATGGGAAACCCACAGTATGGTGCACCGTGTGACCAGGAAAGGTTTTCAAATGAATCTCAGTTTTCGTCCCCTTTTACTCGGGTTCACCATTCCAGAACGTTTACTAACACTCTCCCCACTTGGAGAGTCAGTGCCTTTAACCTCCTGTTTGGCACAGTTTGCAATTTCTGCGCAAGATGAACAGGAATAGGGAGAACAAATGAGAGACTAGCAGTAAGTGTCTGCACGGGCAAATTTAATGCTCATTTCCCACCAGGAAGAGGAATTAACCAAAGGATCAGCATGCCGTGCCAGAACCAGATTAGGGCCTGAAGCAACCCTGCGGGTTTGCGCCCAGCTGACAAGTTGCGAGTTGAAGAAAGGAACTCAGGGGCACTGTAACTCACAAACATGCAGAGTTATAAATGACAGCTATCGTCCAAAAATATATTGAAGGAAGGCTGCGAAGACGACTTGTAAGTGGGGCAGAATTGCAGGAAAACGATTTCAGGGGGTAGACGGGAATTGCATTTAAAGCATAGGAAAAGAGGCAGAACGTCGACAATGATGCTCTTGGCCAAAAAGGGTGTATGCGTTTTTTCCTGAATTTATTCAGGAAAAAAATCATATGCGCTTTTTGGCCAACCAAGCAAGCATGTTAAAGAAATCTGCACTACAATGAAGTCTCACTGCCCCCCGGTCAAAAGGGACATCTGAAACAAGTGTAAAATCCACAAAGACAGGACAGGCCAAGGAGAACAGGGAGCCTTGTTATGCTGATGGTCGGGATGTAAATTGCCAACAGCCACTCTGGAGAAGTGTATGGTGTTTCCTGGAACCCCTGAAAAACAAAGCAACGGAGCCTATGGCACTTCCACTTATGGTCCTATAGCTTAGGGAAATTAAAATCAAAAACACACAGCCACCCCAAAGTGTCGGATGGCTCTGTTTACAAGAACCTCTTCTACGGTACAAGTTAAATATCCCAGAATGTGAAAAATGGATAAAGAAGTTGTGGTACGTACGTACAATGGAATATCACTCAGCAATGAAAGCTATGTCATCAGGCCCATCGCGGCATAATGAGTGGATTCAGGTACGATCATTCTAAGTGAAATAAGTCACACAGAAAATGAAACATCATAAGATATCACTAATACATGGAATGTAAACTTTGCTACACATGAACTGAATTATAAAACAGAACAGGGTCTCAAATTTAGAAAACAAACTTATGCTTGCTTAAGGGGAAAGGTGAGTTGGGGTGCTGCATAAAACCAGAGATAGAAATTAGCACAGATACCTTTCCATAAGCCAAATATGTAATAGTCAAGACCTACCCCTTGCTCAACGAAATGGACTCAACACGCCATATTCAACGCCTAGGAATACACCTGACTAGTAAAAATCTTCAAACCCATGGCTTTATATGTCTCCGTAAGAGAATGAAGTGTGTGTACAGCGGCATGAACACAGCAGAGAAAATCCGATAAATCCCATTATCAAAATGAATTACACAAACAAAACCCAAGGAGAGTGAAATAGAGAGCAATTCTTAAATAATTCATTCAGGGCTTGTGATGCAACCTGGATTTACCACATCTACACCCAGAGCTGAGTGAGACATAAGGTTGGGCACTTCGGGCTGATAGCATTGGTGAGGTTCGATGAGCAAATGCAGACCCTTTGAAGTCATACTGCATGGTACCCATCCCATGGTTCCCACCTCTCCAGATTTAAGGGATTCTTCCTTCAGCTAAAACATGCATGGGAAACCCACAGTATGGTGCACCATGTGACCGACAAACGTTTTAAAATGCATCTCAGTTTTCGTCCCCTTTTACTTGGGTTCACCATTCCAGACCCTTTACTAACACTCTCACCACTTGGAGAGTAGGTGCCTTTAACCTCCTGTTGGGCACAGTTTGCAATTTCTGTGCAAGATGAAAAGGAATAGGGAGAACCAATGAGAGACTAGCTCTAGGTGTCTGCACGGGCAAATTTAACGCTCATTTCCCACCAGGAAGAGGAATTAACCAAAGGCTCAGAATGCCGTGCCGGAACCAGATTAGGGCCTGAGGCAATCCTGTGGGTTTGCGGCCAGCTCACAAGATAGCGAGTTGAAGAAAGGAGCTCAGGGTCACTGTAACTCACAAACCTGCAGAGTTATAAATGACAGCTATCGTCCAAAAATATATTGAAGGAAGGCTGCGAAGACGACTTGTAAGTGGGGCAGAATTGCAGGAAAACGATTTCAGGGGGTAGACGGGAATTGCATTTAAAGCATAGGAAAAGAGGCAGAACGTCGACAATGATGCTCTTGGCCAAAAAGGGCGTATGCGTTTTTTCCTGAATATATTCAGGAAAAAACGCATACGCCCTTTTTGGCCAACCAAGCAAGCATGTTAAAGAAATCTGCACTACAATGAAGTCTCACTGCCCCCCGGTCAAAAGGGCCATCTGAAAAAAGTGTAAAATCCAGAAAGGCAGCACAGGCCATGGAGAACAGGGAGCCTTGTTATGCTGATGGGCGGGATGTAAATTGCCAACAGCCACTCTGGAGAAGTGTATGGTGTTTCCCGGAACACTGAAAAAAGAAAGCTACGGAGCCTACGGCACTTCCACTTATGGTCCTATAGCTTAGGGAAATTAAAATCAAAAACACACAGCCACCCCAAAGTTTGGGACGGCTCTGTTTACAAGAACCTCGTCTACGGTACAAGTTAAATATCCCAGAATGTGAAAAATGGATAAAGAAGTTGTGGTACGTACGTACAATGGAATATCACTCAGCAATGAAATCTATGTCATCAGGCCCGTCGCGGCATAATGAGTAGATTCAGGTACGATGATTCTAAGTGAAATAAGTCACACAGAAAATGAAACATCATAAGATATCACTAATACACGGAATGTAAACTTGGCTACAGAGGAACTGAATTACAAAACAGAACAGGGTCTCAAATTTAGAAAACCAACTTATGCTTGCTTAAGGGGAAAGGTGAGTTGGGGTGCTGCATAAAACCAGAGATAGAAATTAGCACAGATCCCTTTCCATAAGCCAAATATGTAATAGTCAAGACCTACCCCTTGCTCAACGAAATGGACTAAACACCCCATATTCAACGCCTAGGAATACACCTGACTAGTAAGAATCTTCAAACCCATGGATTTATATGTCTCCGTAAGAGAATGAAGCGTGTGTACAGCGGCATGAATGCAGCAGAGAAAATCCGATAAATCCCATTATCAAAATGAATTACACAAACAAAACCCAAGGAGAGTGAAATAGAGAGCAATTCTTAAATAATTCATTCAGGGCTTGTGATGCAACCTGGATTTACCACATCTACACCCAGAGCTGAGTGAGACATAAGGTTGGGCACTTCGGGCTGATAGCATTGGTGAGGTTCGATGAGCAAATGCAGACCATTTGAAGTCTTATTGCATGGTACCCATTCCATGGGTCCCAACTCTCCAGGTTTAAGCGATTCTTCCTTCAGCTAAAGCATGCATGGGAAACCCACAGTATGGTGCACCGTGTGACCGGGAAACGTTTTCAAATGCATCTCAGTTTTTGTCCTCTTTTACTCGGGTTCACCATTCAAGACCCTTTACGAACACTCTCCCCACTTGGAGAGTCAGTGCCTTTAACCTCCTGTTTGGCACAGTTTGCAATTTCTGCACAGGATGAACAGGAATAGGGAGAACCAATGAGAGACTAGCTGTAGGTGTCTGTACGGGCAAATTTAACGCTCATTTCCAACCAGGAAGAGGAATTAACCAAAGGCTCAGCATGCCGTGCCGGAACAAGATTAGGGCCTGAAGCAATCCTGTGGGTTTGCGGCCAGCTCACAAGAAAGCGATTTGAAGAAAGGAGCTCAGGGGCACTGTTATTCACAAACCTGCAGAATTATAAATGACAGCTATCGTCCAAAAATATATTGAAGGAAGGCTGCGAAGAGGACTTGAAAGCGGGGCAAAATTGCAGGAAAACGATTTCAGGGGGTAGACTGGAATTGCATTTAAAGCATAGGAAAAGAGGCAGAACGTCGACAATGATGCACTTGGCTAAAAAGGGCGTATGCGTTTTTTCCTGAATATATTCAGGAAAAAACGCATACGCCCTTTTTGGCCAACCAAGCAAGCATGTTGAAGAAATCTGCACTACAATGAAGTCTCACTGCCCCCCGGTCAAAAGGGCCATCTGAAAAAAGTGTAAAATCCAGAAATGCAGCACAGGCCATGGAGAACAGGGAGCCTTGTTATGCTGATGGGTGGGATGTAAATTGCCAACAGCCACTCTGGAGAAGTTTATGGTGTTTCCTGAAACACCTAAAAAACAAAGCAACGGAGCCTACGGCACTTCCACTTATGGTCCTATAGCATAGGGAAATTAAAATCAAAAACACACTGCCACGCCAAAGTTTCAGACGGCTTTGTTTACAAGAACCTCGTCTACGGTACAAGTTAAATGTCCCAGAAAGCGAAAAATGGATAAAGACGTTGTGGTACGTACGTACAATGGAATATCAGTCACCAATGAAATCTATGTCATCTGGCCCGTCGTGGCATAATGAGTGGATTCAGGTACGATGATTCTAAGTGAAATAAGTCACACAGAAAATGAAACATCATAAGATATCACTAATACACCGAATGTAATCTTGGCTACACATGAACTGAATTACAAAACAGAACAAGGTCTCAAATTTAGAAAACCTACTAATGTTTGCTTAAGGGCAAAGGTGAGTTGGGGTGCTGCATAAAACGAGAGATAGAAATTAGCACAGATACCATTCCATACGTCAAATATGTAATAGTCAAGACCTACCCCTTGCTCAACGAAATGGGCTAAACACCCTATATTCAAAGCCTAGGAATACACCTGACTAGTAAGACTCTTCAAACCCATGGATTTACATGTCTCCATAAGAGAATCAAGCGTGTGTACAGCTGCATGAAGGCAGCAGAGAAAATCCGATAAATCCTATTATCAAAATGAATTACAAAAACAAAACACAATGACAGTGAAATAGAGAGCAATTCTTAAATTATTCATTCAGGGCTTGTGATGCAACCTGGATTTACCTCTTCTAAACCCAGAGCTGAGTGAGACATAAGGTTGTACCCTTCGGGCTGATAGCATTGGTGAGGTTCGATGAGCAAATGCAGACCTTTTGAAGTCATAATACATGGTACACATTCCATGGGTCCCAACTCTCCAGGTTTAAGCGATTCTTCCTTCAGCTAAACCATGCATGGGAAACCCACAGTATGGTGCACCGTGTGACCGGGAAACTTATTCAACTGCATCTCAGTTTTTGTCCTCTTTTACTCGGGTTCACAATTCCAGACCCTTTACTAACACTCTCCCAACTTGGAGAGTCAGTGCCTTTAACCTCCTGTTTCGCACATTTTGCAATTTCTGCGCAAGATGAACAGGAATAGGGAGAACCAATGAGTGACTAGCTGTAGGTGTCTGCAGGGGCTAATTTAACGCTCATTTCCAACCAGGAAGAGGAATTAACCAAACGCTCAGAATGCCGTGCCGGAACCAGATTAGGGCCTGAAGCAATCCTGCGGGTTTGCGGCCAGCTCACAAGAAAGCGATTTGAAGAAAGGAGCTCAGGGGCACTGTAATTCACAAACCTGCAGAGTTATAAATGACAGCTCTCGTCCAAAAATATATTGAAGGAAGGCTGCGAAGAGGACTTGAAAGCGGGGCAGAATTTCAGGAAAACGATTTCAGGGGGTAGACTGGAATTGCATTTAAAGCATAGGAAAAGAGGCAGAACGTCGACAATGATGCACTTGGCCAAAAAGGGCGTATGCGTTTTTTCCTGAATATATTCAGGAAAAAACGCATACGCCCTTTTTGGCCAACCAAGCAAGCATGTTAAAGAAATCTGCACTACAATGAAGTCTCACTGCCCCCCAGTCAAAAGGGCCATTTGAAAAAAGTATAAATCCAGAAATGCAGCACAGGCCATGGAGAACAGGGAGCCTTGTTATGCTGATCGGTGGGATGTAAATTGCCAACAGCCACTCTGCAGAAGTTTATGGTGTTTCCTGAAACACCTAAAAAACAAAGCAACGGAGCCTACGGCACTTCCACTTATGGTCCTATAGCTTAGGGAAATTAAAATAAAAAACACACAGCCACCCTAAAGTTTCAGACGGCTCTGTTTACAAGAAGCTCGTCTACGGTACAAGTTAAATATCCCAGAAAGCGAAAAATGGATAAAGAAGTTGTGGTACGTACGTACAATGGAATATCACTCACCAATGAAATCTATGTCATCTGTCCCATCGTGGCATAATGAGTGGATTCAGGTACGATGATTCTAAGAGAAATAAGTCACACAGAAAATGAAACATCATAAGATATCACTAATACACCGAATGTAATCTTGGCTACACATGAACTGAATTACAAAACAGAACAGGGTCTCAAATTTAGAAAACCAACTTATGCTTGCTTAAGGGGAAAGGTGAGTTGGGGTGCTGCATAAAACCAGAGATAGAAATTAGCACAGATAACATTGCATACGTCAAATATGTAATAGTCAAGACCTACCCCTTGCTCAACGAAATGGGCTAAACACCCTATATTCAACGCCTAGGAATACACCTGACTAGTAAGAATCTTAAAACCCATGGATTTATATGTCTCCATAAGAGAATCAAGCGTGTGTACAGCTGCATGAAGGCAGCAGAGAAAATCCGATAAATCCTATTATCAAAATGAATTACAAAAACAAAACACAATGACAGTGAAATAGAGAGCAATTCTTAAATAATTCATTCAGGGCTTGTGATGCAACCTGGATTTACCTCATCTACACCCAGAGCTGAGTGAGACATAAAGTTGGACACTTCGGGCTGATAGCATTGGTGAGGTTCGATGAGCAAATGCAGACCATTTGAAGTCATACTGCATGGTACCCATTCCATGGGTCCCAACTCTCCAGGTTTAAGCGATTCTTCCTTCAGCTAAAACATGCATGGGAAACCCACAGTATGGTGCACCGTGTGACCGGGAAACGTTTTCAAATGCATCTCAGTTTTCGTCCCCTTGTACTCGGGTTCACAATTCCAGAACTTTTACTAAAACTCTCCCCACTTGGAGAGTCAGTGCCTTTAACCTGCTGTTTCGCACAGTTTGCAATTTCTGCGCAAGATGAACAGGAATAGGGAGAACCAATGAGAGACTAGCTGTAGGTGTCTGCACAGGCAAATTTAACGCTCATTTCCCACCAGAACGAGGAATTAACCAAAGGCTCAGCATGCCGTGCCGGAACCAGATTAGGGCCTGAAGCAATCCTGCGGGTTTGCGGCCAGCTCACAAGAAAGCGATTTGAAGAAAGGAGCTCAGGGTCACTGTAATTCACAAACCTGCAGAGTTATAAATGACAGCTATCGCCCAAAAATATATTGAAGGAAGGCTGCGAAGAGGACTTGAAAGCGGGGCAGAATTGCAGGAAAACGATTTCAGGGGGTAGACTGGAATTGCATTTAAAGCATAGGAAAAGAGGCAGAACGTCGACAATGATGCACTTGAGCAAAAAGGGCGTATGCGTTTTTTCCTGAGGAAAATACGCATACGCCCTTTTTGGCCAACCAAGCAAGCATGTTAAAGAAATCTACACTACAATGAAGTCTCACTGCCCCCCGGTCAAAAGGGCCATCTGAAAAAAGTGTAAAATCCAGAAATGCAGCACAGGCCATGGAGAACAGGGAGCCATGTTATGCTGATGGGTGGGATGTAAATTGCCAACAGCCACTCTGGAGAAGTGTATGGTGTTTCCTGAAACACCTAAAAAACAAAGCAACGGAGCCTACGGCACTTCCACTTATGGTCCTATAGCTTAGGGAAATTTAAATCAAAAACACACAGCCAAGCCAATGTTTCAGACGGCTCTGTTTACAAGAACCTCTTCTACGGTACAAGTTAAATATCCCAGAAAGCGCAAAATGGATAAAGAAGTTGTGGTACGTACGTACAATGGAATATCACTCACCAATGAAAGCTATGTCATCTGGCCCGTCGTGGCATAATGAGTGGATTCAGGTACGATGATTCTAAGTGAAATAAGTCACACAGAAAATGAAACATCATAAGATATCACTAACACACCGAATGTAATCTTGGCTACACATGAACTGAATTACAAAACAGAACAGGGTCTCAAATTTAGAAAACCAACTTATGTTTGCTTAAGGGGAAAGGTGAGTTGGGGTGCTGCATAAAACCAGAGATAGAAATTAGCACAGATACCATTCCATACATCAAATATGTAATAGTCAAAACCTACCCCTTGCTCAACGAATTGGGCTAAACACGCTATATTCAACGCCTAGGAATACACCTGACTAGTAAGAATCTTCAAACCCATGGATTTATATGTCTCCGTAAGAGAATGAAGCGTGTGTACAGCGGCATGAATGCAGCAGAGAAAATCCGATAAATCCCATTATCAAAATGAATTACACAAACAAAACCGAAGGACAGTGAAATAGAGAGCAATTCTTAAATAATTCATTCAGGGCTTGTGATGCAACCTGGATTTACCACATCTACACCCAGAGCTGAGTGAGACATAAGGTTGGACACTTCGGGCTGATAGCATTGGTGAGGTTCGATGAGCAAATGCAGACCATTTGAAGTCATACTTCATGGTACCCATTCCATGGGTCCCAACTCTCCAGGTTTAAGCGATTCTTCCTTCAGCTAAAGCATGCATGGGAAGCCCACAGTATGGTGCACCGTGTGACCGGGAAACATTTTCAAATGCATCTCAGTTTTTGTCCCCTTTTACTCGGGTTCACAATTCCAGACCCTTTACTAACACTCTCCCCACTTGGAGAGTCAGTGCCTTTAACCTCGTATTTGGCACAGTTTGCAATTTTTGCGCAAGATGAACAGGAATAGGGAGTACCAATGAGAGACTAGCTGTAGGTGTCTGCACGGGCAAATTTAACGCTCATTTCCAACCAGGAAGAGGAATTAACCAAACGCTCAGCATGCCGTGCCAGAACGAGAATAGGGCCTGAAGCAATCCTGCGGGTTTGCGGCCAGCTCAAAAAAAGCGATTTGAAGAAAGGAGCTCAGGGGCACTCTAATTCACAAACCTGCAGAGTTATAAGTGACAGCTATCGTCCAAAAATATATTGAAGGAAGGCTGTGAAGAGGACTTGAAAGCGGGGCAAAATTGCAGGAAAACGATTTCAGGGGGTAGACTGGAATTGCATTTAAAGCAGAGGAAAAGAGGCAGTACGTCGACAATGATGCACTTGGCCAAAAAGGGCATATGCGTTTTTTCCTGAATATATTCAGGAAAAAACGCATACGCCCTTTTTGGCCAACCAAGCAAGCATGTTAAAGAAACCTGCACTACAATGAAGTCTCACTGCCCCCCGGTCAAAAGGGCCATCTGAAAAAAGTGTAAAATCCAGAAAGGCAGCACAGGCCATGGAGAACAGGGAGCCTTGTTATGCTGATGGGCGGGATGTGAACTGCCAACAGCCACTCTGGAGAAGTGTATGGTGTTTCCTGAAACACGTAGGAAACAAAGCAACACAGCCTATGGCACTTCCACTTATGGTCCTATAGCTTAGGGAAGTTAAAATCAAAAACACACAGCCACCCCAAAGTTTGGGTCGGCTCTGTTTACAAGAACCTCGTCTACGGTACAAGTTAAATATCCCAGAAAGCGAAAATGGATAAAGAAGTTGTGGTACATACGTACAATGGAAAATCACTCAGCAATGAAATCTATGTCATCTGGCCCTTAGCGGCATAATGAGTGGATTCAGGTACAATGATTCTACGTGAAATAAGTCACACAGAAAAAGGAACATCATAAGTTATCACTAATACATGGAATGAAACTTGGCTACACATGAACTGTATTACAAAACAGAAGAGGGTCTCCAAGTTAGAAAACCAACTGATGGTTGCTTATGGGGAAAGGTGAGTTGGGGTGCTGCATAAAACCAGAGATTGATATTAGCACAGAAACTGTTCCATAAACCAAATATGTAATAGAAAAGACCTACTCCTTGCTCAACGAAATGGAGTCAACACCCCATATTCAACGCCTAGGAATATACCTGACTAGTAAGGATCTTAAAACCCATGGATTTATATGTCTCCGTAAGAGAATCAAGCGTCTGTACAGCGGCCTAAACGCACCAGTGAAAATCCGATAAATCCCATTATCAAAATAAATTTCAAAAACAAAACACAATGACACTGAAATAGAGGGCAATTCTTAAATAATTCATTCAGGGCTTGTGATACAACCTGGATTTAGCACATCTTCAACCAGAGCTGGGTGAGGCATAAGGCTGGATACTTTGGGCTGATAGCATTGGTGAGGTTCGGTGAGCAAATGCAGAACATTTGAAGTCATACTGCATGGTACCCATTCCATGGGTCCCAACTCTCCAGGTTTAAGGGATTCTTCCTTCAGCTAAAACATGCATGGGAAACCCAGAGTATGGTCCACCTTGTGATTTGGATTCGTTTTCAAATGCATCTCAGTTTTTTTCCCCTGGGACTACGGTTCAATATTCCAGACCCGTCAATAACACTCTCCCCATATATATATTCAGGAAAAAACGCATACGCCCTTTTTGGCCAACCAAGCAAGCGTGTAAAGGAAATCTGCACTACAATGAAGCCTCACTGCCCCCCGGTCAAAAGGGCCATCTGAAAAAAGTGTAAAATCCAGAAAGGCAGGACAGGCCATGGAGAACATGTAGCCTTGTTATGCTGATGGGCGGGATGTGAACCGCCAACAGCCACTCTGGAGAACTGTATGGTGTTTCCGGAAACACGTAGGAAACAAAGCAACACAGCCTATGGCACTTCCACTTATGGTCCTATACCTTAGGGACATTAAAATGGAAAACACAGAGCCACCCCAAAATTTGGGACGGCTCTGTTTACAAGAACCTCGTCTACGATACAAGTTAAATATCCCAGAAATCGAAATATGGATAAAGAAGATGTGGTACGTATGTACAATGGAATATCACTCAGCAATGATATCTATGTCATCAGGCCAGTAGTGGCATAATGAATGGATTCAGGTATGATGATTTTACGTGAAATAAGTCACACAGAAAAAGAAACATCATAAGTTATCACTAATACATGGAATGTAAACTTGGCTACACATGAACTGATCTACAAAACAGAACATGGTCTCAAATTTAGAAAACGAACTTACGCTTGCTTATGGGGAAAGGTGAGTTGGCGTGCTGCATAAAACCAGAGATTGAAATTAGCACAGATATCTTTCCATAAGCCAAATATATAATAGACAAGACCTACTCCTTGCTCAACGAAATGAACTCAACACCCCATATTCAATGCCTCGGAATATACCTGACTAGTAAGAATCTTAAAACCCATGGATTTATATGTCTCCGTAAGAGAATCAAGCGTGTGTACAGTGGCCTAAACGCAGCAGTGAAAATCGGATAACTTCCTTTATCAAAAAAAATTTCAAAAACAAAACACAATGACAGTGAAATAGAGAGCAATTCTTAAATAATTCATTCAGGGCTTGTGATGCAACCTGGATTTACCACATCTACACCCAGAGCTGGGTGAGACATAAGGCTGGACCCTTCGCGCTGATACCATTGGTGAGGCTCGGTGAGCAAATGCAGACCGTTTGAAGGCATACTGCATGGTAGCCATTCCATGGGTCCCAACTCTCCAGGTTTAAGGGATTCTTCCTTCAGCTAAAACATGCATGAGAAACGCAGAGTATATTCCACCATGTGATTGCGAAACGTTTTCAAATGCATCTCAGTTTTTGTGCCCTGGTACTCGGGCTCACCATTCCAGACCCTTTACTAACACTCTCCCCACTTGGAGAGTCAATGCCTTTAACATCCTGTTCAGCACAGTTTGCAATTTCTGAGCAAGATGAACAGGAATAGGGAGAACCAATGAGAGACTAGCTGTAGGTGCCAGCACGGGCAAGTGTAACGACCATTTCCCACCAGGAAGAGGAATTAACTAAAGGGTCAGCGTGCCCTGCCAGAAACAGATTAGCGCCTGAAGCATTCCTGCGGTTTTCGGCCAGCTCACAAGAAAGCGAGTTGAAGAAAGGAGCTCAGGGGCACTCTAATTCACAAACCTGCAGAGTTATGAATGACAGCTATCGTCCAAAAATATATTGAAGTAAGTCTGCGAAGAGGACTGGAAAGGGGGACAGCATTTGAGGAAAACGATTTCACGGGGTAGACTGGAATTGCACTTAAAGCATAGGAAATGAGGCAGAATGTCGACAATGATGCACTTTGCCAAAAAGGGCGTATGCATTTTTTCCTGAATATATTCAGGAAAAAACGCATACACCCTTGATGGCCAACCAAGCAAGCCTGTAAAGGAAATCTGCACCAAGGGCAGAAAGCTGTTGGGGGGATGGTGGTGTGAAGAGTTGAGAGATTGGGATTGACATGTATACATTTATATGTATAAAATAGATAACCAATAAGAACCTGCTGTATAAAAAATAAGATTAAAAATCAAAAAAAATAAAATTAAAAAGTAAAACAGAAAAAATATTCTTCCCTCCACATACATGTATTTATATGAATAAATTATTTCTATGCTTATATTTGTAAATGCAAAAAAGAGGAATGAAATCTACCTTGAACCAAAAACGAAAAATAGAAAAAACAAACAGAATCCACAAGTTACACAGAGGAAAACCGTATCAGGACACTTGCTCCAGTTGTAAACAATTCTGAAGTTGGTCAGTGGTGGGGAATCATCTCCCATACAGCCAGCAGGCCCCACGCAACAAGCGTCCTCATTGCAAAGCTGGGGGACCGTGCCGAGGCATCTGTGAGTAAACGTGGGCCGAGCCCCAGGCCAGCTGCTGCAGAAATGTTCCCACCTTTCACAGGTAAAACACCTGAATATGTACAAGGACTTGAAAGCCTAGAGGAAGGGCCATGGAGCCACATGAGCGACAGCATGCCAGCCGACTTGGTGCCTGCAGGCCAGCCAGGATGGTCCTGGCCCTGGGTACTCTTCTGGAAGCTTTCCATTTCCCTGCCTGAGATACCCCTGCTGTCCCGGCCCCCACTGATTTCTTCCTTCCTCACCTCTGCCCAGGGAGAAATTCCAGCAGCAGGTACGGGTGACACATCCTCTTCTTTAGCAGGTGGCATCTTGGCAACTGCTGCAGAAAGTCCAGCAGAGCCCCACTCACACTGGGCCACCCACAAAGCCGTGGCCTCTCACTCCCTCCCACCAGCCCAGCCCCGAGACTGCTGACTGGGCAGAGAAAATGGCGTCAGGCACAGCTGCAGGGGTTCTTGCTGCCTGGAGCGGTGTTTATATTGATCTCAAAACAGGCACACCTGGGGAGGGCTGGCCGGCATGGTCAGGCTGCCCAGGTCAGCCAATCATCACCCCTCAGGGTCTCACAGTTGCAGAAAATGGAACTTGCTGAATCGGCCAGGTCCAAGGAACAGGTGTGGGCTCTTGAGAGTCAGGATAGACAATGGGCTGCAGCTCTGGCTTGTATTCTAATCATTTTATCTGGCCCATGAGTGGGAGACAGCTTCAAGAAAACCCTGGCCTAATAAGAGGACCCCAGGAGTCAGGGAGAGGAGGGGTGGGTGGTGGGTGGTGGGTGGAGACAGAGGCCTGGTGCCCCGGGTGCAGTGGAAGTCTCTGGAAGACCAGGTGGTGGCAGGCCGTACAGAGTGATGCCCAGGGTCACAGACCTGTCGGAGTTGCTATTTGTTAGTTCAAGTCCTGCTCTGAGGTGCTCTGTGTCAGATCTGAGTGACAGGTGAGCTGAGAGTGCTCTGCAATGAGGGCAATGTGCACGGTTCCTGTGTGCCCTGCCCTGCCACAGTACCTGCAAGTGTAGCTCTGTATCCTGGGAGGGAGCTGACCACGAGAGCCCCATGGGCTGCAGGGGACCTGCCCAGGGAACCCCATATCCTGGGATGGGCCTGACCATGAGAGCCCCATGGGCTGGTGTGGAGGTGGGGTACCTGCCCAGGTGAGCTCCATATCCTGAGATTGGCCTGACCACGAGAGCCCCATGGGCTGCCAGGGGCCTGGTAAAGATGTCAGGATCATCAGTGAAGCCACCGAGTATATACCTCCATTAGTTCCTAATTCCTACACCCTGCTGGTCATTCTACCAACCACCAGGAGACGGTATTCTGTATTAGTCTTCAATGATGCCTTCTTTTGTATGCCATTAGTCCCAGAGTCACAAGAAATTTTGGCTTGTAAGTGGCAGGACTCAACATACAACTAAAACAATACATCCAGGCCGTCTTGCCCCAAGTGTTCAAAAATTCCCACACCATCTTTGGGGAAAGCTTAGCTAAAGACGTAAAAGTTCTACCTCTGGAAAAGGAAACACTCCTTCAATATGCTGACGACATTCTGATCACCAGCCCTACTAAGGAGGCCTCTGAACTACCAAGCCAATAAAGGATAGAAGTTGTCCAAGAAAAAGCTCAAATATCACAGACTACGGTGACCTGCCTGGGCTTCATTCTCACAGAAGGTCGGAGAAGCTCATCCCAGGAAAGGGAAGAAACAATTTACAGCCTTACCCCTTTCTAAAACTAGAAGACAGCTTAGGGGTTCCTGGGGAGGCCAGAGTTTGCTGCTTCTGGATCCCTAACTACAGTCTACTAGCTGGGCCTCTATATGAAACACTGAAAGGAAAAGATGATGATCCTTTTGAATAGAATCCAGAAGTGGCCTTTCAAGAATGGAAAGAGCAGTCAATTCAGACCCTTGCCCTGGAACTCCCTAATTTAGCTAAACCCTTTGACCTTTACATTCCTGGTGAAAGGTGAATTGCCATTGGAGTATTAGTGCAAAACCTGGGACCACTTGAAATGGAACAATGCAAGAATGCCATCCAGGTAGGATAAACTATAGTCACCAAGGGGCTTGGCCCACTGCAACATCTGGCCAACATACTGGCGGTATCTAAAAACCTGGAAATCAGCAGCTCAAAAGGCTACCTCCCTCCTAAGGGAAAGGGACCCCACGTGGTGTTCCTAACCCCCAACCATGCCCTGAAGTTGCAGGGTTTGCTCCGTGGGCACACTGACCTCCAGTGAGGAAGCCCTCCTACTCCAACATCCAGAGAGATATCCGGGGGCAACGGGGCACCATGACGACACATGTGACCATCACTTGACCTGGAGTTTCTCTCATAAAACAACAAGAGTGTGTCACAAAAGAGTAGACTACTGCTTGCAGGACTTACTGCACCCAGAGGGGAGGTAATAATCTTGGCAGGGGAACCGTATATCACGCTGTCACCATAGAAAAGCCTACAGACACCGTGATGATTGTGACCAGTAAGACCGGCTGGACTCCTGTTTACTTCAAAAGGCTGTTGACTCAGTGGCCATCATGGTCCTTCATCACAACTGACCCTGGACTGTCCGGGAGTTGAGCAGGCAGGGTCCTGACACCTGGTGCTGTTTTTACGTTAATTCAGAGGCCTAATTGAAGAAAGTGCAGACTACTAGTCAGAGCATCTAGGCTGGCAGAAACGGTCAGCCTAAAGTGTCTGAACAAATGTGTGGTGGGGTGAAAGTGGACCTCACAGCGTCACTGCACATTTCCTTCCCGGACCCTTAAAGGTCATTAGAATCTATAACACTTCCAATGCTCGTGCTCAGGCAGATGAACAGGGAGGCTGGAGGCCTGGGGACAATCAACGTCACCTAGAGGCTGCTGGGGAGAAGTTCTGACCCTCGCCCACGGGTATAAGGGCTCCTAACTCAGCACTCAGCAGTTACAGAAGAAGGGTCTGCACCCTCAGCACTCCAAGAATGAGGAAGAGGACAAAAGGCAGAAGAGGGGTTTGTCCCAGGCAAAGCCCATTAAAAATCCCTGGGAGATAAAAATAGAATCTGGGCAATAAAATAAAGTCTAACCTTTTTTATCCTTTGTGCTTTGTCTAATTTCATGTGCTCCTAGGGTCCCGCATACAGAGGTTCCACACCCGGCACTTCAGACCAGATTTCCTAGTACAGAATGGCTGGGTCGACACTTCAGCTCCTGGGGCCCAGTGCAGACTCCGCGATATAGAGCCTGAGCTGCAGCCAACAGGGCCCTCGAGAGCTCTGCCCCCTCCCTCCCACTGAATCTGACAGGATCTCTACACAGCAGCCCAGCCCACAGCCTACGGGGTAGCACATGCTCTCACCTCTCCATTCTCTGATCAAAATATAAAGTTTCCTTTGCTTCTGAACCAAACTCAGTCTCGATCTTTTGGCTCCAATGACACTGGGCATGGGGACACTTGTTGGGGTCCACTCTGGAGGATCAGTAACAGAAATTGAGAATGTTGTAACTTCAATGAACAGATGTGTGAGCCAAACTATAATTAACATAGAACAGTGTATAAGGCTCGGGTAAAATAAGATGTTTCTAACACTTCCATTTGATATTTCCATCACTTTATTATAAGCAAGTTCAGTGAAAAGGTTTGTCTTATTTGTCAGGTCAATATTAGAGAAGCGAAGTGATTTCTTTCCAAGGACGTACATCTAAAAATCTTGGTTAAAGCTTCAATCTTGTTTTAAATGCTTTTCCATTGAAAATGATACCTCTCATTCAGCTCCCCCATTTCTGAGAAGTATAAAATCTTATAATTTATTATTACCAAAGTGGAAAGGTGGGAGGAGGGATAAATTAACAGTTTGGGATTAACACATACACACTGCTATGTATAAAATAGATCGTCAACAAGGAACTACACTATAGCACAGGGAACTACACTCAATATTTTGCAATAACCTATAAGGGGAAATAATCTGAAAAAGAATAGATATTTTTATTGACATCATCTATCAATGACAGTTAAAATGGAACCTAAGGGAAGCCGGTGGTCAGTGCTTCTGACCCTGAAGACTTCAATCATCTAAAGTTTGGACTCTGCCTACTTCCCAAGGCCCTTAATGAACATATGTGTAGCCGTAGCTTAAAAAATTCCCCAGTTTGGGTAGCGGAGAGACACTGATTTTGAAAAAGCCCTGGTGTTCTCCTCACATGAACGGGACACTTCCTACAGCTAAAACATGCCTGTCACACCCAGAGGATGGTATATCGTCTGATCGGGAAGAGTTTGGAAAAGGCATCTCATCTCCTCATCTCCTGGTGCTCGGGTTCACCACTCCGGCGTCTTTACTAACAGTCTCCCCACTTGGAGATGTCAGCACTGTCAACATCCTGTTGCACACAGTTTGGAATTTGTCCAAGGATGAAGCAGAAGGAGGAGGAACAATGAGAGACAAGTCCTAGGTTTTCGGACAGACACATGTCACTCTAATTTCCAATCAGGAAGACGAATTGACCAAAGGCTAGGGTTGCCCATGGAAACAGAATAGGGCTTGAGGAAATCCCGCTGCTTTGTGGCCAGTTCCCATAAACACAAGTTGAAAAATGGAACTCAGGGACACTAAAATTCACGAAACTGCAGAGTTGAAAATATCTATCACTGAAAAATGTCTTGAGGAAAGTCAGAGAAAAGGACTTGTAAGCAACGGAGAATGGCAGGAAAGGGATTGGATGAGGTAGAAAGGACTCGCCATTAAGCACAAGAAAAGGGGCTGAACATTGCCAACATTGCAGTTGGCCAAAAAGGGTGTATGCATCTTTTTCTGTATATATTCAAGAAAAGGGCATACACTTTTTTAGCCAACCAAACAGGTGGGCACTGGAAATCAATACTACAAAACATATCACTTCGCATCAGTCAGAAGAGCCTTCCTCATAAAGTGTAAACACCAGAAATGCAGGACAGGGCAAGGAGAAAAGGGAGACCTGAGAGGCTTATAGTGGAAATATATATTGCCAACGGTCACTCTGGAAAAGTGTACTGTGATTACTAAAGCATCTAAAAAATGAGCTACAGAGCACAGGGCACTTGCACTCATGGACGTATGTCTTGGGAAAAAGAAAAATCGAGAGGACACAGGCACCCCAATGTTTACCGCCTCTCTGTTTAATATATCCTCGATTAGGATATAATTTATATGTCTCTGGAGGGAAAAAATGGACAGAGGTGTGGCACTTATGTAGAGTGGAATATTACTCAGCCTGAAAATCAATGAAACATGGCCAGTTGTAACAACCCCAGAGGAGTTACATATGATCATTTGAAGTCACATAATTCAAAAAGACAAAGACATACGATATTACTAATACATGGAATGTAAACGTGGCTACAAATGAACTGAATTACAAAAGACAACGGGGTCTCAAATTTAGAAAACCAACTTATGCTTGCTTAAGGATCAAGGAGAGTTGCGGTGCTGCATAAAACCAGAGATTGAAATTAGCACAGATACCGTTCCATAAGCCAAATATGTAATAGAGAAAACCTACTTCCTGGTCAACGAAATGGACTCAACACCCCATATTCAGTGCCTAGGAATATACAGGATGAGTAAGAGTCTTAATACCTATGGATTTATATGTCTCTATAAGAGAATCAAGCGTGTGTACAGTGACAAAAACGCAGCAGTGAAAATCAGCTAAATCCCATTATCAAAATAAATTTCAAAAACAAAACACAATGACAGTGAAATAGAGAGCAATTCTTAAAAAATTCATTCAGGGCTTGTGATGCAACCTGGATTTACCTCATCTACACCCAGACCTGAGTGAGACATAAGGTTGGACACTTCGGGCTGACAGCATGGATGAGGTTCGATGAGCAAATGCAGACCCTTTGTAGTCATACTGCATAGTACCCATTCCATGGGTCCCAACTCTCCAGGTTTAAGGGATTCTTCCTTCAGCTAAAACATGCATGGGAAACCCACATTATGGTGCACCGTGTGACCGGAAAATGTTTTCAAATGACTCTCAGTTTTCGTCCCCTTTTACTCGGGTTCACCATTCCAGACCCTTTACTAACACTCTCCCCACTTGGAGAGTCAGTGCCTTTAACCTGCTGTTTGGCAGAGTTTGCAATTTCTGCGCAAAATGGACAGGAATAGGGAGAACCAATGAGAGACTAGATGTAGGTGTCTGCACGGGCAAATTTAACGCTCATTTCCAACCAGGAAGAGGAATTAACCAAACGCTCAGCATGCCGTGCCGGAACCAGATTAGGGCCTGAAGCAATCCTGCGGGTTTGCGGCCAGCTCACAAGAAAGCGATTTGAAGAAATGAGCTCAGGGGCACTCTAATTCACAAACCTGCAGAGTTATAAATGACAGCTATCGTTCAAAAATATATTGAAGGAAGGCTGCGAAGAGGACTTGAAATCGGGGCAGAATGCAGGAAAACGATTTCAGGGGGTAGACTGGAATTGCATTTAAAGCATAGGAAAAGAGGCAGAACATCGACAATGATGCACTTGGCCAAAAAGGGCGTATGCGTTTTTTCCTTAATATACTCAGGAAAAAACGCATACGCCCTTTTTGGCCAACCAAGCAAGCATGTTAAAGAAATCTGCACTACAATGAAGTCTCACAGCCCCCCGGTCAAAAGAGCCATCTGAAAAAAGTGTAAAATCCAGAAATGCAGCACAGGCCATGGAGAACAGGGAGCCTTGTTATGCTGATGGGTGGGATGTAAATTGCCAACAGCCACTCTGGAGAAGTGTATGGTGTTTCCTGAAACACCTAAAAAACAAAGCAACGGAGCCTACCGAACTTCCACTTATGGTCCTATAGCTTAGGGAAATTAAAATGAAAAACACACAGCCACCCCAAAGTTTCAGAAGGCTCTGTTTACAACAACCTCGTCTACGGTACAAGTTAAATATCCCAGAAAGCGAAAAATGGATAAAGAAGTTGTGGTACGTACGTACAATGGAATATCACTCACCAATGAAATCTATGTCATCTGGCCCGTCGTGGCATAATGAGTGGATTCAGGTACGATGATTCTAAGTGAAATAAGTCACACAGAAAATGAAACATCATAAGATATCACTAATACACCGAATGTAATCTTGGCTACACATGAACTGAATTACAAAACAGAACAGGGTCTCAAATTTAGAAAACCAACTTATGTTTGCTTAAGGGGAAAGGTGAGTTGGGCTGCTGCATAAAACCAGAGATAGAAATTAGCACAGATACCATTCCATACGTTAAATATGTAATAGTCAAGACCTACCCCTTGCTCAACGAAATGGGCTAAACACCCTATATTCAACGCCTAGGAATACACCTGACTAGTAAGAATCTTCAAACCCATGGATTTATATGTCTCCATAAGAGAATCAAGCGTGTGTACAGCTGCATGAAGGCAGCAGAGAAAATCCGATAAATCCCATTATCAAAATGAATTACAAAAACAAAACACAATGACAGTGAAATAGAGAGCAATTCTTAAATAATTCATTCAGGGCTTGTGATGCAACCTGGATTTACCTCACCTAAACCCAGAGCTGAGTGAGACATAAGGTTGGACGCTTCGGGCTGATAGCATTGGTGAGGTTCGATGCGCAAATGCAGACCATTTGAAGTCATAATACATGGTACACATTCCATGGGTCCCAACTCTCCAGGTTGAAGCGATTCTTCCTTCAGCTAAAGCATGCATGGGAAACCCATAGTATGGTGAACCGTGTGACCAGGAAACGTTTTCAAATGCATCTCGGTTTTCGTCCCCTTTTACTCGGGTTCACATTTCCAGACCCTTTACTAACACTCTCCCCACTTGGAGAGTCAGTGCCTTTAACCTCCTGTTTGGCACAGTTTGCAATTTCTGTGCAAGATGAACAGGAATAGGGAGAACCAATGAGAGACTAGCTGTAGGTGTCTGCACGGGCAAATTAAACGCTCATTTCCCACCAGAAAGAGGAATTAACCAAAGGCTCAGCATGCCGTGCCGGAACAATATTAGGGCCTGAAGCAATCCTGCGGGTTTGCTGCCAGCTCACAAGAAAGCGATTTGAAGAAAGGAGCTCAGGGGCACTGTAATTCACAAACCTGCAGAGTTATAAATGACAGCTATCGTCCAAAAATATATTGAAGGAAGGCTGCGAAGAGGACTTGAGAGAGGGGCAGAATTGCAGGAAAACGATTTCAGGGGGTAGACTGGAATTGCATTTAAAGCATAGGAAAAGAGGCAGAACGTCGACAATGATGCACTTGGCCAAAAAGGGCGTATGCGTTTTTTCCTGAATATATTCAGGAAAAAACGCATACGCCCTTTTTGGCCAACCAAGCAATCATGTTAAAGAAATCTGCACTACAATGAAGTCTCACTGCCCCCCTGTCAAAAGGGCCATCTGAAAAAAGTGTAAAATCCAGAAATGCAGCACAGGCCATGGAGAACAGGGAGCCATGTTATGCTGATGGGTGGGATGTAAATTGCCAACAGCCACTCTGGAGAAGTGTATGGTGTTTCCTGAAACACCTAAAAAACAAAGCAACGGAGCCTACGGCACTTCCACTTATGGTCCTATAGCTTAGGGAAATTATAATCCACAACACACAGCCACCCCAAAATTTCAGACGGCTCTGTTTACAAGAACCTCGTCTACGGCACAAGTTAAATATCCCAGAAAGCGAAAAATGGATAAAGAAGTTGTGGTACGTACGTACAATGGAATATCACTCACCAATGAAGTCTATGTCATCTGGCCCGTCGTGGCATAATGAGTGGATTCAGGTACGATGATTCTAAGTGAAATAAGTCACACAGAAAATGCAACATCATAAGATATCACTAACACACGGAATGTAATCTTGGCTACACATGAACTGAATTACAAAACAGAACAGGGTCTCAAATTTAGAAAAACAACTTATGTTTGCTTAAGGGGAAAGGTGAGTTGGGGTGCTGCATAAAACCAGAGTTAGAAATTAGCACAGATACCATTCCATAAGTCAAATACGTAATAGTCAAGACCTAACCCTTGCTCAACGAAATGGGCTAAACACCCTATATTCAACGCCTAGGAATACACCTGACTAGTAAGAATCTTCAAACCCATGGATTTATATCTCTCCATAAGAGAATCAAGCGTGTGTACAGCTGCATGAAGGCAGCAGAGAAAATCCGATAAATCCCATTATCAAAATGAATTACAAAAACAAAACACAATGACAGTGAAATAGAGAGCAATTCTTAAATAATTCATTCAGGGCTTGTGATGCAACTTGGATTTACCTCATCTACACCCAGAGCTGAGTGAGACATAAGGTTGGACACTTCGGGCTGATAGCATTGTTGAGGTTCGATGAGCAAATGCAGACCATTTGAAGTCATACTGCATGGTTCCCATTCCATGGGTCCCAAATCTCCAGGTTTAAGCGAATCTTCCTTCAGCTACAACATGCATGGGAAACCCACAGTATGGTGCACCGTGTGACCGGGAAACGTTTTCAAATGCATCTCAGGTTTTGTCCCCTTTTACTCGGGTTCACAATTCCAGACCCTTTACTAACACTCTCCCCACTTGGAGAGTCAGGGCCTTTAACCTGCTGTTTGGCACAGTTTGCAATTTCTGCACAAGATGAACAGGAATAAGGAGAACCAATGAGAGACTAGCTGTAGGTGTCTGCAGGGGCAAATTTAACGCTCATTTCCCACCAGGAAGAGGAATTAACCAAAGGCTCAGCATGCCGTGCCGGAACAAGATTAGGGCCTGAAGCAATCCTGTGGGTTTGCGGCCAGCTCACAAGAAAGCGATTTGAAGAAAGGAGCTCAGGGGCACTGTAATTCACAAACGTGCAGAGTTATAAATGACAGCTATCGTCCAAAAATATATTGAAGGAAGGCTGCGAAGAGGACTTGAAAGCGGGGCAGAATTGCAGGAAAACGATTTCAGGGGGTAGACTGGAATTGCATTTAAAGCATAGTAAAAGAGGCAGAACGTCAACAATGATGCGTTTGGCCAAAAAGGGCGTATGCGTTTTTTCCTGAATATATTCAGGAAAAAACGCATACGCCCTTTTTGGCCAACCAAGCAAGCATGTTAAAGAAATCTGCACTACAATGAAGTCTCACAGCCCCCCGGTCAAAAGGGCCATCTGAATAAAGTGTAAAATCCACAAATGCAGCACAGGCCATGGAGAACACGGAGCCTTGTTATGCTGATGGGTGGGATGTAAATTGCCAACAGCCACTCTGGAGAAGTGTATGGTGTTTCCTGAAACACCTAAAAAACAAAGCAATGGAGCCTATGGCACTTCCACTTATGGTCCTATAGCTTAGGGAAATTAAAATCAAAAACACACACCCACCCCAAAGTTTCAGACGGCTATGTTTAAAAGAACCTCATGTACGGTACAAGTTAAATATCCCAGAAAGCGAAAAATGAATAAAGAAGCTGTGGTACGTACATACAATGGAATATCAGTCACCAATGAAATCTATGTCATCTGGCCCGTCGTGGCATAATGAGTGGATTCAGGTACGATGATTCTAAGTGAAATAAGTCACACCGAAAATGAAACATCATAAGATATCACTAATACACCGAATGTAAACTTGGCTACACATGAACTGAATTACAAAACAGAACAGGGTCTCAAATTTAGAAAACCAACTTATGTTTGCTTAAGGGGAAAGGTGAGTTGGGGTGCTGCATAAAACCAGAGTTATAAATTAGTACAGATACCATTCCATAAGTCAAATACGTAATAGTCAAGATCTACCACTTACTCAACGAAATGGGCTAAACAACCTATATTCAACGTCTAGGAATACACCTGACTAGTAAGAATCTTCAAACCCATGGATTTATATGTCTCCATAAGAGAATCAAGCGTGTGTACAGCTGCATGAAGGCAGCAGAGAAAATCAGATAAATCCCATTATCAAAATGAATTACAAAAACAAAACACAATGACAGTGAAATAGAGAGCAATTCTTAAATAATTCATTCAGGTCTTGTGATGCAACCTGGATTTACCTCACCTAAACCCAGAGCTGAGTGAGACATAAGGTTGGACGCTTCGGGCTGATAGCATTGATGAGGTTCGATGCGCAAATGCAGACCATTTGAAGTCATAATACATGGTACACATTCCATGGGTCCCAACTCTCCAGGTTGAAGCGATTTTTCCTTCAGCTAAAGCATGCATGGGAAACCCACAGTATGGTGAACCGTGTGACCAGGAAACGTTTTCAAAGGCATCTCGGTTTTCGTCCCCTTTTACTCGGGTTCACATTTCCAGACCCATTACTAACACTCTCCCCACTTGGAGAGTCAGTGCCTTTAACCTGCTGTTTTGCACAGTTTGCAAATTCTGCGAAAGATGAACAGGAATAGGGAGAACCAATGAGAGACTACCTGTAGGTGTCTGCACAGGCAAATTTAATGCTCATTTCCAACCAGGAAGAGGAATTAACCAAACGCTCAGCATGCCATGCGGGAACCAGATTAGGGCCTGAAGCAATCCTGCGGGTTTGCGGCCAGCTCACAAGAAAGCGATTTGGAGAAAGGAGCTCAGGGGCACTGTAATTCACAAACCTGCAGAGTTATAAATGGCAGATATCGTCCAAAAATATATTGAAGGAAGGCTGCGAAGAGGACTTGAAAGCGGGGCAGAAATGCAGGAAAACGATTTCAGGGGGTAGACTGGAATTGCATTTAAAGCATAGGAAAAGAGGCAGAACGTCGACAATGATGCACTTGGCCAAAAAGGGCGTATGCGTTTTTTCCTGAATATATTCAGGAAAAAACGCATACGCCCTTTTTGGCCAACCAAGCAAGCATGTTAAAGAAATCTGCACTACAATGAAGTCTCACTGCCCCCCGGTCAAAAGGGCCATCTGAAAAAAGTGTAAAATCCAGAAATGCAGCACAGGCCACGGAGAACAGGGAGCCTTGTTATGCTGATGGGTGGGATGTAAATTGCCAAGAGCCACTCTGGAGAAGTGTATGGTGTTTCCTGAAACACCTAAAAAACAAAGCAACGGAGCCTACGGCACTTCCACTTATGGTCCTATAGCTTAGGGAAATTAAAATCAAAAACACACAGCCACCCCAAAGTTTCAGACGGCTCTGTTTACAAGAACCTCGTCTACGGTACAAGTTAAATATCCCAGAAAGCGAAAAATGGATAAAGAAGTTGTGGTACGTACGTACAATGGAATATCACTCACCAATGAAATCTATGTCATCTGGCCCGTCGGGGCATAATGAGTGGATTAAGGTATGATGATTCTAAGTGAAATCAGTCACACAGAAAATGAAACATCATAAGATATCACTAATACACCGAATGTAATCTTGGCTACACATGAACTGAATTACAAAGCAGAACAGGGTCTCAAATTTAGAAAACCAACTTATGTTTGCTTAAGGGGAAAGGTGAGTTGGGGTGCTGCATAAAACCAGAGATAGAAATTAGGACAGATACCATTCCATACGTCAAATATGTAATAGTCAAGACCTACCCCTTGCTCAACGAAATGGGCTAAACACCCTATATTCAACGCCTAGGAATACACCTGACTAGTAAGAATCTTCAAACCCATGGATTTATATGTCTCCATAAGAGAATCAAGCGTGTGTACAGCTGCATGAAGGCAGCAGAGAAAATCCGATAAATCCCATCATCAAAATGAATTACAAAAACAAAACACAATGACAGTGAAATAGAGAGCAATTCTTAAATAATTCATTCAGGGCTTGTGATGCAACCTGGATTTACCTCATCTACACCCAGAGCTGAGTGAGACATAAAGTTGGACACTTCGGGCTGACAGCATTGGTGAGGTTCGATGAGCAAAGGTAGACCATTTGAAGTCATACTGCATGGTACCCATTCCATGGGTCCCAACTCTCCAGGTTAAAGCGATTCTTCCTTCAGCTAAAACATGCATGGGAAACCCACAGTATGGTGCACCGTGTGACCGGGAAACGTTTTCAAATGCATCTCAGTTTTCGTCCCCTTTTACTCGGGTTCACAATTCCAGACCCTTTACTAACACTCTCCACTCTTGGAGAGTCAGTGCCTTTAACCTCCTGTTTGGCACAGTTTGCAATTTCTGCGAAAGATGAACAGGAATAGGGAGAACCAATGAGAGACTACCTGTAGGTGTCTGCACAGGCAAATTTAACGCTCATTTCCAACCAGGAAGAGGAATTAACCAAAGGCTCAGCACGCCATGCGGGAACCAGATTAGGGCCTGAAGCAATCCTGCGGGTTTGCTGCCAGCTCACAAGAAAGCGATTTGGAGAAAGGAGCTCAGGGGCACTGTAATTCACAAACCTGCAGAGTTATAAATGGCAGATATCGTCCAAAAATATATTGAAGGAAGGCTGCGAAGAGGACTTGAAAGCGGAGCAGAATTGCAGGATAACGATTTCAGGGGGTAGACTGGAATTGCATTTAAAGCATAGGAAAAGAGGCAGAACGTCGACAATGATGCACTTGGCCAAAAAGGGCGTATGCGTTTTTTCCTGAATATATTCAGGAAAAAACGCATACGCCCTTTTTGGCCAACCAAGCAAGCATGTTAAAGAAATCTGCACTACAATGAAGTCTCACTGCCCCCCGGTCAAAAGGGCCATCTGAAAAAAGTGTAAAATCCAGAAATGCAGCACAGGCCATGGAGAACAGGGAGCCTTGTTATGCTGATGGGTGGGATGTAAATTGCCAACAGCCACTCTGGAGAAGTGTATGGTGTTTCCTGAAACACCTAAAAAACAAAGCAACGGAGCCTACGGCACTTCCACTTATGGTCCTATAGCTTAGGGAAATTAAAATGAAAATCACACAGCCACCCCAAAGTTTCAGACGGCTCTGTTTACAAGAACCTCGTCTACGGTACAAGTTAAATATCCCAGAAAGCGAAAAATGGATAAAGAAGTTGTGGTACGTACGTACAATGAAATCTATGTCATCTGGCCCGTCGTGGCATAATGAGTGGATTCAGGTACGATGATTCTAAGTGAAATAAGTCACACAGAAAATGAAACATCATAAGATATCACTAATACACCAAATGTAATCTTGGCTACACATGAACTGAATTACAAAACAGAACAGGGTCTCAAATTTAGAAAACCAATTTATGTTTGCTTAAGGGGAAAGGTGAGTTGGGGTGCTGCATAAAACCAGAGATAGAAATTAGCACAGATACCATTCCATACATCAAATATGTAATAGTCAAGACCTATCCCTTGCTCAACGAAATGGGCTAAACACCCTATATTCAACGCCTAGGAATACACCTGACTAGTAAGAATATTCAAACCCATGGATTTATATGTCTCCATAAGAGAATCAAGCGTGTGTACAGCTGCATGAAGGCAGCAGAGAAAATCCGATAAATCCCATTATCAAAATGAATTACAAAAACAAAACACAATGACAGTGAAATAGAGAGCAATTCTTAAATAATTCATTCAGGGCTTGTGATGCAACCTGGATTTACCTCATCTACACCCAGAGCTGAGTGAGACATAAAGTTGGACACTTCGGGCTGATAGCATTGGTGAGTTTCGATGAGCAATTGCAGACCATTTGAAGTCATAATACATGGTACACATTCCATGGGTCGCAACTCTCAAGGTTTAAGCGATTCTTCCTTCAGCTAAAGCATGCATGGGAAACCCACAGTATGGTGAACCGTGTGACCAGGAAACGTTTTCAAAGGCATCTCGGTTTTCGTCCCCTTTTACTCGGGTTCACATTTCCAGACCCTTTACTAACACTCTCCCCACTTTGAGAGTCAGTGCCTTTAACCTCCTGTTTGGCACAGTTTGCAATTTCTGCGCAAGATGAACAGGAATAGGGAGAACCAATGAGAGACTAGCTGTAGGTGTCTGCACGGGCAAATTAAACGCTCATTTCCCACCAGAAAGAGGAATTAACCAAAGGCTCAGCATGCCGTGCCGGAACCAGATTAGGGCCTGAAGCAATCCTGCGGGTTTGCTGCCAGCTCACAAGAAAGCGATTTGAAGAAAGGAGCTCAGGGGCACTGTAATTCACAAACCTGCAGAGTTATAAATGACAGCTCTCGTCCAAAAATATATTGAAGGAAGGCTGCGAAGAGGACTTGAAAGCGGGGCAGAATTGCAGGAAAACGATTTCAGGGGGTAGACTGGAATTGCATTTAAAGCATAGGAAAAGAGGCAGAACGTCGACAATGATGCACTTGGCTAAAAAGTGCGTATGCGTTTTTTCCTGAATATAAACGCATACGCCCTTTTTGGCCAACCAAGCAAGCATGTTAAAGAAATCTGCACTACAGTGAAGTCTCACTGCCCCCCGGTCAAAAGGGCCATCTGAAAAAAGTGTAAAATCCAGAAATGCAGCACAGGCCATGGAGAACAGGGAGCCTTGTTATGCTGATGGGTGGGATGTAAATTGCCAACAGCCACTCTGGAGAAGTGTATGGTGTTTCCTGAAACACCTAAAAAACAAAGCAACGGAGCCTACGGCACTTCCACTTATGGTCCTATAGCTTAGGGAAATTAAAATCAAAAACACACAGCCACCCCAAAGTTTCAGACGGCTCTGTTTACAAGAACCTCGTCTACAGTACAAGTTAAATATCCCAGAAAGCGAAAAATGGATTAAGAAGTTGTGGTACGTACGTACAATGGAATATCACTCACCAATGAAATCTATGTCATCTGGCCCGTCGGGGCATAATGAGTGGATTCAGGTACGATGATTCTAAGTGAAATCAGTCACACAGAAAATGAAACATCATAAGATATCACTAGTACACGGAATGTAATCTTGGCTACACATGACCTGAATTACAAAACAGAACAGGGTCTCAAATTTAGAAAACCAACTTATGTTTGCTTAAGGGGAAAGGTGAGTTGGGGTGCTGCATAATATCAGAGATAGAAATTAGCACATATACCATTCCATACGTCAAATATGTAATAGTCGAGATCTACCGCTTGCTCAACGAAATGGGCTAAACACCCTATATTCAACGCCTAGGAATACACCTGACTAGTAAGAATTTCCAAACCCATGGATTTATATGTCTCCATAAGAGAATCAAGCGTGTGTACAGCTGCATGAAGGCAGCAGAGAAAATCCGATAAATCCCATTATCCAAATGAATTACAAAAACAAAACACAATGACAGTGAAATAGAGAGCAATTCTTAAATAATTCATTCAGGGCTTGTGATGCAACTTGGATTTACCTCATCTACACCGAGAGCTGAGTGAGTCATAAGGTTGGACACTTCGGGCTGATAGCATTGTTGAGGTTCGATGAGCAAATGCAGAGCATTTGAAGTCATACTGCATGGTACCCATTCCATGGGTCCCAAATCTCCAGGTTTAAACGATTCTTCCTTCAGCTAAAACGTGCATGGGAAACCCACAGTATGGTGCACCGTGTGACCGGGAAACGTTTTCAAATGCATCTCAGTTTTTGTCCCCTTTTACTCGGGTTCACAATTCCAGACCCTTTACTAACACTCTCCCCACTTGGAGAGTCAGGGCCTTTAACCTCCTGTTTGGCACAGTTTGCAATTTCTGCGAAAGATGAACAGGAATAGGGAGAACCAATGAGAGACTACCTGTAGGTGTCTGCACAGGCAAATTTAACGCTCATTTCCAACCAGGAAGAGGAATTAACCAAACGCTCAGCACGCCATGCGGGAACCAGATTAGGGCCTGAAGAAATCCTGCGGGTTTGCTGCCAGCTCACAAGAAAGCGATTTGGAGAAAGGAGCTCAGGGGCACTGTAATTCACAAACATGCAGAGTTATAAATGACAGATATCATCCAAAAATATATTGAAGGAAGGCTGCGAAGAGGACTTGAAAGCGGGGCAGAATTGCAGGATAACGATTTCAGGGGGTAGACTGGAATTGCATTTAAAGCATAGGAAAAGAGGCAGAACGTTGACAATGATGCACTTGGCCAAAAAGGGCGTATGCGTTTTTTCCTGAATATATTCAGGAAAAAACGCATACGCCCTTTTTGGCCAACCAAGCAAGCATGTTAAAGAAATCTGCACTACAATGAAGTCTCACTGCCCCCCGGTCAAAAGGGCCATCTGAAAAAAGTGTAAAATCCAGAAATGCAGCACAGGCCATGGAGAACAGGGAGCCTTGTTATGCTGATGGGTGGGATGTAAATTGCCAACAGCCACTCTGGAGAAGTGTATGGTGTTTCCTGAAACACCTAAAAAACAAAGCAACGGAGCCTACGGCACTTCCACTTATGGTCCTATAGCTTAGGGATATTAAAATCCACAACACACAGCCACTCCAAAGTTTCAGAAGGCTCTGTTTACAAGAACCTCGTCTACGGTACAAGTTAAATATCCCAGAAAGCGAAAAATGGATAAAGAAATTGTGGTACGTACGTACAATGAAATCTATGTCATCTGGCCCGTCGTGGCATAATGAGTGGATTCAGGTACGATGATTCTAAGTGAAATAAGTCACACAGAAAATGAAACATCATAAGATATCACTAATACACCAAATGTAATCTTGGCTACACATGAACTGAATTACAAAACAGAACAGGGTCTCAAATTTAGAAAACCAATTTATGTTTGCTTAAGGGGAAAGGTGAGTTGGGGTGCTGCATAAAACCAGAGATAGAAATTAGCACAGATACCATTCCATACATCAAATATGTAATAGTCAAGACCTATCCCTTGCTCAACGAAATGGGCTAAACACCCTATATTCAACGCCTAGGAATACACCTGACTAGTAAGAATCTTCAAACCCATGGATTTATATGTCTCCATAAGAGAATCAAGCGTGTGTACAGCTGCATGAAGGCAGCAGAGAAAATCCGATAAATCCCATTATCAAAATGAATTACAAAATAAAACACAATGACAGTGAAATAGAGAGCAATTCTTAAATAATTCATTCAGGGCTTGTGATGCAACCTGGATTTACCTCATCTACACCCAGAGCTGAGTGAGACATAAAGTTGGACACTTCGGGCTGATAGCATTGGTGAGTTTCGATGAGCAATTGCAGACCATTTGAAGTCATAATACATGGTACACATTCCATGGGTCGCAACTCTCAAGGTTTAAGCGATTCTTCCTTCAGCTAAAGCATGCATGGGAAACCCACAGTATGGTGAACCGTGTGACCAGGAAACGTTTTCAAAGGCATCTCGGTTTTCGTCCCCTTTTACTCGGGTTCACATTTCCAGACCCTTTACTAACACTCTCCCCACTTTGAGAGTCAGTGCCTTTAACCTCCTGTTTGGCACAGTTTGCAATTTCTGCGCAAGATGAACAGGAATAGGGAGAACCAATGAGAGACTAGCTGTAGGTGTCTGCACGGGCAAATTAAACGCTCATTTCCCACCAGAAAGAGGAATTAACCAAAGGCTCAGCATGCCGTGCCGGAACCAGATTAGGGCCTGAAGCAATCCTGCGGGTTTGCTGCCAGCTCACAAGAAAGCGATTTGAAGAAAGGAGCTCAGGGGCACTGTAATTCACAAACCTGCAGAGTTATAAATGACAGCTCTCGTCCAAAAATATATTGAAGGAAGGCTGCGAAGAGGACTTGAAAGCGGGGCAGAATTGCAGGAAAACGATTTCAGGGGGTAGACTGGAATTGCATTTAAAGCATAGGAAAAGAGGCAGAACGTCGACAATGATGCACTTGGCTAAAAAGTGCGTATGCGTTTTTTCCTGAATATAAACGCATACGCCCTTTTTGGCCAACCAAGCAAGCATGTTAAAGAAATCTGCACTACAATGAAGTCTCACTGCCCCCCGGTCAAAAGGGCCATCTGAAAAAAGTGTAAAATCCAGAAATGCAGCACAGGCCATGGAGAACAGGGAGCCTTGTTATGCTGATGGGTGGGATGTAAATTGCCAACAGCCACTCTGGAGAAGTGTATGGTGTTTCCTGAAACACCTAAAAAACAAAGCAACGGAGCCTACGGCACTTCCACTTATGGTCCTATAGCTTAGGGAAATTAAAATCAAAAACACACAGCCACCCCAAAGTTTCAGACGGCTCTGTTTACAAGAACCTCGTCTACAGTACAAGTTAAATATCCCAGAAAGCGAAAAATGGATAAAGAAGTTGTGGTACGTACGTACAATGGAATATCACTCACCAATGAAATCTATGTCATCTGGCCCGTCGGGGCATAATGAGTGGATTCAGGTACGATGATTCTAAGAGAAATAAGTCACACAGAAAATGAAACATCATAAGATATCACTAATACACCGAATGTAATCTTGGCTACACATGAACTGAATTACAAAACAGAACAGGGTCTCAAATTTAGAAAACCAACTTATGTTTGCTTAAGGGGAAAGGTGAGTTGGGGTGCTGCATAAAACCAGAGATAGAAATTAGCACAGATACCATTCCATACGTCAAATATGTAATAGTCAAGACCTACCCCTTGCTCAACGAAATGGGCTAAACACCCTATATTCAACGCCTAGGAATACACCTGACTAGTAAGAATCTTCAAACCCATGGATTTATATGTCTCCATAAGAGAATCAAGCGTGTGTACAGCTGCATGAAGGCAGCAGAGAAAATCCGATAAATCCCATCATCAATATGAATTACAAAAACAAAACACAATGACAGTGAAATAGAGAGCCACTCTTAAATAATTCATTCAGGGCTTGTGATGCAACCTGGATTTACCTCATCTACACCCAGAGCTGAGTGAGACATAAAGTTGGACACTTCGGGCTGATAGCATTGGTGAGTTTCGATGAGCAATTGCAGACCATTTGAAGTCATACTGCATGGTACCCATCCCATGGGTCTCAAATCTCCAGGTTGAAGCGATTCTTCCTTCAGCTAAAACATGCATGGGAAACCCACAGTATGGTGCACCGTGTGACCGGGAAACGTTTTCAAATGCATCTCAGTTTTCGTCCTCTTTTACTCAGGTTCAGAATTCCAGACCCTTTACTAACACTCTCCCCACTTGTAGAGTCAGTGCCTTTAACCTGCTGTTTGGCACAGTTTGCAATTTCTGTGCAAGATGAACAGGAATAGGGAGAACCAATGAAAGAGTAGCTGTAGGTGTCTGTACGGGAAAATTTAACGCTCATTTCCCACAAGAAAGAGGAATTAACCAAAGGCTCAGCATGCCGTGCCGGAACAAGATTAGGGCCTGAAGCAATCCTGCGGGTTTGCGGCCAGCTCACAAGAAAGCGATTTGAAGAAAGGAGCTCAGGGGCACTGTAATTCACAAACCTGCAGAGTTATAAATGACAGCTATCGTCCAAAAATATATTGAAGGAAGGCTGCGAAGAGGACTTGAATGCGGGGCAGAATTGCAGGAAAACGATTTCAGGGGCTAGACTGGAATTGCATTTAAAGCATAGGAAAAGAGGCAGAACGTCGACAATGATGCACTTGGCCAAAAAGGGCGTATGCGTTTTTTCCTGAATATATTCAGGAAAAAACGCATACGCCCTTTTTGGCCAACCAAGCAATCATGTTAAAGAAATCTGCACTACAATGAAGTCTCACAGCCCCCCGGTCAAAAGGGCCAACTGAATAAAGTGTAAAATCCAAAAATGCAGCACAGGCCATGGAGAACACGGAGCCTTGTTATGCTGATGGGTGGGATGTAAATTGCCAACAGCCACTCTGGAGAAGTGTATGGTGTTTCCTGAAACACCTAAAAAACAAAGCAACGGAGCCTACGGCACTTCCACTTATGGTCCTATAGCTTAGGGAAATTAAAATCAAAAACACACAGCCACCCCAAAGTTTCAGACGGCTATGTTTACAAGAACCTCATGTACGGTACAAGTTAAATATCCCAGAAAGCGAAAAATGAATAAAGAAGTTGTGGTACGTACGTACAATGGAATATCACTCACCAATGAAATCTATGTCATCTGGCCCGTCGTGGCATAATGAGTGGATTCAGGTACGATGATTCTAAGTGAAATAAGTCACACCGAAAATGAAACATCATAAGATATCACTAATACACCGAATGTAATCTTGGCTACACATGAACTGAATTACAAAACAGAACAGGGTCTCAAATTTAGAAAACAAACTTATGTTTGCTTAAGGGGAAAGGTGAGTTGGGGTGCTGCATAAAACCAGAGTTAGAAATTAGCACAGATACCATTCCATAAGTCAAATACATAATAGTCAAGACCTAACCCTTGCTCAACGAAATGGGCTAAACACCCTATATTCAACGCCTAGGAATACACCTGACTAGTAAGAATCTTCAAACCCATGGATTTATATGTCTCCATAAGAGAATCAAGCGTGTGTACAGCTGCATGAAGGCAGCAGAGAAAATCCGATAAATCCTATTATCAAAATGAATTACAAAAACAAAACACAATGACAGTGAAATAGAGAGCAATTCTTAAATAATTCATTCAGGGCTTGTGATGCAACCTGGATTTACCTTATCTCAACCTAGAGCAGACTGAGACATAAGGTTGGACACTTCGGGCTGATAGCATAGGTGAGGTTCGATGAGAAAATGCAGACCATTTGAAGTCATAATACATGGTACACATTCCATGGGTCCCAACTCTCCAGGTTTAAGCGATTCTTCCTTCAGCTAAAGCATGCATGGGAAACCCACAGTATGGTGAACCGTGTGACCAGGAGACGTTTTCAAAGGCATCTCGGTTTTCGTCCCCTTTTACTCGGGTTCACATTTCCAGACCCTTTACTAACACTCTCCCCACTTGGAGAGTCAGTGCCTTTAACCTCCTGTTTGGCACAGTTTGCAATTTCTGCGCAAGATGAACAGGAATAGGGAGAACCAATGAGAGACTAGCTGTAGGTGTCTGCAGGGGCAAATTTAACGCTCATTTCCCACCAGGAAGAGGAATTAACCAAAGGCTCAGCATGCCGTGCCGGTACCAGATTAGGGCCTGAAGCAATCCTGCGGGATTGCTGCCAGCTCACAAGAAAGCGATTTGAAGGAAGGAGCTCAGGGGCACTGTAATTCACAAACCTGCAGAGTTATAAATGACAGCTATCGTCCAAAAATATATTGAAGGAAGGCTGTGAAGAGGACTTGAAAGCGGGGCAGAATTGCAGGAAAACGATTTCAGGGGGTAGACTGGAATTGCATTTAAAGCATAGGAAAAGAGGCAGAACGTCGACAATGATGCACTTGGCCAAAAAGGGCGTATGCGTTTTTTCCTGAATATATTCAGGAAAAAACGCATACGCCCTTTTTGGCCAACCAAGCAAGCATGTTAAAGAAATCTGCACTACAATGAAGTCTCACTGCCCCCCTGTCAAAAGGGCCATCTGAAAAAAGTGTAAAATCCAGAAATGCAGCACAGGCCATGGAGAACAGGGAGCCTTTTTATGCTGATGGGTTGGATGTAAACTGCCAACAGCCACTCTGGAGAAGTGTATGGTGTTTCCTGAAACACCTAAAAAACAAAGCAACGGAGCCTACGGCACTTCCACTTATGGTCCTATAGCTTAGGGAAACTATAATCCACAACACACAGCCACCCCAAAGTTTCAGACGGCTCTGTTTACAAGAACCTCGTCTACGGTACAAGTTAAATATCCCAGAAAGCGAAAAATGGATAAAGAAGTTGTGGTACGTACGTACAATGGAATATCACTCACCAATGAAGTCTATGTCATCAGGCCCGTCGTGGCATAATGAGTGGATTCAGGTACGATGATTCTAAGTGAAATAAGTCACACAGAAAATGAAACATCATAAGATATCACTAATACACGGAATGTAATCTTGGCTACACATGAACTGAATTACAAAACAGAACAGGGTCTCAAATTTAGAAAACCAACTTATGTTTGCTTAAGGGGAAAGGTGAGTTGGGGTGCTGCATAATACCAGAGATAGAAATTAGCACATATACCATTCCATACGTCAAATATGTAATAGTCGAGATCTACCGCTTGCTCAACGAAATGGGCTAAACACCCTATATTCAACGCCTAGGAATACACCTGACTAGTAAGAATTTCCAAACCCATGGATTTATATGTCTCCATAAGAGAATCAAGCGTGTGTACAGCTGCATGAAGGCAGCAGAGAAAATCCGATAAATCCCATTATCCAAATGAATTACAAAAACAAAACACAATGACAGTGAAATAGAGAGCAATTCTTAAATAATTCATTCAGGTCTTGTGATGCAACTTGGATTTACCTCATCTACACCGAGAGCTGAGTGAGTCATAAGGTTGGACACTTCGGGCTGATAGCATTGTTGAGGTTCGATGAGCAAATGCAGAGCATTTGAAGTCATACTGCATGGTACCCATTCCATGGGTCCCAAATCTCCAGGTTTAAGCGATTCTTCCTTCAGCTAAAACGTGCATGGGAAACCCACAGTATGGTGCACCGTGTGACCGGGAAACGTTTTCAAATGCATCTCAGTTTTTGTCCCCTTTTACTCGGGTTCACAATTCCAGACCCTTTACTAACACTCTCCCCACTTGGAGAGTCAGTGCCTTTAACCTCCTGTTTGGCACAGTTTGCAATTTCTGCGAAAGATGAACAGGAATAGGGAGAACCAATGAGAGACTACCTGTAGGTGTCTGCACAGGCAAATTTAACGCTCATTTCCAACCAGGAGGAGGAATTAACCAAACGCTCAACACGCCATGCGGGAACCAGATTAGGGCCTGAAGCAATCCTGCGGGTTTGCTGCCAGCTCACAAGAAAGCGATTTGGAGAAAGGAGCTCAGGGGCACTGTAATTCACAAACCTGCAGAGTTATAAATGGCAGATATCGTCCAAAAATATATTGAAGGAAGGCTGCGAAGAGGACTTGAAAGCGGGGCAGAATTGCAGGATAACGATTTCAGGGGGTAGACTGGAATTGCATTTAAAGCATAGGAAAAGAGGCAGAACGTCGACAATGATGCACTTGGCCAAAAAGGGCGTATGCGTTTTTTCCTGAATATATTCAGGAAAAAACGCATACGCCCTTTTTGGCCAACCAAGCAAGCATGTTAAAGAAATCTGCACTACAATGAAGTCTCACTGCCCCCCGGTCAAAAGGGCCATCTGAAAAATGTGTAAAATCCAGAAATGCAGCACAGGCCATGGAGAACAGGATGCCTTGTTATGCTGATGGGTGGGATGTAAATTGCCAACAGCCACTCTGGAGAAGTGTATGGTGTTTCCTGAAACACCTAAAAAACAAAGCAACGGAGCCTACGGCACTTCCACTTATGGTCCTATAGCTTAGGGAAATTAAAATGAAAATCACACAGCCACCCCAAAGTTTCAGACGGCTCTGTTTACAAGAACCTCGTCTACGGTACAAGTTAAATATCCCAGAAATCGAAAAATGGATAAAGAAGTTGTGGTACGTACGTACAATGGAATATCACTAACCAATGAAATCTATGTCATTTGGCCCGTCGTGGCATAATGACTGGATTCAGGTACGATGATTATAATTGAAATAAGTCACACAGAAAATGAAACATCATAAGATATCACTAATACACCGAATGTAATCTTGGCTACACATGAACTGAATTACAAAACAGAACAGGTTCTCAAATTTAGAAAACCAACTTATGTTTGCTTAAGGGGAAAGGTGAGTTGGGGTGCTGCATGAAACCAGAGATAGAAATTAGCACAGTTGCCATTCCATACGTAAAATATATAATAGTCAAGACCTACCCCTTGCTCAACAAAATGTGCTAAACACACTATATTCAACGCCTAGGAATACACCTGACTAGTAAGAATATTCAAACCCATGGATTTATATGTCTCCATAAGAGAATCAAGCGTGGGTACAGCTGCATGAAGGCAGCAGAGAAAATCCGATAAATCCTATTATCAAAATGAATTACAAAAACAAAACACAATGACAGTAAAATAGCGAGCAATTCTTAAATAATTCATTCAGGGCTTGTGATGCAACCTGGATTTACATCATCTACACCCAGAGCTGTGTGAGACATAAGGTTGGACACTTCGGGCTGATAGCATTGGTGAGGTTCGATGAGCAAATGCAGACCATTTGAAGTCATAATACATGGTACACATTCCATGGGTCCCAACTCTCCAGGTTGAAGCGATTCTTCCTTCAGCTAAAGCATGCATGGGAAACCCACAGTATGGTGCATCGTGTGACCGGGAAACGTTTTCAAATGCATCTCAGTTTTTGTCCCCATTTTCTCGGGTTCACAATTCCAGACCCTTTACTAACACTCTCCCCACTTGGAGAGTCAGTGCCTTTAACCTCCTGTTTGGCACAGTTTGCAATTTCTGCGCAAGATGAACAGGAATAGGGAGAACCAATGAGAGACTAGCTGTAGGTGTCTGCACGGGCAAATTTAACGCTCATTTCCCACCAGGGAGAGGAATTAACCAAAGGCTCAGCATGCCGTGCCGGAACCAGATTAGGGCCTGAAGCAATCCAGTGGGTTTGCGGCCAGCTCACAAGAAAGCGATTTGAAGAAAGGAGCTCAGGGGCACTGTAATTCACAAAAGTGCAGAGTTATAAATGACAGCTATCGTCCAAAAATATATTGAAGGAAGGCTGCGAAGAGGACTTGAAAGCGGGGCAGAATTGCAGGAAAACGATTTCAGGGGGTAGACAGGAATTGCATTTAAACATAGGAAAATAGGCAGAACGTCAACAATGATGCGTTTGGCCAAAAAGGGCGTATGCGTTTTTTCCTGAATATATTCAGGAAAAAACGCATACGCACTTTTTGGCCAACCAAGCAAGCATGTTAAAGAAATCTGCACTACAATGAAGTCTCACAGCCCCCCGGTCAAAAGGGCCATCTGAATAAAGTGTAAAATCCAAAAATGCAGCACAGGCCATGGAGAACACGGAGCCTTGTTATGCTGATGGGTGGGATGTAAATTGCCAACAGCCACTCTGGAAAAGTGTATGGTGTTTCCTGAAACACCTAAAAAACAAAGCAATGGAGCCTACGGCACTTCCACTTATGGTCCTATAGCTTAGGGAAATTAAAATCAAAAACACCCAGCCACCCCAATGTTTCAGACGGCTATGTTTACAAGAACCTCATGTACGGTACAAGTTAAATATCCCAGAAAGCGAAAAATGAATAAAGAAGTTGTGGTACGTACGTACAATGGAATATCACTCACCAATGAAATCTATGTCATCTGGCCCATCGTGGCATAATGAGTGGATTCAGGTACGATGATTCTAAGTGAAATAAGTCACACCGAAAATGAAACATCATAAGATATCACTAATACACCGAATGTAATCTTGGCTACACATGAACTGAATTACAAAACAGAACAGGGTCTCAAATTTAGAAAACCAACTTATGTTTGCGAAAGGGGAAAGGTGAGTTGGGGTGCTGCATAAAACCAGAGTTAGAAATTAGCACAGATACCATTCCATAAGTCAAATACGTAATAGTCAAGACCTAACACTTGCTCAACGAAATGGGCTAAACACCCTATATTCAACGCCTAGGAATACACCTGACTAGTAAGAATCTTCAAACCCATGGATTTATATGTCTCCATAAGAGAATCAAGCGTGTGTACAGCTGCATGAAGGCAGCAGAGAAAATCCGATAAATCCTATTATCAAAATGAATTACAAAAACAAAACACAATGACAGTGAAATAGAGAGCAATTCTTAAATGATTCATTCAGGGCTTGTGGTGCAACCTGGATTTACCTCATCTAAACCCAGAGCTGAGTGAGACATAAGGTTGGACACTTCGGGCTGATAGCATTGGTGAGGTTCGATGAGAAAATGCAGACCATTTGAAGTCATAATACATGGTACACATTCCATGGGTCCCAACTCTCCAGGTTGAAGCGATTCTTCCTTCAGCTAAAGCATGCATGGGAAACCCACAGTATGGTGCACCGTGTGACCGTCAAACGTTTTCCAATGCATCTCAGTTTTTGTCCCCTTTTACTCGGGTTCACAATTCCAGACCCTTTACTAACACTCTCCCCACTTGGAGAGTCAGTGCCTTTAACCTCCTGTTTGGCACAGTTTGCAATTTCTGCGCAAGATGAACAGGAATAGGGAGAACCAATGAGAGACTAGCTGTAGGTGTCTGCAGGGGCAAATTTAACGCTCATTTCCCACCAGGAAGAGGAATTAACCAAAGGCTCATCATGCCGTGCCGGAACCAGATTAGGGCCAGAAGCAATCCTGTGGGTTTGCGGCCAGCTCACAAGAAAGCGATTTGAAGAAAGGAGCTCAGGGGCACTGTAATTCACAAACGTGCAGAGTTATAAATGACAGCTTTCGTCCAAAAATATATTGAAGGAAGGCTGCGAAGAGGACTTGAAAGCGGGGCAGAATTGCAGGAAAACGATTTCAGGGGGTAGACTGGAATTGCATTTAAAGCATAGGAAAAGAGGCAGAACGTCGACAATGATGTACTTGGCCAAAAAGGACGTATGCGTTTTTTCCTGAATATATTCAGGAAAAAACGCATACGCCCTTTTTGGCCAATCAAGCAAGCATGTTAAAGAAATCTGCACTACAATGAAGTCTCCCTGCCCCCCAGTCAAAAGGGCCATCTGAAAAAAGTGTAAAATCCAGAAATGCAGCACAGGCCATGGAGAACAGGGAGCCTTGTTATGCTAATGGGTGGGATGTAAATTGCCAAGAGCCACTCTGGAAAAGTGTATGGTGTTTCCTGAAACACCTAAAAAACAAAGCAACGGAGCCTACGGCACTTCCACTTATGGTCCTATAGCTTAGGGAAATTAAAATCAAAAACACACAGCCACCCCAAAGTTTCAGACGGCTCTGTTTACAAGAACCTCGTCTACGGTACAAGTTAAATATCCCAGAAAGCGAAAAATGGATAAAGAAGTTGTGGTACGTACGTACAATGGAATATCACTCAGCAATGAAATCTATGTCATCTGGCCCGTCGTGGCATAATGAGTGGATTCAGGTACGATGATTCTAAGTGAAATAAGTCACACAGAAAATGAAACATCATAAGATATCACTAATACACCGAATGTAATCTTGGCTACACATGAACTGAATTACAAAACAGAACAGGGTCTCAAATTTAGAAAACCAATTTATGTTTGCTTAAGGGGAAAGGTGAGTTGGGGTGCTGCATAAAACCAGAGATAGAAATTAGCACAGATACCATTCCATACGTCAAATATGTAATACTCAAGACCTACCCCTTGCTCAACGAAATGGGCTAAACAGCCTATATTCAACGCCTAGGATTACACCTGACTAGTAAGAATCTTCAAACCCATGGATTTATATGTCTCCATAAGAGAATCAAGCGTGTGTACAGCTGCATGAAGGCAGCAGAGAAAATCCGATAAATCCCATCATCAAAATGAATTACAAAAACAAAACACAATGACAGTGAAATAGAGAGCAATTCTTAAATAATTCATTCAGGGCTTGTGATGCAACCTGGATTTACCTCATCTAAAGCCAGAGCTGAGTGAGACATAAGGTTGGACACTTCGGGCTGATAGCATTGGTGAGGTTCGATGAGCAAATGCACACCATTTGAAGTCATAATACATGGTACACATTCCATGGGTCCCAACTCTCCAGGTTGAAGCGATTCTTCCTTCAGCTAAAGCATGCATGGGAAACCCACAGTATGGTGCACCGTGTGACTGGGAAACGTTTTCTAATGCATCTCAGTTTTTGTCCCCATTTTCTCGGGTCCACAATTCCAGACCCTTTACTAACACTCTCCCCTCTTGGAGAGTCAGTGCCTTTTACCTCCTGTTTGGCACAGTTTGCAATTTCTGCGCAAGATGAACAGGAATAGGGAGAACCAATGAGAGACTAGCTGTAGGTGTCTGCAGGGGCAAATTTAACGCTCATTTCCCACCAGGAAGAGGAATTAACCAAAGGCTCAGCATGCCGTGCCGGAACCAGATTACGGCCTGAAGCAATCCTGTGGGTTTGCGGCCAGCTCACAAGAAAGCGATTTGAAGAAAGGAGCTCAGGGGCACTGTAATTCACAAACGTGCAGAGTTATAAATGACAGCTATCGTCCAAAAATATATTGAAGGAAGGCTGCGAAGAGAACTTGAAAACGGGGCAGAATTGCAGGAAAACAATTTCAGGGGGTAGACTGGAATTGCATTTAAAGCATAGGAAAAGAGGCAGAACGTCAACAATGATGCGTTTGGCCAAAAAGGGCGTATGCTTTTTCTCCTGAATATATTCAGGAAAAAACGCATACGCCCTTTTTGACCAACCAAGCAAGCATGTTAAAGAAATCTGCACTACAATGAAGTCTCACAGCCCCCCGGTCAAAAGGGCCATCTGAATAAAGTGTAAAATCCAAAAATGCAGCACAGGCCATGGAGAACATGGAGCCTTGTTATGCTGATGGGTGGGATGTAAATTGCCAACAGCCACTCTGGAAAAGTGTATGGTGTTTCCTGAAACACCTAAAAAACAAAGCAATGGAGCCTACGGCACTTCCACTTATGGTCCTATAGCTTAGGGAAATTAAAATCAAAAACACACAGCCACCCCAAAGTTTCAGACGGCTCTGTTTACAAGAACCTCGTGTAAGGTACAAGTTAAATATCCCAGAAAGCGAAAAATGGATAAAGAAGTTGTGGTACATACGTACAATGGAATATCACTCACCAATGAAATCTATGTCATCTGGCCCATCGAGGCATAATGAGTGGATTCAGGTACGATGATTCTAAGTGAAATAACTCACACAGAAAATGAAACATCATAAGATATCACTAATACAACGAATGTAATCTTGGTTACACATGAACTGAATTACAAAACAGAACAGGGTCTCAAATTTAGAAAACCAACTTATGTTTGCGTAAGGGGAAAGGTGAGTTGGGGTGCTGCATAAAACCAGAGTTATAAATTAGCACAGATACCATTCCATAAGTCAAATACGTAATAGTCAAGATCTACCACTTACTCAACGAAATGGGCTAAACAACCTATATTCAACGTCTAGGAATACACCTGACTAGTAAGAATCTTCAAACCCATGGATTTATATGTCTCCATAAGAGAATCAAGCATGTGTACAGCTGCATGAAGGCAGCAGAGAAAATCCGATAAATCCCATTATCAAAATGAATTACAAAAACAAAACACAATGACAGTGAAATAGAGAGCAATTCTTAAATAATTCATTCAGGGCTTGTGATGCAACCTGGATTTACCTCACCTAAACCCAGAGCTGAGTGAGACATAAGGTTGGACGCTTCGGGCTGATAGCATTGGTGAGGATCGATGCGCAAATGCACACCCTTTGAAGTCATACAGCATGGTACCCATTCCATGAGTCCCAACTCTCCAAGTTTAAGGGATTCTTCCTTCAGCTAAAGCATGCATGGGAAACCCACAGTATGGTGAACCGTGTGACCAGGAAACGTTTCAAAGGCATCTCGGTTTTCGTCCCCTTTTACTCGGGTTCACATTTCCAGACCCTTTACTAACACTCTCCCCACTTGGAGAGTCAGTGCCTTTAACCTCCTGTTTGGCACAGTTTGCAATTTCTGCGCAAGATGAACAGGAATAGGGAGAACAAATGAGAGACTAGCTGTAGGTGTCTGCACGGGCAAATTAAACGCTCATTTCCCACCAGAAATAGGAATTAACCAAAGGCTCAGCATGCCGTGCCGGAACCAGATTAGGGCCTGAAGCAATCCTGCGGGTTTGCGGCCAGCTCACAAGAAAGCGATTTGAAGAAAGGAGCTCAGGGGCACTGTAATTCACTAACCTGCAGAGTTATAAATGACAGCTATCGTCCAAATATATATTGAAGGAAGGCTGCGAAGAGGACTTGAAAGCGGGGCAGAATTGCAGGAAAACGATTTCAGGGGGTAGACTGGAATTGCATTTAAAGCATAGGAAAAGAGGCAGAACGTAGACAATGATGCACTTGGCCAAAAAGGGCGTATGCGTTTTTTCCTGAATATATTCAGGAAAAAACGCATACGCCCTTTTTGGCCAACCAAGCAATCATGTTAAAGAAATCTGCACTACAATGAAGTCTCACTGCCCCCCTGTCAAAAGGGCCATCTGAAAAAAGTGTAAAATCCAGAAATGCAGCACAGGCCATGGAGAACAGGGAGCCATGTTATGCTGATGGGTGGGATGTAAATTGCCAACAGCCACTCTGGAGAAGTGTATGGTGTTTCCTGAAACACCTAAAAAACAAAGCAACGGAGCCTACAGCACTTCCACTTATGGTCCTATAGCTTAGGGAAATTAAAATCAAAAACACACAGCCACCCCAATGTTTCAGACGGCTCTGTTTACAAGAACCTCGTCTACGGTACAAGTTAAATATCCCAGAAAGCGAAAAATGGATAAAGAAGTTGTGGTACGTACGTACAATGGAATATCAGTCACCAATGAAATCTATGTCATCTGGCCCATCGTGGCATAATGAGTGGATTCAGGTACGATGATTCTAAGTGAAATAAGTCACACATAAAATGAAACATCATAAGATATCACTAATACACCGAATGTAATCTTGGCTACACATGAACTGAATTACAAAACAGAACAGGGTCTCAAATTTAGAAAACCAACTTATGTTTGCGTAAGGGGAAAGGTGAGTTGGGGTGCTGCATAAAACCAGAGTTAGTAATTCGCATAGATACCATTCCATAAGTCAAATACGTAAGAGTCAAGACCTACCCCTTGCTCAACGAAATGGGCTAAACACCCTATATTCAACGCCCAGGAATACACCTGACTAGTAAGAATCTTCAAACCCATGGATTTATATGTCTCCATAAGAGAATCAAGCGTTTGTACAGCTGCATGAAGGCAGCAGAGAAAATCCGATAAATCCCATTATCAAAATGAATTACAAAACAAAACACAATGACAGAGAAATAGAGAGCAATTCTTAAATAATTCATTCAGGCCTTGTGATGCAACCTGGATTTACCTCATCTACACCCAGAGCTGAGTGAGACATAAGGTTGGACACTTCGGGCTGATAGCATTGGTGAGGTTCGTTGAGCAAATGCAGACCATTTGAAGTCATACTGCATGGTACCCATTCCATGGGTCCCAACTCTCCAGGTTTAAGCGATTCTTCCTTCAACTAAAACATGCATGGGAAACCCACAGTATGGTGCACCGTGTGACCGGGAAACGTTTTCAAATGCATCTCAGTTTTCATCCCCTTTTACTCGGATTCACAATTCCAGACCCTTTACTAACACTCTCCCCACTTGGAGAGTCAGTGCCTTTAACCTCCTGTTTGGCACAGTTTGCAATTTCTGCGCAAGATGAACAGGAATAGGGAGAACCAATGAGAGACTAGCTGTAGGTGTCTGCACGGGCAAATTTAACGCTCATTTCCAACCAGGAAGAGGAATTAACAAAACGCTCAGCATGCCGTGCCCGAACCAGATTAGGGCCTGAAGCAATCCTGCGGGTTTGCGGCCAGCTCACAAGAAAGCGATTTGAAGAAAGGAGCTCAGGGGCACTGTAATTCACAAACCTGCAGAGTTATAAATGACAGCTCTCGTCCAAAAATATATTGAAGGAAGGCTGCGAAGAGGACTTGAAAGCGGGGCAGAATTGCAGGAAAACGATTTCAGGGGGTAGACTGGAATTGCATTTAAAGCATAGGAAAAGAGGCAGAACGTCGACAATGATGCACTTGGCCAAAAAGGGCGTATGCGTTTTTTCCTGAATATGTTCAGGAAAAAACGCATACACCCTTTTTGGCCAACCAAGCAATCATGTTAAAGAAATCTGCACTACAATGAAGTCTCACTGCCCCCCTGTCAAAAGGGCCATCTGAAAAAAGTGTAAAATCCAGAAATGCAGCACAGGCCATGAAGAACAGGGAGCCTTGTTATGCTGATGGGTGGGATGTAAATTGCCAACAGCCACTCTGGAGAAGTGTATGGTGTTTCCTGAAACACCTAAAAAACAAAGCAACGGAGCCTACGGCACTTCCACTTATGGTCCTATAGCTTAGGGAAATTATAATCCACAACACACAGCCACCCCAAAGTTTCAGACGGCTCTGTTTACAAGAACCTCGTCTACGGTACAAGTTAAATATCCCAGAAAGCGAAAAATGGATAAAGAAGTTGTGGTACGTACGTACAATGGAATATCACTCACCAATGAAGTCTATGTCATCTGGCCTGTCGTGGCATAATGAGTGGATTCAGGTACGATGATTCTAAGAGAAATAAGTAACACAGAAAATGAAACATCATAAGATATCACTAATACACGGAATGTAATCTTGGCTACACATGAACTGAATTACAAAACAGAACAGGGTCTCAAATTTAGAAAAACAACTTATGTTTGCTTAAGGGGAAAGGTGAGTTGGGGTGCTGCATAAAACCAGAGTTAGAAATTAGAACAGATACCATTCCATAACTCAAATACGTAATAGTCAAGACCTATCCCTTGCTCAACGAAATGGGCTAAACACCCTATATTCAACGCCTAGGAATACACCTGAGTAGTAAGAATCTTCAAACCCATGGATTTATATGTCTCCATAAGAGAATCAAGCGTGTGTACAGCTGCATGAAGGCAGCAGAGAAAATCCGATAAATCCCATTATCAAAATGAATTACAAAAACAAAACACAATGACAGTGAAATAGAGAGCAATTCTTAAATAATTCATTCAGGGCTTGTGATGCAACTTGGATGTACCTCATCTACACCCAGAGCTGAGTGAGACATAAGGTTGGACTCTTCGGGCTGATAGCATTGGTGAGGTTCGATGAGCAAATGCAGACCATTTGAAGTCATAATACATGGTACACATTCCATGGGTCGCAACTCTCACGGTTTAAGCGATTCTTCCTTCAGCTAAAGCATGCATGGGAAACTCACAGTATGGTGAACCGTGTGACCAGGAAACGTTTTCAAAGGCATCTCGGTTTTCGTCCCCTTTTACTCGGGTTCACATTTCCAGACCCTTTACTAACACTCTCCCCACTTGGAGAGTCAGTGCCTTTAACCTCCTGTTTGGCACAGTTTGCAATTTCTGCGAAAGATGAACAGGAATAGGGAGAACCAATGAGAGACTAGCTGTAGGTGTCTGCACGGGCAAATTAAACGCTCATTTCCCACCAGAAAGAGGAATTAACCAAAGGCTCAGCATGGCGTGCCGGAACAAGATTAGGGCCTGAAGCAATCCTGCGGGTTTGCGACCAGCTCACAAGAAAGCGATTTAAAGAAAGGAGCTCAGGGGCACTGTAATTCACAAACCTGCAGAGTTATAAATGACAGCTATCGTCCAAAAATATATTGAAGGAAGGCTGCGAAGAGGACTTGAATGCGGGGCAGAATTGCAGGAAAACGATTTCAGGGTGTAGACTGGAATTGCATTTAAAGCATAGGAAAAGAGGCAGAACGTCGACAATGATGCACTTGGCCAAAAAGGGCGTATGCGTTTTTTCCTGAATATATTCAGGAAAAAACGCATACGCACTTTTTGGCCAACCAAGCAAGTATGTTAAAGAAATCTGCACTACAATGAAGTCTCACTGCCCCCCGGTCAAAAGGGCCATCTGAAAAAAGTGTAAAATCCAGAAATGCAGCACAGGCCATGGAGAACAGGGAGCCTTGTTATGCTGATGGGTGGGATGTAAATTGCCAACAGCCACTCTGGAGAAGTGTATGGTGTTTCCTGAAATACCTAAAAAACAAAGCAACGGAGCCTACGGCACTTCCACTTATGGTCCTATAGCTTAGGGAAATTAAAATCAAAAACACACAGCCACCCTAAAGTTTCAGACGGCTCTGTTTACAAGAACCTCGTCTACGGTACAAGTTAAATATCCCAGAAAGCGAAAAATGGATAAAGAAGTTGTGGTACGTACGTTCAATGGAATATCACTCACCAATGAAATCTATGTCATCTGGCCCATCGTGGCATAATGAGTGGATTCAGGTACGATGATTCTAAGTGAAATAAGTCACACAGAAAATGAAACATCATAAGATATCACTAATACACCGAATGTAATCTTGGCTACACATGAACTGAATTACAAAACAGAACAAGGTCTCAAATTTAGAAAACCAACTTATGTTTGCTTAAGGGGAAAGGTGAGTTGGTGTGCTGCATGAAACCAGAGTTAGAAATTAGCACAGATACCATTCCATACGTCAAATATATAATAGTCAAGACCTACCGCTTGCTCAACGAAATGGGATAAACACCCTATATTCAACGCCTAGGAATACACCTGACTAGTAAGAATCTTCAAACCCATGGATTTATATGTCTGCATAAGATAATCAAGCGTGTGTACAGCTGCATGAAGGCAGCAGAGAAAATCCGATAAATCCTATTATCAAAATGAATTACAAAAACAAAACACAATGACAGTAAAATAGAGAGCAATTCTTAAATAATTCATTCAGGGCTTGTGATGCAACCTGGATTTACCTCATCTAAACCCAGAGCTGAGTGAGACATAAGGTTGGACACTTCGGGCTGATAGCATTGGTGAGGTTCGATGAGCAAATGCAGACCATTTGAAGTCATAATACATGGTACACATTCCATGGGTCCCAACTCTCCAGGTTGAAGCGATTTTTCCTTCAGCTAACGCATGCATGGGAAACCCACAGTATGGTGCCCCGTGTGACCGGGAAACGTTTTCAAATGCATCTCAGTTTTTGTCCCCTTTTACTCGGGTTCACAATTCCAGACCCTTTACTAACACTCTCCCCACTTGGAGAGTCAGGGCCTTTAACCTCCTGTTTGGCACAGTTTGCAATTTCTGCGAAAGATGAACAGGAATAGGGAGAACCAATGAGAGACTACCTGTAGGTGTCTGCACAGGCAAATTTAACGCTCATTTCCAACCAGGAAGAGGAATTAACCAAACGCTCAGCACGCCATGCGGGAACCAGATTAGGGCCTGAAGAAATCCTGCGGGTTTGCTGCCAGCTCACAAGAAAGCGATTTGGAGAAAGGAGCTCAGGGGCACTGTAATTCACAAACATGCAGAGTTATAAATGACAGATATCATCCAAAAATATATTGAAGGAAGGCTGCGAAGAGGACTTGAAAGCGGGGCAGAATTGCAGGATAACGATTTCAGGGGGTAGACTGGAATTGCATTTAAAGCATAGGAAAAGAGGCAGAACGTTGACAATGATGCACTTGGCCAAAAAGGGCGTATGCGTTTTTTCCTGAATATATTCAGGAAAAAACGCATACGCCCTTTTTGGCCAACCAAGCAAGCATGTTAAAGAAATCTGCACTACAATGAAGTCTCACTGCCCCCCGGTCAAAAGGGCCATCTGAAAAAAGTGTAAAATCCAGAAATGCAGCACAGGCCATGGAGAACAGGGAGCCTTGTTATGCTGATGGGTGGGATGTAAATTGCCAACAGCCACTCTGGAGAAGTGTATGGTGTTTCCTGAAACACCTAAAAAACAAAGCAACGGAGCCTACGGCACTTCCACTTATGGTCCTATAGCTTAGGGATATTAAAATCCACAACACACAGCCACTCCAAAGTTTCAGAAGGCTCTGTTTACAAGAACCTCGTCTACGGTACAAGTTAAATATCCCAGAAAGCGAAAAATGGATAAAGAAATTGTGGTACGTACGTACAATGAAATCTATGACATCTGGCCCGTCGTGGCATAATGAGTGGATTCAGGTACGATGATTCTAAGTGAAATAAGTCACACAGAAAATGAAACATCATAAGATATCACTAATACACCAAATGTAATCTTGGCTACACATGAACTGAATTACAAAACAGAACAGGGTCTCAAATTTAGAAAACCAATTTATGTTTGCTTAAGGGGAAAGGTGAGTTGGGGTGCTGCATAAAACCAGAGATAGAAATTAGCACAGATACCATTCCATACATCAAATATGTAATAGTCAAGACCTATCCCTTGCTCAACGAAATGGGCTAAACACCCTATATTCAACGCCTAGGAATACACCTGACTAGTAAGAATCTTCAAACCCATGGATTTATATGTCTCCATAAGAGAATCAAGCGTGTGTACAGCTGCATGAAGGCAGCAGAGAAAATCCGATAAATCCCATTATCAAAATGAATTACAAAATAAAACACAATGACAGTGAAATAGAGAGCAATTCTTAAATAATTCATTCAGGGCTTGTGATGCAACCTGGATTTACCTCATCTACACCCAGAGCTGAGTGAGACATAAAGTTGGACACTTCGGGCTGATAGCATTGGTGAGTTTCGATGAGCAATTGCAGACCATTTGAAGTCATAATACATGGTACACATTCCATGGGTCGCAACTCTCAAGGTTTAAGCGATTCTTCCTTCAGCTAAAGCATGCATGGGAAACCCACAGTATGGTGAACCGTGTGACCAGGAAACGTTTTCAAAGGCATCTCGGTTTTCGTCCCCTTTTACTCGGGTTCACATTTCCAGACCCTTTACTAACACTCTCCCCACTTTGAGAGTCAGTGCCTTTAACCTCCTGTTTGGCACAGTTTGCAATTTCTGCGCAAGATGAACAGGAATAGGGAGAACCAATGAGAGACTAGCTGTAGGTGTCTGCACGGGCAAATTAAACGCTCATTTCCCACCAGAAAGAGGAATTAACCAAAGGCTCAGCATGCCGTGCCGGAACCAGATTAGGGCCTGAAGCAATCCTGCGGGTTTGCTGCCAGCTCACAAGAAAGCGATTTGAAGAAAGGAGCTCAGGGGCACTGTAATTCACAAACCTGCAGAGTTATAAATGACAGCTCTCGTCCAAAAATATATTGAAGGAAGGCTGCGAAGAGGACTTGAAAGCGGGGCAGAATTGCAGGAAAACGATTTCAGGGGGTAGACTGGAATTGCATTTAAAGCATAGGAAAAGAGGCAGAACGTCGACAATGATGCACTTGGCTAAAAAGTGCGTATGCGTTTTTTCCTGAATATAAACGCATACGCCCTTTTTGGCCAACCAAGCAAGCATGTTAAAGAAATCTGCACTACAATGAAGTCTCACTGCCCCCCGGTCAAAAGGGCCATCTGAAAAAAGTGTAAAATCCAGAAATGCAGCACAGGCCATGGAGAACAGGGAGCCTTGTTATGCTGATGGGTGGGATGTAAATTGCCAACAGCCACTCTGGAGAAGTGTATGGTGTTTCCTGAAACACCTAAAAAACAAAGCAACGGAGCCTACGGCACTTCCACTTATGGTCCTATAGCTTAGGGAAATTAAAATCAAAAACACACAGCCACCCCAAAGTTTCAGACGGCTCTGTTTACAAGAACCTCGTCTACAGTACAAGTTAAATATCCCAGAAAGCGAAAAATGGATAAAGAAGTTGTGGTACGTACGTACAATGGAATATCACTCACCAATGAAATCTATGTCATCTGGCCCGTCGGGGCATAATGAGTGGATTCAGGTACGATGATTCTAAGAGAAATAAGTCACACAGAAAATGAAACATCATAAGATATCACTAATACACCGAATGTAATCTTGGCTACACATGAACTGAATTACAAAACAGAACAGGGTCTCAAATTTAGAAAACCAACTTATGTTTGCTTAAGGGGAAAGGTGAGTTGGGGTGCTGCATAAAACCAGAGATAGAAATTAGCACAGATACCATTCCATACGTCAAATATGTAATAGTCAAGACCTACCCCTTGCTCAACGAAATGGGCTAAACACCCTATATTCAACGCCTAGGAATACACCTGACTAGTAAGAATCTTCAAACCCATGGATTTATATGTCTCCATAAGAGAATCAAGCGTGTGTACAGCTGCATGAAGGCAGCAGAGAAAATCCGATAAATCCCATCATCAATATGAATTACAAAAACAAAACACAATGACAGTGAAATAGAGAGCCACTCTTAAATAATTCATTCAGGGCTTGTGATGCAACCTGGATTTACCTCATCTACACCCAGAGCTGAGTGAGACATAAAGTTGGACACTTCGGGCTGATAGCATTGGTGAGTTTCGATGAGCAATTGCAGACCATTTGAAGTCATACTGCATGGTACCCATCCCATGGGTCTCAAATCTCCAGGTTGAAGCGATTCTTCCTTCAGCTAAAACATGCATGGGAAACCCACAGTATGGTGCACCGTGTGACCGGGAAACGTTTTCAAATGCATCTCAGTTTTCGTCCTCTTTTACTCAGGTTCAGAATTCCAGACCCTTTACTAACACTCTCCCCACTTGTAGAGTCAGTGCCTTTAACCTGCTGTTTGGCACAGTTTGCAATTTCTGTGCAAGATGAACAGGAATAGGGAGAACCAATGAAAGAGTAGCTGTAGGTGTCTGTACGGGAAAATTTAACGCTCATTTCCCACAAGAAAGAGGAATTAACCAAAGGCTCAGCATGCCGTGCCGGAACAAGATTAGGGCCTGAAGCAATCCTGCGGGTTTGCGGCCAGCTCACAAGAAAGCGATTTGAAGAAAGGAGCTCAGGGGCACTGTAATTCACAAACCTGCAGAGTTATAAATGACAGCTATCGTCCAAAAATATATTGAAGGAAGGCTGCGAAGAGGACTTGAATGCGGGGCAGAATTGCAGGAAAACGATTTCAGGGGCTAGACTGGAATTGCATTTAAAGCATAGGAAAAGAGGCAGAACGTCGACAATGATGCACTTGGCCAAAAAGGGCGTATGCGTTTTTTCCTGAATATATTCAGGAAAAAACGCATACGCCCTTTTTGGCCAACCAAGCAATCATGTTAAAGAAATCTGCACTACAATGAAGTCTCACAGCCCCCCGGTCAAAAGGGCCAACTGAATAAAGTGTAAAATCCAAAAATGCAGCACAGGCCATGGAGAACACGGAGCCTTGTTATGCTGATGGGTGGGATGTAAATTGCCAACAGCCACTCTGGAGAAGTGTATGGTGTTTCCTGAAACACCTAAAAAACAAAGCAACGGAGCCTACGGCACTTCCACTTATGGTCCTATAGCTTAGGGAAATTAAAATCAAAAACACACAGCCACCCCAAAGTTTCAGACGGCTATGTTTACAAGAACCTCATGTACGGTACAAGTTAAATATCCCAGAAAGCGAAAAATGAATAAAGAAGTTGTGGTACGTACGTACAATGGAATATCACTCACCAATGAAATCTATGTCATCTGGCCCGTCGTGGCATAATGAGTGGATTCAGGTACGATGATTCTAAGTGAAATAAGTCACACCGAAAATGAAACATCATAAGATATCACTAATACACCGAATGTAATCTTGGCTACACATGAACTGAATTACAAAACAGAACAGGGTCTCAAATTTAGAAAACAAACTTATGTTTGCTTAAGGGGAAAGGTGAGTTGGGGTGCTGCATAAAACCAGAGTTAGAAATTAGCACAGATACCATTCCATAAGTCAAATACATAATAGTCAAGACCTAACCCTTGCTCAACGAAATGGGCTAAACACCCTATATTCAACGCCTAGGAATACACCTGACTAGTAAGAATCTTCAAACCCATGGATTTATATGTCTCCATAAGAGAATCAAGCGTGTGTACAGCTGCATGAAGGCAGCAGAGAAAATCCGATAAATCCTATTATCAAAATGAATTACAAAAACAAAACACAATGACAGTGAAATAGAGAGCAATTCTTAAATAATTCATTCAGGGCTTGTGATGCAACCTGGATTTACCTTATCTCAACCTAGAGCAGACTGAGACATAAGGTTGGACACTTCGGGCTGATAGCATAGGTGAGGTTCGATGAGAAAATGCAGACCATTTGAAGTCATAATACATGGTACACATTCCATGGGTCCCAACTCTCCAGGTTTAAGCGATTCTTCCTTCAGCTAAAGCATGCATGGGAAACCCACAGTATGGTGAACCGTGTGACCAGGAGACGTTTTCAAAGGCATCTCGGTTTTCGTCCCCTTTTACTCGGGTTCACATTTCCAGACCCTTTACTAACACTCTCCCCACTTGGAGAGTCAGTGCCTTTAACCTCCTGTTTGGCACAGTTTGCAATTTCTGCGCAAGATGAACAGGAATAGGGAGAACCAATGAGAGACTAGCTGTAGGTGTCTGCAGGGGCAAATTTAACGCTCATTTCCCACCAGGAAGAGGAATTAACCAAAGGCTCAGCATGCCGTGCCGGTACCAGATTAGGGCCTGAAGCAATCCTGCGGGATTGCTGCCAGCTCACAAGAAAGCGATTTGAAGGAAGGAGCTCAGGGGCACTGTAATTCACAAACCTGCAGAGTTATAAATGACAGCTATCGTCCAAAAATATATTGAAGGAAGGCTGTGAAGAGGACTTGAAAGCGGGGCAGAATTGCAGGAAAACGATTTCAGGGGGTAGACTGGAATTGCATTTAAAGCATAGGAAAAGAGGCAGAACGTCGACAATGATGCACTTGGCCAAAAAGGGCGTATGCGTTTTTTCCTGAATATATTCAGGAAAAAACGCATACGCCCTTTTTGGCCAACCAAGCAAGCATGTTAAAGAAATCTGCACTACAATGAAGTCTCACTGCCCCCCTGTCAAAAGGGCCATCTGAAAAAAGTGTAAAATCCAGAAATGCAGCACAGGCCATGGAGAACAGGGAGCCTTTTTATGCTGATGGGTTGGATGTAAACTGCCAACAGCCACTCTGGAGAAGTGTATGGTGTTTCCTGAAACACCTAAAAAACAAAGCAACGGAGCCTACGGCACTTCCACTTATGGTCCTATAGCTTAGGGAAACTATAATCCACAACACACAGCCACCCCAAAGTTTCAGACGGCTCTGTTTACAAGAACCTCGTCTACGGTACAAGTTAAATATCCCAGAAAGCGAAAAATGGATAAAGAAGTTGTGGTACGTACGTACAATGGAATATCACTCACCAATGAAGTCTATGTCATCAGGCCCGTCGTGGCATAATGAGTGGATTCAGGTACGATGATTCTAAGTGAAATAAGTCACACAGAAAATGAAACATCATAAGATATCACTAATACACGGAATGTAATCTTGGCTACACATGAACTGAATTACAAAACAGAACAGGGTCTCAAATTTAGAAAACCAACTTATGTTTGCTTAAGGGGAAAGGTGAGTTGGGGTGCTGCATAATACCAGAGATAGAAATTAGCACATATACCATTCCATACGTCAAATATGTAATAGTCGAGATCTACCGCTTGCTCAACGAAATGGGCTAAACACCCTATATTCAACGCCTAGGAATACACCTGACTAGTAAGAATTTCCAAACCCATGGATTTATATGTCTCCATAAGAGAATCAAGCGTGTGTACAGCTGCATGAAGGCAGCAGAGAAAATCCGATAAATCCCATTATCCAAATGAATTACAAAAACAAAACACAATGACAGTGAAATAGAGAGCAATTCTTAAATAATTCATTCAGGTCTTGTGATGCAACTTGGATTTACCTCATCTACACCGAGAGCTGAGTGAGTCATAAGGTTGGACACTTCGGGCTGATAGCATTGTTGAGGTTCGATGAGCAAATGCAGAGCATTTGAAGTCATACTGCATGGTACCCATTCCATGGGTCCCAAATCTCCAGGTTTAAGCGATTCTTCCTTCAGCTAAAACGTGCATGGGAAACCCACAGTATGGTGCACCGTGTGACCGGGAAACGTTTTCAAATGCATCTCAGTTTTTGTCCCCTTTTACTCGGGTTCACAATTCCAGACCCTTTACTAACACTCTCCCCACTTGGAGAGTCAGTGCCTTTAACCTCCTGTTTGGCACAGTTTGCAATTTCTGCGAAAGATGAACAGGAATAGGGAGAACCAATGAGAGACTACCTGTAGGTGTCTGCACAGGCAAATTTAACGCTCATTTCCAACCAGGAGGAGGAATTAACCAAACGCTCAACACGCCATGCGGGAACCAGATTAGGGCCTGAAGCAATCCTGCGGGTTTGCTGCCAGCTCACAAGAAAGCGATTTGGAGAAAGGAGCTCAGGGGCACTGTAATTCACAAACCTGCAGAGTTATAAATGGCAGATATCGTCCAAAAATATATTGAAGGAAGGCTGCGAAGAGGACTTGAAAGCGGGGCAGAATTGCAGGATAACGATTTCAGGGGGTAGACTGGAATTGCATTTAAAGCATAGGAAAAGAGGCAGAACGTCGACAATGATGCACTTGGCCAAAAAGGGCGTATGCGTTTTTTCCTGAATATATTCAGGAAAAAACGCATACGCCCTTTTTGGCCAACCAAGCAAGCATGTTAAAGAAATCTGCACTACAATGAAGTCTCACTGCCCCCCGGTCAAAAGGGCCATCTGAAAAATGTGTAAAATCCAGAAATGCAGCACAGGCCATGGAGAACAGGATGCCTTGTTATGCTGATGGGTGGGATGTAAATTGCCAACAGCCACTCTGGAGAAGTGTATGGTGTTTCCTGAAACACCTAAAAAACAAAGCAACGGAGCCTACGGCACTTCCACTTATGGTCCTATAGCTTAGGGAAATTAAAATGAAAATCACACAGCCACCCCAAAGTTTCAGACGGCTCTGTTTACAAGAACCTCGTCTACGGTACAAGTTAAATATCCCAGAAATCGAAAAATGGATAAAGAAGTTGTGGTACGTACGTACAATGGAATATCACTAACCAATGAAATCTATGTCATTTGGCCCGTCGTGGCATAATGACTGGATTCAGGTACGATGATTATAATTGAAATAAGTCACACAGAAAATGAAACATCATAAGATATCACTAATACACCGAATGTAATCTTGGCTACACATGAACTGAATTACAAAACAGAACAGGTTCTCAAATTTAGAAAACCAACTTATGTTTGCTTAAGGGGAAAGGTGAGTTGGGGTGCTGCATGAAACCAGAGATAGAAATTAGCACAGTTGCCATTCCATACGTAAAATATATAATAGTCAAGACCTACCCCTTGCTCAACAAAATGTGCTAAACACACTATATTCAACGCCTAGGAATACACCTGACTAGTAAGAATATTCAAACCCATGGATTTATATGTCTCCATAAGAGAATCAAGCGTGGGTACAGCTGCATGAAGGCAGCAGAGAAAATCCGATAAATCCTATTATCAAAATGAATTACAAAAACAAAACACAATGACAGTAAAATAGCGAGCAATTCTTAAATAATTCATTCAGGGCTTGTGATGCAACCTGGATTTACATCATCTACACCCAGAGCTGTGTGAGACATAAGGTTGGACACTTCGGGCTGATAGCATTGGTGAGGTTCGATGAGCAAATGCAGACCATTTGAAGTCATAATACATGGTACACATTCCATGGGTCCCAACTCTCCAGGTTGAAGCGATTCTTCCTTCAGCTAAAGCATGCATGGGAAACCCACAGTATGGTGCATCGTGTGACCGGGAAACGTTTTCAAATGCATCTCAGTTTTTGTCCCCATTTTCTCGGGTTCACAATTCCAGACCCTTTACTAACACTCTCCCCACTTGGAGAGTCAGTGCCTTTAACCTCCTGTTTGGCACAGTTTGCAATTTCTGCGCAAGATGAACAGGAATAGGGAGAACCAATGAGAGACTAGCTGTAGGTGTCTGCACGGGCAAATTTAACGCTCATTTCCCACCAGGGAGAGGAATTAACCAAAGGCTCAGCATGCCGTGCCGGAACCAGATTAGGGCCTGAAGCAATCCAGTGGGTTTGCGGCCAGCTCACAAGAAAGCGATTTGAAGAAAGGAGCTCAGGGGCACTGTAATTCACAAAAGTGCAGAGTTATAAATGACAGCTATCGTCCAAAAATATATTGAAGGAAGGCTGCGAAGAGGACTTGAAAGCGGGGCAGAATTGCAGGAAAACGATTTCAGGGGGTAGACAGGAATTGCATTTAAACATAGGAAAATAGGCAGAACGTCAACAATGATGCGTTTGGCCAAAAAGGGCGTATGCGTTTTTTCCTGAATATATTCAGGAAAAAACGCATACGCACTTTTTGGCCAACCAAGCAAGCATGTTAAAGAAATCTGCACTACAATGAAGTCTCACAGCCCCCCGGTCAAAAGGGCCATCTGAATAAAGTGTAAAATCCAAAAATGCAGCACAGGCCATGGAGAACACGGAGCCTTGTTATGCTGATGGGTGGGATGTAAATTGCCAACAGCCACTCTGGAAAAGTGTATGGTGTTTCCTGAAACACCTAAAAAACAAAGCAATGGAGCCTACGGCACTTCCACTTATGGTCCTATAGCTTAGGGAAATTAAAATCAAAAACACCCAGCCACCCCAATGTTTCAGACGGCTATGTTTACAAGAACCTCATGTACGGTACAAGTTAAATATCCCAGAAAGCGAAAAATGAATAAAGAAGTTGTGGTACGTACGTACAATGGAATATCACTCACCAATGAAATCTATGTCATCTGGCCCATCGTGGCATAATGAGTGGATTCAGGTACGATGATTCTAAGTGAAATAAGTCACACCGAAAATGAAACATCATAAGATATCACTAATACACCGAATGTAATCTTGGCTACACATGAACTGAATTACAAAACAGAACAGGGTCTCAAATTTAGAAAACCAACTTATGTTTGCGAAAGGGGAAAGGTGAGTTGGGGTGCTGCATAAAACCAGAGTTAGAAATTAGCACAGATACCATTCCATAAGTCAAATACGTAATAGTCAAGACCTAACACTTGCTCAACGAAATGGGCTAAACACCCTATATTCAACGCCTAGGAATACACCTGACTAGTAAGAATCTTCAAACCCATGGATTTATATGTCTCCATAAGAGAATCAAGCGTGTGTACAGCTGCATGAAGGCAGCAGAGAAAATCCGATAAATCCTATTATCAAAATGAATTACAAAAACAAAACACAATGACAGTGAAATAGAGAGCAATTCTTAAATGATTCATTCAGGGCTTGTGGTGCAACCTGGATTTACCTCATCTAAACCCAGAGCTGAGTGAGACATAAGGTTGGACACTTCGGGCTGATAGCATTGGTGAGGTTCGATGAGAAAATGCAGACCATTTGAAGTCATAATACATGGTACACATTCCATGGGTCCCAACTCTCCAGGTTGAAGCGATTCTTCCTTCAGCTAAAGCATGCATGGGAAACCCACAGTATGGTGCACCGTGTGACCGTCAAACGTTTTCCAATGCATCTCAGTTTTTGTCCCCTTTTACTCGGGTTCACAATTCCAGACCCTTTACTAACACTCTCCCCACTTGGAGAGTCAGTGCCTTTAACCTCCTGTTTGGCACAGTTTGCAATTTCTGCGCAAGATGAACAGGAATAGGGAGAACCAATGAGAGACTAGCTGTAGGTGTCTGCAGGGGCAAATTTAACGCTCATTTCCCACCAGGAAGAGGAATTAACCAAAGGCTCATCATGCCGTGCCGGAACCAGATTAGGGCCAGAAGCAATCCTGTGGGTTTGCGGCCAGCTCACAAGAAAGCGATTTGAAGAAAGGAGCTCAGGGGCACTGTAATTCACAAACGTGCAGAGTTATAAATGACAGCTTTCGTCCAAAAATATATTGAAGGAAGGCTGCGAAGAGGACTTGAAAGCGGGGCAGAATTGCAGGAAAACGATTTCAGGGGGTAGACTGGAATTGCATTTAAAGCATAGGAAAAGAGGCAGAACGTCGACAATGATGTACTTGGCCAAAAAGGACGTATGCGTTTTTTCCTGAATATATTCAGGAAAAAACGCATACGCCCTTTTTGGCCAATCAAGCAAGCATGTTAAAGAAATCTGCACTACAATGAAGTCTCACTGCCCCCCAGTCAAAAGGGCCATCTGAAAAAAGTGTAAAATCCAGAAATGCAGCACAGGCCATGGAGAACAGGGAGCCTTGTTATGCTAATGGGTGGGATGTAAATTGCCAAGAGCCACTCTGGAAAAGTGTATGGTGTTTCCTGAAACACCTAAAAAACAAAGCAACGGAGCCTACGGCACTTCCACTTATGGTCCTATAGCTTAGGGAAATTAAAATCAAAAACACACAGCCACCCCAAAGTTTCAGACGGCTCTGTTTACAAGAACCTCGTCTACGGTACAAGTTAAATATCCCAGAAAGCGAAAAATGGATAAAGAAGTTGTGGTACGTACGTACAATGGAATATCACTCAGCAATGAAATCTATGTCATCTGGCCCGTCGTGGCATAATGAGTGGATTCAGGTACGATGATTCTAAGTGAAATAAGTCACACAGAAAATGAAACATCATAAGATATCACTAATACACCGAATGTAATCTTGGCTACACATGAACTGAATTACAAAACAGAACAGGGTCTCAAATTTAGAAAACCAATTTATGTTTGCTTAAGGGGAAAGGTGAGTTGGGGTGCTGCATAAAACCAGAGATAGAAATTAGCACAGATACCATTCCATACGTCAAATATGTAATACTCAAGACCTACCCCTTGCTCAACGAAATGGGCTAAACAGCCTATATTCAACGCCTAGGATTACACCTGACTAGTAAGAATCTTCAAACCCATGGATTTATATGTCTCCATAAGAGAATCAAGCGTGTGTACAGCTGCATGAAGGCAGCAGAGAAAATCCGATAAATCCCATCATCAAAATGAATTACAAAAACAAAACACAATGACAGTGAAATAGAGAGCAATTCTTAAATAATTCATTCAGGGCTTGTGATGCAACCTGGATTTACCTCATCTAAAGCCAGAGCTGAGTGAGACATAAGGTTGGACACTTCGGGCTGATAGCATTGGTGAGGTTCGATGAGCAAATGCACACCATTTGAAGTCATAATACATGGTACACATTCCATGGGTCCCAACTCTCCAGGTTGAAGCGATTCTTCCTTCAGCTAAAGCATGCATGGGAAACCCACAGTATGGTGCACCGTGTGACTGGGAAACGTTTTCTAATGCATCTCAGTTTTTGTCCCCATTTTCTCGGGTCCACAATTCCAGACCCTTTACTAACACTCTCCCCTCTTGGAGAGTCAGTGCCTTTTACCTCCTGTTTGGCACAGTTTGCAATTTCTGCGCAAGATGAACAGGAATAGGGAGAACCAATGAGAGACTAGCTGTAGGTGTCTGCAGGGGCAAATTTAACGCTCATTTCCCACCAGGAAGAGGAATTAACCAAAGGCTCAGCATGCCGTGCCGGAACCAGATTACGGCCTGAAGCAATCCTGTGGGTTTGCGGCCAGCTCACAAGAAAGCGATTTGAAGAAAGGAGCTCAGGGGCACTGTAATTCACAAACGTGCAGAGTTATAAATGACAGCTATCGTCCAAAAATATATTGAAGGAAGGCTGCGAAGAGAACTTGAAAACGGGGCAGAATTGCAGGAAAACAATTTCAGGGGGTAGACTGGAATTGCATTTAAAGCATAGGAAAAGAGGCAGAACGTCAACAATGATGCGTTTGGCCAAAAAGGGCGTATGCTTTTTCTCCTGAATATATTCAGGAAAAAACGCATACGCCCTTTTTGACCAACCAAGCAAGCATGTTAAAGAAATCTGCACTACAATGAAGTCTCACAGCCCCCCGGTCAAAAGGGCCATCTGAATAAAGTGTAAAATCCAAAAATGCAGCACAGGCCATGGAGAACATGGAGCCTTGTTATGCTGATGGGTGGGATGTAAATTGCCAACAGCCACTCTGGAAAAGTGTATGGTGTTTCCTGAAACACCTAAAAAACAAAGCAATGGAGCCTACGGCACTTCCACTTATGGTCCTATAGCTTAGGGAAATTAAAATCAAAAACACACAGCCACCCCAAAGTTTCAGACGGCTCTGTTTACAAGAACCTCGTGTAAGGTACAAGTTAAATATCCCAGAAAGCGAAAAATGGATAAAGAAGTTGTGGTACATACGTACAATGGAATATCACTCACCAATGAAATCTATGTCATCTGGCCCATCGAGGCATAATGAGTGGATTCAGGTACGATGATTCTAAGTGAAATAACTCACACAGAAAATGAAACATCATAAGATATCACTAATACAACGAATGTAATCTTGGTTACACATGAACTGAATTACAAAACAGAACAGGGTCTCAAATTTAGAAAACCAACTTATGTTTGCGTAAGGGGAAAGGTGAGTTGGGGTGCTGCATAAAACCAGAGTTATAAATTAGCACAGATACCATTCCATAAGTCAAATACGTAATAGTCAAGATCTACCACTTACTCAACGAAATGGGCTAAACAACCTATATTCAACGTCTAGGAATACACCTGACTAGTAAGAATCTTCAAACCCATGGATTTATATGTCTCCATAAGAGAATCAAGCATGTGTACAGCTGCATGAAGGCAGCAGAGAAAATCCGATAAATCCCATTATCAAAATGAATTACAAAAACAAAACACAATGACAGTGAAATAGAGAGCAATTCTTAAATAATTCATTCAGGGCTTGTGATGCAACCTGGATTTACCTCACCTAAACCCAGAGCTGAGTGAGACATAAGGTTGGACGCTTCGGGCTGATAGCATTGGTGAGGATCGATGCGCAAATGCACACCCTTTGAAGTCATACAGCATGGTACCCATTCCATGAGTCCCAACTCTCCAAGTTTAAGGGATTCTTCCTTCAGCTAAAGCATGCATGGGAAACCCACAGTATGGTGAACCGTGTGACCAGGAAACGTTTCAAAGGCATCTCGGTTTTCGTCCCCTTTTACTCGGGTTCACATTTCCAGACCCTTTACTAACACTCTCCCCACTTGGAGAGTCAGTGCCTTTAACCTCCTGTTTGGCACAGTTTGCAATTTCTGCGCAAGATGAACAGGAATAGGGAGAACAAATGAGAGACTAGCTGTAGGTGTCTGCACGGGCAAATTAAACGCTCATTTCCCACCAGAAATAGGAATTAACCAAAGGCTCAGCATGCCGTGCCGGAACCAGATTAGGGCCTGAAGCAATCCTGCGGGTTTGCAGCCAGCTCACAAGAAAGCGATTTGAAGAAAGGAGCTCAGGGGCACTGTAATTCACTAACCTGCAGAGTTATAAATGACAGCTATCGTCCAAATATATATTGAAGGAAGGCTGCGAAGAGGACTTGAAAGCGGGGCAGAATTGCAGGAAAACGATTTCAGGGGGTAGACTGGAATTGCATTTAAAGCATAGGAAAAGAGGCAGAACGTAGACAATGATGCACTTGGCCAAAAAGGGCGTATGCGTTTTTTCCTGAATATATTCAGGAAAAAACGCATACGCCCTTTTTGGCCAACCAAGCAATCATGTTAAAGAAATCTGCACTACAATGAAGTCTCACTGCCCCCCTGTCAAAAGGGCCATCTGAAAAAAGTGTAAAATCCAGAAATGCAGCACAGGCCATGGAGAACAGGGAGCCATGTTATGCTGATGGGTGGGATGTAAATTGCCAACAGCCACTCTGGAGAAGTGTATGGTGTTTCCTGAAACACCTAAAAAACAAAGCAACGGAGCCTACAGCACTTCCACTTATGGTCCTATAGCTTAGGGAAATTAAAATCAAAAACACACAGCCACCCCAATGTTTCAGACGGCTCTGTTTACAAGAACCTCGTCTACGGTACAAGTTAAATATCCCAGAAAGCGAAAAATGGATAAAGAAGTTGTGGTACGTACGTACAATGGAATATCAGTCACCAATGAAATCTATGTCATCTGGCCCATCGTGGCATAATGAGTGGATTCAGGTACGATGATTCTAAGTGAAATAAGTCACACATAAAATGAAACATCATAAGATATCACTAATACACCGAATGTAATCTTGGCTACACATGAACTGAATTACAAAACAGAACAGGGTCTCAAATTTAGAAAACCAACTTATGTTTGCGTAAGGGGAAAGGTGAGTTGGGGTGCTGCATAAAACCAGAGTTAGTAATTCGCATAGATACCATTCCATAAGTCAAATACGTAAGAGTCAAGACCTACCCCTTGCTCAACGAAATGGGCTAAACACCCTATATTCAACGCCCAGGAATACACCTGACTAGTAAGAATCTTCAAACCCATGGATTTATATGTCTCCATAAGAGAATCAAGCGTTTGTACAGCTGCATGAAGGCAGCAGAGAAAATCCGATAAATCCCATTATCAAAATGAATTACAAAACAAAACACAATGACAGAGAAATAGAGAGCAATTCTTAAATAATTCATTCAGGCCTTGTGATGCAACCTGGATTTACCTCATCTACACCCAGAGCTGAGTGAGACATAAGGTTGGACACTTCGGGCTGATAGCATTGGTGAGGTTCGTTGAGCAAATGCAGACCATTTGAAGTCATACTGCATGGTACCCATTCCATGGGTCCCAACTCTCCAGGTTTAAGCGATTCTTCCTTCAACTAAAACATGCATGGGAAACCCACAGTATGGTGCACCGTGTGACCGGGAAACGTTTTCAAATGCATCTCAGTTTTCATCCCCTTTTACTCGGATTCACAATTCCAGACCCTTTACTAACACTCTCCCCACTTGGAGAGTCAGTGCCTTTAACCTCCTGTTTGGCACAGTTTGCAATTTCTGCGCAAGATGAACAGGAATAGGGAGAACCAATGAGAGACTAGCTGTAGGTGTCTGCACGGGCAAATTTAACGCTCATTTCCAACCAGGAAGAGGAATTAACAAAACGCTCAGCATGCCGTGCCCGAACCAGATTAGGGCCTGAAGCAATCCTGCGGGTTTGCGGCCAGCTCACAAGAAAGCGATTTGAAGAAAGGAGCTCAGGGGCACTGTAATTCACAAACCTGCAGAGTTATAAATGACAGCTCTCGTCCAAAAATATATTGAAGGAAGGCTGCGAAGAGGACTTGAAAGCGGGGCAGAATTGCAGGAAAACGATTTCAGGGGGTAGACTGGAATTGCATTTAAAGCATAGGAAAAGAGGCAGAACGTCGACAATGATGCACTTGGCCAAAAAGGGCGTATGCGTTTTTTCCTGAATATGTTCAGGAAAAAACGCATACACCCTTTTTGGCCAACCAAGCAATCATGTTAAAGAAATCTGCACTACAATGAAGTCTCACTGCCCCCCTGTCAAAAGGGCCATCTGAAAAAAGTGTAAAATCCAGAAATGCAGCACAGGCCATGAAGAACAGGGAGCCTTGTTATGCTGATGGGTGGGATGTAAATTGCCAACAGCCACTCTGGAGAAGTGTATGGTGTTTCCTGAAACACCTAAAAAACAAAGCAACGGAGCCTACGGCACTTCCACTTATGGTCCTATAGCTTAGGGAAATTATAATCCACAACACACAGCCACCCCAAAGTTTCAGACGGCTCTGTTTACAAGAACCTCGTCTACGGTACAAGTTAAATATCCCAGAAAGCGAAAAATGGATAAAGAAGTTGTGGTACGTACGTACAATGGAATATCACTCACCAATGAAGTCTATGTCATCTGGCCTGTCGTGGCATAATGAGTGGATTCAGGTACGATGATTCTAAGAGAAATAAGTAACACAGAAAATGAAACATCATAAGATATCACTAATACACGGAATGTAATCTTGGCTACACATGAACTGAATTACAAAACAGAACAGGGTCTCAAATTTAGAAAAACAACTTATGTTTGCTTAAGGGGAAAGGTGAGTTGGGGTGCTGCATAAAACCAGAGTTAGAAATTAGAACAGATACCATTCCATAACTCAAATACGTAATAGTCAAGACCTATCCCTTGCTCAACGAAATGGGCTAAACACCCTATATTCAACGCCTAGGAATACACCTGAGTAGTAAGAATCTTCAAACCCATGGATTTATATGTCTCCATAAGAGAATCAAGCGTGTGTACAGCTGCATGAAGGCAGCAGAGAAAATCCGATAAATCCCATTATCAAAATGAATTACAAAAACAAAACACAATGACAGTGAAATAGAGAGCAATTCTTAAATAATTCATTCAGGGCTTGTGATGCAACTTGGATGTACCTCATCTACACCCAGAGCTGAGTGAGACATAAGGTTGGACTCTTCGGGCTGATAGCATTGGTGAGGTTCGATGAGCAAATGCAGACCATTTGAAGTCATAATACATGGTACACATTCCATGGGTCGCAACTCTCACGGTTTAAGCGATTCTTCCTTCAGCTAAAGCATGCATGGGAAACTCACAGTATGGTGAACCGTGTGACCAGGAAACGTTTTCAAAGGCATCTCGGTTTTCGTCCCCTTTTACTCGGGTTCACATTTCCAGACCCTTTACTAACACTCTCCCCACTTGGAGAGTCAGTGCCTTTAACCTCCTGTTTGGCACAGTTTTCAATTTCTGCGCAAGATGAACAGGAATAGGGAGAACCAATGAGAGACTAGCTGTAGGTGTCTGCACGGGCAAATTAAACGCTCATTTCCCACCAGAAAGAGGAATTAACCAAAGGCTCAGCATGGCGTGCCGGAACAAGATTAGGGCCTGAAGCAATCCTGCGGGTTTGCGGCCAGCTCACAAGAAAGCGATTTGAAGTAAGGAGCTCAGGGGCACTGTAATTCACAAACCTGCAGAGTTATAAATGACAGCTATCGTCCAAAAATATATTGAAGGAAGGCTGCGAAGAGGACTTGAATGCGGGGCAGAATTGCAGGAAAACGATTTCAGGGTGTAGACTGGAATTGCATTTAAAGCATAGGAAAAGAGGCAGAACGTCGACAATGATGCACTTGGCCAAAAAGGGCGTATGCGTTTTTTCCTGAATATATTCAGGAAAAAACGCATACGCACTTTTTGGCCAACCAAGCAAGTATGTTAAAGAAATCTGCACTACAATGAAGTCTCACTGCCCCCCGGTCAAAAGGGCCATCTGAAAAAAGTGTAAAATCCAGAAATGCAGCACAGGCCATGGAGAACAGGGAGCCTTGTTATGCTGATGGGTGGGATGTAAATTGCCAACAGCCACTCTGGAGAAGTGTATGGTGTTTCCTGAAATACCTAAAAAACAAAGCAACGGAGCCTACGGCACTTCCACTTATGGTCCTATAGCTTAGGGAAATTAAAATCAAAAACACACAGCCACCCTAAAGTTTCAGACGGCTCTGTTTACAAGAACCTCGTCTACGGTACAAGTTAAATATCCCAGAAAGCGAAAAATGGATAAAGAAGTTGTGGTACGTACGTTCAATGGAATATCACTCACCAATGAAATCTATGTCATCTGGCCCATCGTGGCATAATGAGTGGATTCAGGTACGATGATTCTAAGTGAAATAAGTCACACAGAAAATGAAACATCATAAGATATCACTAATACACCGAATGTAATCTTGGCTACACATGAACTGAATTACAAAACAGAACAAGGTCTCAAATTTAGAAAACCAACTTATGTTTGCTTAAGGGGAAAGGTGAGTTGGTGTGCTGCATGAAACCAGAGTTAGAAATTAGCACAGATACCATTCCATACGTCAAATATATAATAGTCAAGACCTACCGCTTGCTCAACGAAATGGGATAAACACCCTATATTCAACGCCTAGGAATACACCTGACTAGTAAGAATCTTCAAACCCATGGATTTATATGTCTGCATAAGATAATCAAGCGTGTGTACAGCTGCATGAAGGCAGCAGAGAAAATCCGATAAATCCTATTATCAAAATGAATTACAAAAACAAAACACAATGACAGTAAAATAGAGAGCAATTCTTAAATAATTCATTCAGGGCTTGTGATGCAACCTGGATTTACCTCATCTAAACCCAGAGCTGAGTGAGACATAAGGTTGGACACTTCGGGCTGATAGCATTGGTGAGGTTCGATGAGCAAATGCAGACCATTTGAAGTCATAATACATGGTACACATTCCATGGGTCCCAACTCTCCAGGTTGAAGCGATTTTTCCTTCAGCTAACGCATGCATGGGAAACCCACAGTATGGTGCCCCGTGTGACCGGGAAACGTTTTCAAATGCATCTCAGTTTTTGTCCCCATTTTCTCGTGTTCACAATTCCAGACCCTTTACTAACACTCTCCCCACTTGGAGAGTCAGTGCCTTTAACCTCCTGTTTGGCACAGTTTGCAATTACTGCGTAGATGAACAGGAATAGGGAGAACCAATGAGAGACTAGCTGTAGGTGTCTGCAGGGGCAAATTTAACGCTCATTTCCCACCAGGAAGAGGAATTAACCAAAGGCTCAGCATGCCGTGCCGGAACCAGATTAGGGCCTGAAGCAATACTGTGGGTTTGCGGCCAGCTCACAAGAAAGCGATTTGAAGAAAGGAGCTCAGGGGCACTCTAATTCACAAACCTGCAGAGTTATAAATGACAGCTATCGTCCAAAAATATATTGAAGGAAGGCTGCGAAGAGGACTTGAATGCAGGGCAGAATTGCAGGAAAACGATTTCAGGGGGTAGACAGGAATTGCATTTAAAGCATAGGAAAATAGGCAGAACGTCAACAATGATGCGTTTGGCCAAAAAGGGCGTATGCGTTTTTTCCTGAATATATTCAGGAAAAAACGCATACGCACTTTTTGGCCAACCAAGCAAGCATGTTAAAGAAATCTGCACTACAATGAAGTCTCACAGCCCCCCGGTCAAAAGGGCCATCTGAATAAAGTGCAAACTCCAGAAATGCAGCACAGGCCATGGAGAACACGGAGCCTTGTTATGCTGATGGGTGGGATGTAAATTGCCAACAGCCACTCTGGAAAAGTGTATGGTGTTTCCTGAAACACCTAAAAAACAAAGCAATGGAGCCTACGGCACTTCCACTTATGGTCCTATAGCTTAGGGAAATTAAAATCAAATACACACAGCCACCCCAAAGTTTCAGACGGCTCTGTTTACAAGAACCTCGTCTACGGTACAAGTTAAATATCCCAGAAAGCGAAAAATGGATAAAGAAGTTGTGGTAGGTACGTACAATGGAATATCACTCACCAATGAAATCTATGTCATCTGGCCCGTCGTGGCATAATGAGTGGATTCAGGTACGATGATTCTAAGTGAAATCAGTCACACAGAAAATGAAACATCATAAGATATCACTAATACACGGAATGTAATCTTGGCTACACATGAACTGAATTACAAAACAGAACAGGGTCTCAAATTTAGAAAACCAACTTATGTTTGCTTATGGGGAAAGGTGAGTTGGGGTGCTGCATAATACCAGAGATAGAAATTAGCACATATAACATTCCATACGTCAAATATGTAATAGTCGAGATCTACCGCTTGCTCAACGAAATGGGCTAAACACCGTATATTCAACGCCTAGGAATACACCTGACTAGTAAGAATTTCCAAACCCATGGATTTATATGTCTCCATAAGAGAATCAAGCGTGTGTACAGCTGCATGAAGGCAGCAGAGAAAATCCGATAAATCCCATTATCCAAATGAATTACAAAAACAAAACACAATGACAGTGAAATAGAGAGCAATTCTTAAATAATTCATTCAGTGCTTGTGATGCAACTTGGATTTACCTCATCTACACCGAGAGCTGAGTGAGTCATAAGGTTGGACACTTCGGGCTGATAGCATTGTTGAGGTTCGATGAGCAAATGCAGAGCATTTGAAGTCATACTGCATGGTACCCATTCCATGGGTCCCAAATCTCCAGGTTTAAGCAATTCTGCCTTCAGCTAAAACATGCATGGGAAACCCACAGTATGGTGCACCGTGTGACCGGGAAACGTTTTCAAATGCATCTCAGTTTTTGTCCCCTTTTACTCGGGTTCACAATTCCAGACCCTTTACTAACACTCTCCCCACTTGGAGAGTCAGGGCCTTTAACCTGCTGTTTGGCACAGTTTGCAATTTCTGCGAAAGATGAACAGGAATAGTGACAACCAATGAGAGACTACCTGTAGGTGTCTGCACAGGCAAATTTAACGCTCATTTCCAACCAGGAAGAGGAATTAACCAAACGCTCAGCATGCCATGAGGGAACCAGATTAGGGCCTGAAGCAATCCTGCGGGTTTGCGGCCAGCTCACAAGAAAGCGATTTGGAGAAAGGAGCTCAGGGGCACTGTAATTCACAAACCTGCAGAGTTATAAATGGCAGATATCGTCCAAAAATATATTGAAGGAAGGCTGCGAAGAGGACTTGAAAGCGGGGCAGAATTGCAGGAAAACCTTTTCAGGGGGTAGACTGGAATTGCATTTAAAGCATAGGAAAAGAGGCAGAACGTCGACAATGATGCACTTGGCCAAAAAGGGCGTATGCGTTTTTTCCTGAATATATTCAGGAAAAAACGCATACGCCCTTTTTGGCCAACCAAGCAAGCATGTTAAAGAAATCTGCACTACAATGAAGTCTCACTGCCCCCCGGTCAAAAGGGCCATCTGAAAAAAGTGTAAAATCCAGAAATGCAGCACAGGCCATGGAGAACAGGGAGCCTTGTTATGCTGATGGGTGGGATGTAAATTGCCAACAGCCACTCTGGAGAAGTGTATGGTGTTTCCTGAAACACCTAAAAAACAAAGCAACGGAGCCTACGGCACTTCCACTTATGGTCCTATAGCTTAGGGAAATTATAATCCACAACACACAGCCACCCCAAAGTTTCAGACGGCTCTGTTTACAAGAACCTCGTCTACGGTACAAGTTAAATATCCCAGAAAGCGAAAAATGGATAAAGAAGTTGTGGTACGTACGTACAATGGAATATCACTCACCAATGAAGTCTATGTCATCTGGCCTGTCGTGGCATAATGAGTGGATTCAGGTACGATGATTCTAAGTGAAATAAGTAACACAGAAAATGAAACATCATAAGATATCACTAATACACGGAATGTAATCTTGGCTACACATGAACTGAATTACAAAACAGAACAGGGTCTCAAATTTAGAAAAACAACTTATGTTTGCTTAAGGGGAAAGGTGAGTTGGGGTGCTGCATAAAACCAGAGTTAGAAATTAGAACAGAAACCATTCCATAAGTCAAATACGTAATAGTCAAGACCTATCCCTTGCTCAACGAAATGGGCTAAACACCCTATATTCAACGCCTAGGAATACACCTGACTAGTAAGAATCTTCAAACCCATGGATTTATATCTCTCCATAAGAGAATCAAGCGTGTGTACAGCTGCATGAAGGCAGCAGAGAAAATCCGATAAATCCCATTATCAAAATGAATTACAAAAACAAAACACAATGACAGTGAAATAGAGAGCAATTCTTAAATAATTCATTCAGGGCTTGTGATGCAACCTGGATTTACCTCATCTACACCCAGAGATCAGTGAGACATACAGTTGGACACGTCGGGCTGATAGCATTTGTGAGGTTCGATGAGCAAAGGCAGACCATTTGAAGTCATACTGCATGGTACCCATTCCATGGGTCCCAACTCTCGAGGTTAAAGCGATTCTTCCTTCAGCTAAAACATGCATGGGAAACCCACATTATGGTGCACCGTGTGACCGGGAAACGTTTTCAAATGCATCTTAGTTTTCGTCCCCTTTTACTCGGGTTCACAATTCCAGACCCTTTACTAACACGCTCCACTCTTGGACAGTCAGTGCCTTTAACGTGCTGTTTGGCACAGTTTACAATTTCTGCGAAAGATGAACAGGAATAGGGAGAACCAATGAGAGACTAGCTGTAGGTGTCTGCACGGGCAAATTTAACGCTCATTTCCAACCAGGAAGAGGAATTAACAAAACGCTCAGCATGCCATGCGGGAACCAGATTAGGGCCTGAAGCAATCCTGCGGGTTTGCGGCCAGCTCACAAGAAAGCGATTTGAAGAAAGGAGCTCAGGGGCACTGTAATTCAAAAACCTGCAGAGTTATAAATGACAGCTATCGTCCAAAAATATATTGAAGGAAGGCTGCGAAGAGGACTTGAAAGCGGGGCAGAATTGCAGGAAAACGATTTCAGGGGGTAGACTGGAATTGCATTTAAAGCATAGGAAAAGAGGCAGAACGTCGACAATGATGCACTTGGCCAAAAAGGGCGTATGCGTTTTTTCCTGAATATATTTAGGAAAAAACGCATACGCCCTTTTTGGCCAACCAAGCAAGCATGTTAAAGAAATCTGCACTACAATGAAGTCTCACTGCCCCCCGGTCAAAAGGGCCATCTGAGAAAAGTGTAAAATCCAGAAATGCAGCACAGGCCATGGAGAACAGGGAGCCTTGTTATGCTGATGGGTGGGATGTAAATTGCCAACAGCCACTCTGGAGAAGTGTATGGTGTTTCCTGAAACACCTAAAAAACAAAGCAACGGAGCCTACGGCACTTCCACTTATGGTCCTATGGCTTAGGGAAATTAAAATCAAAAACACACAGCCACCCAAAAGTTTCAGACGGCTCTGTTTACAAGAACCTCGTCTACGGTACAAGTTAAATATCCCAGAAAGCGAAAAATGGATAAAGAAGTTGTGGTACGTACGTTCAATGGAATATCACTCACCAATGAAATCTATGTCATCTGGCCCGTCGTGGCATAATGAGTGGATTCAGGTACGATGATTCTAAGTGAAATAAGTCACACAGAAAATGAAACATCATAAGATATCACTAATACACCGAATGTAATCTTGGCTACACATGAACTGAATTACAAAACAGAACAGGGTCTCAAATTTAGAAAACCAACTTATGTTTGCTTAAGGGGAAAGGTGAGTTGGTGTGCTGCATGAAACCAGAGTTAGAAATTAGCACAGATACCATTCCATACGTCAAATATATAATAGTCAAGACCTACCCCTTGCTCAACGAAATGGGATAAACACCCTATATTCAACGCCTAGGAATACACCTGACTAGTAAGAATCTTCAAACCCATGGATTTATATGTCTCCATAAGATAATCAAGCGTGTGTACAGCTGCATGAAGGCAGCAGAGAAAATCCGATAAATCCTATTATCAAAATGAATTACAAAAACAAAACACAATGACAGTAAAATAGAGAGCAATTCTTAAATAATTCATTCAGGGCTTGTGATGCAACCTGGATTTACCTCATCTAAACCCAGAGCTGAGTGAGACATAAGGTTGGACACTTCGGGCTGATAGCATTGGTGAGGTTCGATGAGCAAATGCAGACCATTTGAAGTCATAATACATGGTACACAGTCCATGGGTCCCAACTCTCCAGGTTGAAGCGATTTTTCCTTCAGCTAAAGCATGCATGGGAAACCCACAGTATGGGGCACCGTGTGACCGGGAAACGTTTTCAAATGCATCTCAGTTTTTGTCCCCATTTTCTCGTGTTCACAATTCCAGACCCTTTACTAACACTCTCCCCACTTGGAGAGTCAGGGCCTTTAACCTGCTGTTTGGCACAGTTTGCAATTTCTGCGAAAGATGAACAGGAATAGGGAGAACCAATGAGAGACTACCTGTAGGTTTCTGCACGGGCAAATTTAACGCTCATTTCCAACCAGGAAGAGGAATTAACAAAATGCTCAGCATGCCATGCCGGAACCAGATTAGGGCTTGAAACAATCCTGCGGGTTTGCGGCCAGCTCACAAGAAAGCGATTTGAAGTAAGGAGCTCAGGGGCACTGTAATTCACAAACCTGCAGAGTTATAAATGACAGCTATCGTCCAAAAATATATTGAAGGAAGGCTGCGAAGAGGACTTGAACACGGAGCAGAATTGCAGGAAAACGATTTCAGGGAGTAGACTGCAATTGCATTTAAAGCATAGGAAAAGAGGCAGAACGTCGACAATGATGCACTTGGCCAAAAAGGGCGTATGCGTTTTTTCCTGAATATATTCAGGAAAAAACGCATACGCCCTTTTTGGCCAACCAAGCAAGCATGTTAAAGAAATCTGCACTACAATGAAGTCTCACTGCCCCCCGGTCAAAAGGGCCATCTGAATAAAGTGTAAAATCCAGAAATGCAGCACAGGCCATGGAGAACAGGGAGCCTTGTTATGCTGATGGGTGGGATGTAAATTGCCAAGAGCCACTCTGGAGCAGTGTATGGTGTTTCCTGAAACACCTAAAAAACAAAGGAACGGAGCCTACGGCACTTCCACTTATGGTCCTATAGCTTAGGGATATTAAAATCCACAACACACAGCCACTCCAACGTTTCAGAAGGCTCTGTTTACAAGAACCTCGTCTACGGTACAAGTTAAATATCCCAGAAAGCGAAAAATGAATAAAGAAGTTGTGGTACGTACGTACAATGGAATATCACTCACCAATGAAATCTATGTCATCTGGCCCGTCGTGGCATAATGAGTGGATTCAGGTACGATGATTCTAAGTGAAATAAGTCACACAGAAAATGAAACATCATAAGATATCACTAATACACCGAATGTAATCTTGGCTACACATGAACTGAATTACAAAACAGAACAGGGTCTCAAATTTAGAAAACCAATTTATGTTTGCTTAAGGGGAAAGGTGAGTTGGGGTGCTGCATAAAACCAGATATAGTAATTAGCACAGATACCATTCCATACGTCAAATATGTAATAGTCAAGACCTACCCCTTGCTCAACGAAATGGGCTAAACACCCTATATTCAACGCGTAGGAATACACCTGACTAGAAAGAATTTTCAAACCCATGGATTTATATGTCTCCATAAGAGAATCAAGCGTGTGTACAGCTGCATGAAGGCAGCAGAGAAAATCCGATAAATCCCATTATCAAAATGAATTTCAAAAACAAAACACAATGACAGTGAAATAGAGAGCAATTCTTAAATAATTCTTTCAGGGCTTGTGATGCAACTTGGATTTACCTCATCTACACCCAGAGCTCAGTGAGACATACAGTTGGACACTTCGGGCTGATAGCATTGGTGAGGTTCGATGAGCAAATGCAGACCATTTGAAGTCATACTGCATGGTACACATTCCATGGGTCCCAACTCTCCAGGTTTAAGCGATTCTTCCTTCAGCTAAAACATGCATGGGAAACCCACAGTATGGTGCACCGTGTGACCGGGAAACGTTTTCAAATGCATCTCAGTTTTCGTCCCCTTTTACTCGGGTTCACAATTCCAGACCCTTTACTAACACTCTCCCCTGTTGGAGAGTCAGTGCCTTTAACCTCCTGTTGGGCACAGTTTGCAATTTCTGCGCAAGATGAAAAGGAATAGGGTGAAGGAATGAGAGACTAGCTCTAGGTGTCTGCACGGGCAAATTTAACGCTCATTTCCCACCAGGAAGAGGAATTAACCAAAGGCTCAGCATGCCGTGCAGGAACCAGATTAGGGCCTGAAGCAATCCTGTGGGTTTGCGGCCAGCTCACAAGATAGCGAGTTGAAGAAAGGAGCTCAGGGGCACTGTAACTCACAAACCTGCAGAGTTATTAATGACAGCTATCGTCCAAAAATATATTAAAGGAAGGCTGGGAAGACGACTTGTAAGCGGGACAGATTTGCAGGAAAACGATTTCAGGGGGTAGACGGGAATTGCATTTAAAGCATATGAAAAGAGGCAGAACATCGACAATGATGCTCTTGGCCAAAAAGGGCGTATGCGTTTTTTCCTGAATATATTCAGGAAAAAACGCATACGCCCTTTTTGGCCAACCAAGCAAGCATGTTAAAGAAATCTGCACTACAATGAAGTCTCACTGCCCCCCGGTCAAAAGGGCCATCTGAAAAAAGTGTAAAATCCAGAAAGGCAGCACAGGCCATGGAGAACAGCGAGCCTTGTTATGCTGATGGGCGGGATGTAAGTTGCCAACAGCCAGTCTGGAAAAATGTATGGTGTTTCCCGGAACATCTAAAAAACAAAGCAACGGAGCCTACGGCAATTCCCCTTATTGCCCTATAGCTTAGGAAAATTAAAATCAAAAACACACAGCCACCCAAAAGTCTCGGGCGGCTCTGTTTACAAGAACCTCGTCTACGGTACAAGTTAAATATCCCAGAATGTGAAAAATGGATAAAGAAGTTGTGGTACGTACGTACAATGGAATATCACACAGCAATGAAATCTATGTCATCAGGCCCGTCGCGGCATAATGAGTGGATTCAGGTACGATGATTCTAAGTGAAATAAGTCACACAGAAAATGAAACATCATAAGATATCACTAATACACGGAATGTAAACTTGGCTACACATGAACTGAATTACAAAACAGAACAGGGTCTCAAATTTAGAAAACCAACTTATGCTTGCTTAAGGGGAAAGGTGAGTTGGGGTGCTGCATAAAACCAGAGATAGAAATTAGCACAGATACCTTTCCATAAGCCAAATATGTAATAGTCAAGACCTACCCCTTGCTCAACGAAATGGACTAAACACCCCATATTCAACGCCTAGGAATACACCTGACTAGTAAGAATCTTCAAACCCATGGATTTATATGTCTCCGTAAGAGAATGAAGCGTGTGTACAGCGGCATGAATGCAGCAGAGAAAATCCGATAAATCCCATTATCAAAATGAATTACACAAACAAAACCCAAGGACAGTGAAATAGAGAGCAATTCTTAAATAATTCATTCAGGGCTTGTGATGCAACCTGGATTTACCACATCTACACCCAGAGCTGAGTGAGACATAAGGTTGGGCACTTCGGGCTGATAGCATTGGTGAGGTTCGATGAGCAAATGCAGACCCTTTGAAGTCATACAGCATGGTACCCATTCCATGGGTCCCAACTCTCCAAGTTTAAGGGATTCTTCCTTCAGCTAAAACATGCATGGGAAACCCACAGTATGGTGCACCGTGTGACTGGCAAACGTTTTCAAATGCATCTCAGTTTTCGTCCCCTTTTACTCGGGTTCACCATTCCAGACCCTTTACGAACACTCTCCCCACTTGGAGAGTCAGTGCCTTTAACCTCCTGTTGGGCACAGTTTGCAATTTCTGCGCAAGATGAAAAGGAAGAGGGAGAACGAATGAGAGACTAGCTGTAGGTGTCTGCACGGGCAAATTTAACGCTCATTTCCCACCAGGAAGTGGAATTAACCAAAGGCTCAGCATGCCGTGCCGGAACCAGATTAGGGCCTGAGGCAATCCTGTGGGTTTGCGGCCAGCTCACAAGATAGCGAGTTGAAGAAATGAGCTCATTGGCACTGTAACTCACAAACCTGCAGAGTTATAAATGACAGCTATCGTCTAAAAATATATTGAAGGAAGGCTGCGAAGACGACTTGTAAGTGGGGCAGAATTGCAGGAAAACGATTTCAGGGGGGACACGGGAATTGCATTTAAAGCATAGGAAAAGAGGCAGAACGTCGACAATGATGCTCTTGGCCAAAAAGGGCGTATGCGTTTTTTCCTGAATATATTCAGGAAAAAACGCATACGCCCTTTTTGGCCAACCAAGCAAGCATGTTAAAAAAATCTGCACTACAATGAAGTCTCACTGCCCCCCGGTCAAAAGGGCCATCTGAAAAAAGTGTAAAATCCAGAAAGGCAGCACAGGCCATGGAGAACAGGGAGCCTTGTTATGCTGATGGGCGGGATGTAAATTGCCAACAGCCACTCTGGAGAAGTGTATGGTGTTTCCCGGAACACCGAAAAAACAAAGCTACGGAGCCTACGGCACTTCCACTTATGGTCCTATAGCTTAGGGAAATTAAAATCAAAAACACACAGCCACCCCAAAGTGTCGGACGGCTCTGTTTACAAGAACCTCGTCTACGGTACAAGTTAAATATCCCAGAATGTGAAAAATGGATAAAGAAGTTGTGGTACGTACGTACAATGGAATATCACTCAGCAATGAAATCTATGTCATCAGGCCCGTCGCGGCATAATGAGTGGATTCAGGTACGATGATTCTAAGTGAAATAAGTCACACAGAAAATGAAACATCATAAGATATCACTACTACACGGAATGTAAACTTGGCTACACATGAACTGAATTACAAAACAGAACAGGGTCTCAAATTTAGAAAACCAACTTATGCTTGCTTAAGGGGAAAGGTGAGTTGGGGTGCTGCATAAAACCAGAGATAGAAATTAGCACAGATACCTTTCCATAAGCCAAATATGTAATAGTCAAGACCTACCCCTTGCTCAACGAAATGGACTAAACACCCCATATTCAACGCCTAGGAATACACCTGACTAGTAAGAATCTTCAAACCCATGGATTTATATGTCTCCGTAAGAGAATGAAGCGTGTGTACAGCGGCATGAATGCAGCAGAGAAAATCCGATAAATCCCATTATCAAAATGAATTACACAAACAAAACCCAAGGACAGTGAAATAGAGAGCAATTCTTAAATAATTCATTCAGGGCTTGTGATGCAACCTGGATTTACCACATCTACACCCAGAGCTGAGTGAGACATAAGGTTGGGCACTTCGGGCTGATAGCATTGGTGAGGTTCGATGAGCAAATGCAGACCCTTTGAAGTCATACAGCATGGTACCCATTCCATGGGTCCCAACTCTCCAAGTTTAAGGGATTCTTCCTTCAGCTAAAACATGCATGGGAAACCCACAGTATGGTGCACCGTGTGACTGGCAAACGTTTTCAAATGCATCTCAGTTTTCGTCCCCTTTTACTCGGGTTCACCATTCCAGACCCTTTACGAACACTCTCCCCACTTGGAGAGTCAGTGCCTTTAACCTCCTGTTGGGCACAGTTTGCAATTTCTGCGCAAGATGAAAAGGAATAGGGAGAACCAATGAGAGACTAGCTCTAGGTGTCTGCACGGGCAAATTTAACGCTCATTTCCCACCACGAAGAGGAATTAACCAAAAGCTCAGCATGCCGTGCCGGAACCAGATTAGGGCCTGAGGCAATCCTGTGGGTTTGTGGCCAGCTCACAAGATAGCGAGTTGAAGAAATGAGCTCAGGGGCACTGTAACTCACAAACCTGCAGAGTTATAAATGACAGCTATCGTCCAAAAATATATTGAAGGAAGGCTGCGAAGACGACTTGTAAGTGGGGCAGAATTGCAGGAAAACGATTTCAGGGGGGACACGGGAATTGCATTTAAAGCATAGGAAAAGAGGCAGAACGTCGACAATGATGCTCTTGGCCAAAAAGGGCGTATGCGTTTTTTCCTGAATATATTCAGGAAAAAACGCATACGCCCTTTTTGGCCAACCAAGCAAGCATGTTAAAGAAATCTGCACTACAATGAAGTCTCACTGCCCCCCGGTCAAAAGGGCCATCTGAAAAAAGTGTAAAATCCAGAAAGGCAGCACAGGCCATGGAGAACAGGGAGCCTTGTTATGCTGATGGGCGGGATGTAAATTGCCAACAGCCACTCTGGGGAAGTGTATGTTGTTTCCCGGAACACAGAAAAAACAAAGCTACGGAGCCTACGGCACTTCCACTTATGGTCCTATAGCTTAGCGAAATTAAAATCAAACACACACAGCCACCCCAAAGTTTCAGACGGCTCTGTTTACAAGAACCTCGTCTACGGTACAAGTTAAATATCCCAGAAAGCGAAAAATGGATAAAGAAGTTGTGGTACGTACCTACAATGTAATGTCACTCACCAATGAAGTCTATGTTATCTGGCCCGTCATGGCATAATGAGTGGATTCAGGTACAATGATTCTAAGTGAAATAAGTCACACAGAAAATGAAACATCATAAGATATCACTAATACACCGAATGTAATCTTGGCTACACATGAACTGAATTACAAAACAGAACAGGGTCTCAAATTTAGAAAACCAACTTATGATTGCTTAAGGGGAAAGGTGAGTTGGGGTGCTGCATAAAACCAGAGATAGAAATTAGCACAGATACCATTCCATACGTCAAATACGTAATAGTCAAGACCTACCCCTTGCTCAACAAAATGGGCTAAACACCCTATATTCAACGCCTAGGAATACACCTGACTAGTAAGAATCTTCAAACCCATGGATTTATATGTCTCCATAAGAGAATCAAGTGTGTGTACAGCTGCATGAAGGCAGCAGAGAAAATCCGATAAATCCCATTATCAAAATGAATTGAAAAACAAAACACAATGACAGTGAAATAGAGAGCAATTCTTAAATAATTCATTCAGGGCTTGTGATGCAACCTGGATTTACCTCATCTACACCCAGAGCTGAGCGAGACATAAGGTTGGACACTTCGGGCTGATAGCATTGGTGAGGTTCGATGAGCAAATGAAGACCATTTGAAGTCATACTGCATGGTACCCATTCCATGGGACCCAACTCTCCAGGTTTAAGCGATTCTTCCTTCAGCTAAAACATGCATGGGAATCCCACAGTATGGTGCACCGTGTGACCGGGAAACGTTTTCAAATGCATCTCAGTTTTCGTCCCCTTTTATTCGGGTTCACTATTCCAGACCCTTTAGTAACAGGCTCCCCACTTGGAGAGTCAGTGCCTTTAACCTCCTGTTTGGCACAGTTTGCAATTTCTGCACAAGATGAACAGGAATAGGGAGAACCAATGAGAGACTAGCTGTAGGTGTCTGCACAGGCAAATTTAACGCTCATTTCCCACCAGAAGAGGAATTAACCAAAGGCTCAGCATGCCGTGCCGCAACAAGATTAGGGCCTGAAGCAATCCTGCGGGTTTGCGGCCAGCTCAAAAGAAAGCGATTTGAAGAAAGGAGCTCAGGGGCACTGTAATTCACAAACCTGCAGAGTTATAAATGACAGCTATCGTCCAAAAATATATTGAAGGAAGGCTGCGAAGAGGACTTGAAAGCGGGGCAGAATTGCATGAAAACGATTTCAGGGGGTAGACTGGAATTGCATTTAAAGCATAGGAAAAGAGGCAGAACGACGACAATGATGCACTTGGCCAAAAAGGGCGTATGCGTTTTTTCCTGAATATATTCAGGAAAAAACGCATACGCCCTTTTTGGCCAACCAAGCAAGCATGTTAAAGAAATCTGCACTACAATGAAGTCTCACTGCCCCCCGGTCAAAAGGGCCATCTGAAAAAAGTGTAAAATCCAGAAAGGCAGCACAGGCCATGGAGAACAGGGAGCCTTGTTATGCTGATGGGCGGGATGTAAATTGCCAACAGCCACTCTGGAGAAGTGTATGGTGTTTCCCGGAACACCGAAAAAACAAAGCTACGGAGCCTACGGCACTTCCACTTATGGTCCTATAGCTTAGGGAAATTAAAATCAAAAACACACAGCCACCCCAAAGTGTCGGACGGCTCTGTTTACAAGAACCTCGTCTACGGTTCAAGTTAAATATCCCAGAATGTGAAAAATGGATAAAGAAGTTGTGGTACCTACATGCAATGGAATATCACTCAGCAATGAAATCTATGTCATCAGGTGCGTCGCGGCATAATGAGTGGATTCATGTACGAAGATTCTAAGTGAAATAAGTCACACAGAAAATGAAACATCATAAGATATCACTAATACACGGAATGTAAACTTGGCTACAAATGAACTGAATTACAAAACAGAACAGGGTCTCAAATTTAGAAAACCAACTTATGCTTGCTTAAGGGGAAAGGTGAGTTGGGGTGCTGCATAAAACCAGAGATAGAAATTAGCACAGATACCTTTCCATAAGCCAAATATGTAATAGTCAAGACCTACCCCTTGCTCAACGAAATGGACTAAACACCCCATATTCAACGCCTAGGAATACACCTGACTAGTAAGAATCTTCAAACCCATGGATTTATATGTCTCCGTAAGAGAATGAAGCGTGTGTACAGCGGCATGAATGCAGCAGAGAAAATCCGATAAATCCCATTATCAAAATGAATTACACAAACAAAACCCAAGGACAGTGAAATAGAGAGCAATTCTTAAATAATTCATTCAGGGCTTGTGATGCAACCTGGATTTACCACATCTACACCCAGAGCTGAGTGAGACATAAGGTTGGGCACTTCGGGCTGATAGCATTGGTGAGGTTCGATGAGCAAATGCAGACCCTTTGAAGTCATACTGCATGGTACCCATTCCATGGGTCCCAACTCTCCAAGTTTAAGGGATTCTTCCTTCAGCTAAAACATGCATGGGAAACCCACAGTATGGTGCACCGTGTGACTGGCAAACGTTTTCAAATGCATCTCAGTTTTCGTCCCCTTTTACTCGGGTTCACCATTCCAGACCCTTTACGAACACTCTCCCCACTTGGAGAGTCAGTGCCTTTAACCTCCTGTTGGGCACAGTTTGCAATTTCTGCGCAAGATGAAAAGGAATAGGGAGAACTAATGAGAGACTAGCTGTAGGTGTCTGCACGGGCAAATTTAATGCTCATTTCCCACCAGGAAGAGGAAATAACCAAAGGCTCAGCATGCCGTGCCGGAACCAGATTAGGGCCTGAAGCTATCTTGCGGGTTTGCGGCCAGCTCACAAGATAGCGAGTTGAAGAAAGGAGCTCAGGGGCACTGTAACTCACAAACCTGCAGAGTTATAAATGACAGCTATCGTCCAAAAATATATTGAAGGAAGGCTGCAAAGAAGACTTCTAAGCGGGACAGATTTGCAGGAAAACGATTTCAGGGGGTAGACGGGAATTGCATTTAAAGCATAGGAAAAGAGGCAGAACGTCGACAATGATGCTCTTGGCCAAAAAGGGCGTATGCGTTTTTTCCTGAATATATTCTGGAAAAAACGCATACGCCCTTTTTGGCCAACCAAGCAAGCATGTTAAAGAAATCTGCACTACAATGAAGTCTCACTGCCCCCCGGTCAAAAGGGCCATCTGAAAAAAGTGTAAAATCCAGAAAGGCAGCACAGGCCATGGAGAACAGGGAGCCTTGTTATGCTGATGGGCGGGATGTAAATTGCCAACAGCAACTCTGGAGAAATGTATGGTGTTTCCCGGAATACGGAAAAAACAAAGCTACGGAGCCAACCGCACTTCCACTTATGGTCCTATAGCTTAGGGAAATTAAAATCAAAAACACACAGCCACCCCAAAGTGTCGGACGGCTCTGTTTACAAGAACCTCGTCTACGGTACAAGTTAAATATCCCAGAATGTGAAAAATGGATAAAGAAGTTGTGGTACGTACGTACAATGGAATATCACTCAGCAATGAAATCTATGTCATCAGGCCCGTCGCGGCATAATGAGTGGATTCAGGTACGATGATTCTAAGTGAAATAAGTCACACAGAAAATGAAACATCATAAGATATCACTACTACACGGAATGTAAACTTGGCTACACATGAACTGAATTACAAAACAGAACAGGGTCTCAAATTTAGAAAACCAACTTATGCTTGCTTAAGGGGAAAGGTGAGTTGGGGTGCTGCATAAAACCAGAGATAGAAATTAGCACAGATACCTTTCCATAAGCCAAATATGTAATAGTCAAGACCTACCCCTTGCTCAACGAAATGGACTAAACACCCCATATTCAACGCCTAGGAATACACCTGACTAGTAAGAATCTTCAAACCCATGGATTTATATGTCTCCGTAAGAGAATGAAGCGTGTGTACAGTGGCATGAATGCAGCAGAGAAAATCCGATAAATCCCATTATCAAAATGAATTACACAAACAAAACCCAAGGACAGTGAAATAGAGAGCAATTCTTAAATAATTCATTCAGGGCTTGTGATGCAACCTGGATTTACCACATCTACACCCAGAGCTGAGTGAGACATAAGGTTGGGCACTTCGGGCTGATAGCATTGGTGAGGTTCGATGAGCAAATGCAGACCCTTTGAAGTCATACAGCATGGTACCCATTCCATGGGTCCCAACTCTCCAAGTTTAAGGGATTCTTCCTTCAGCTAAAACATGCATGGGAAACCCACAGTATGGTGCACCGTGTGACTGGCAAACGTTTTCAAATGAATCTCAGTTTTTGTCCCCTTTTACTCGGGTTCACCATTCCAGACCCTTTACGAACACTCTCCCCACTTGGAGAGTCAGTGCCTTTAACCTCCTGTTGGGCACAGTTTGCAATTTCTGCGCAAGATGAAAAGGAATAGGGAGAACGAATGAGAGACGAGCTCTAGGTGTCTGCACGGGCAAATTTAACGCTCATTTCCCACCAGGAAGAGGAATTAACCAAAGGCTCAGCATGCCGTGCCGGAACCAGATTAGGGCCTGAGGCAATCCTGTGGGTTTGCGGCCAGCTCACAAGATAGCGAGTTGAAGAAATGAGCTCAGGGACACTGTAACTCACAAACCTGCAGAGTTATAAATGACAGCTATCGTCCAAAAATATATTGAAGGAAGGCTGCGAAGACGACTTGTAAGTGGGGCAGTATTGCAGGAAAACGATTTTGGGTGTAGACGGGAATTGCATTTAAAGAATAGGAAAAGAGGCAGAACGTCGACAATGATGCTCTTGGCCAAAAAGGGCATATGCGTTTTCTCCTGAATATATTCAGGAAAAAACGCATACGCACTTTTTGGCCAACCAAGCAAGCATGTTAAAGAAATCTGCACTACAATGAAGTCTCACTGCCCCCCGGTCAAAAGGGCCATATGAAAAAAGTGTAAAATCCAGAAAGGCAGCACAGGCCATGGAGAACAGCGAGCCTAGTTATGCTGATGGGCGGGATGTAAATTGCCAACAGCCAGTCTGGAAAAGTGTATGGTGTTTCCTGGAACATCTAAAAAACAAAGCATGGGAGCCTACGGCACTTCCCCTTATGGTCCTATAGCTTAGGAAAATTAAAATCAAAAACACACAGCCACCCAAAAGTCTCGGGCGGCTCTGTTTACAAGAACCTCGTCTACGGTACAAGTTAAATATCCCAGAATGTGAAAAATGGATAAAGAAGTTGTGGTACGTACGTACAATGGAATATCACACAGCAATGAAATCTATGTCATCAGGCCCCTCGCGGCATAATGAGTGGATTCAGGTACGATGATTCTAAGTGAAATAAGTCACACAGAAAATGAAACATCATAAGATATCACTAATACACGGAATGTAAACTTGGCTACACATGAACTGAATTACAAAACAGAACAGGGTCTCAAATTTAGAAAACCAACTTATGCTTGCTTAAGGGGAAAGGTGAGTTGGGGTGCTGCATATAAGCAGAGATAGAAATTAGCACAGATGCCTTTCTATAAGCCAAATATGTAATAGTCAAGACCTACGCCTTGCTCAACGAAATGGACTAAACACCCCATATTCAACGCCTAGGAATACACCTGACTAGTAAGAATCTTCAAACCCATGGATTTATATGTCTCCGTAAGAGAATGAAGCATGTGTACAGCGGTATGAATGCAGCAGAGAAAATCCGATAAATCCCATTATCAAAATGAATTACACAAACAAAACCCAAGGACAGTGAAATAGAGAGCAATTCTTAAATAATTCATTCAGGGCTTGTGATGCAACCTGGATTTACCACATCTACACCCAGAGCTGAGTGAGACATAAGGTTGGGCACTTCGGGCTGATAGCATTGGTGAGGTTCGATGAGCAAATGCAGACCCTTTGAAGTCATACAGCATGGTACCCATTCCATGGGTCCCAACTCTCCAGGTTTAAGCGATTCTTCCTTCAGCCAAAGCATGCATGGGAAACCCACAGTATGGTGCACCGTGTGACTGGCAAACGTTTTCAAATGCATCTCAGTTTTCGTCCCCTTTTACTCGGGTTCACCATTCCAGACCCTTTACGAACACTCTCCCCACTTGGAGAGTCAGTGCCTTTAACCTGCTGTTGGGCACAGTTTGCAATTTCTGCGCAAGATGAAAAGGAATAGGGAGAACGAATGAGAGACTAGCCTTAGGTGTCTGCACGGGCAAATTTAATGCTCATTTCCCACCAGGAAGAGGAATTAACCAAAGGCTCAGCATGCCGTGCCGGAACCAGATTAGGGCCTGAAGCTATCTTGCGGGTTTGCGGCCAGCTCACAAGATAGCGAGTTGAAGAAAGGAGCTCAGGGGCACTGTAACTCACAAACCTGCAGAGTTATAAATGACAGCTATCGTCCAAAAATATATTGAAGGAAGGCTGCAAAGAAGACTTCTAAGCGGGACAGATTTGCAGGAAAACGATTTCAGGGGGTAGACTGGAATTGCATTTAAAGCATAGGAAAAGAGGCAGAACGTCGACAATGATGCTCTTGGCCAAAAAGGGCGTATGCGTTTTTTCCTGAATATATTCTGGAAAAAACGCATACACCCTTTTTGGCCAACCAAGCAAGCATGTTAAAGAAATCTGCACTACAATGAAGTCTCACTGCCCCCCGGTCAAAAGGGCCATCTGAAAAAAGTGTAAAATCCAGAAAGGCAGCACAGGCCATGGAGAACAGGGAGCCTTGTTATGCTTATGGGCGGGATGTAAATTGCCAACAGCCACTCTGGAGAAATGTATGGTGTTTCCCGGAACACGGAAAAAACAAAGCTACGGAGCCAACCGCACTTCCACTTATGGTCCTATAGATTAGGGAAATTAAAATCAAAAACACACAGCCACCCCAAAGTGTCGGACGGCTCTGTTTACAAGAACCTCGTCTACGGTACAAGTTAAATATCCCAGAATGTGAAAAATGGATAAAGAAGTTGTGGTACGTACGTACAATGGAATATCACTCAGCAATGAAATCTATGTCATCAGGCCCGTCGCGGCATAATGAGTGGATTCAGGTACGATGATTCTAAGTGAAATAAGTCACACAGAAAATGAAACATCATAAGATATGACTACTACACGGAATGTAAACTTGGCTACACATGAACTGAATTACAAAACAGAACAGGGTCTCAAAGTTAGAAAACCAACTTATGCTTGCTTAAGGGGAAAGGTGAGTTGGGGTGCTGCATAAAACCAGAGATAGAAATTAGCACAGATACCTTTCCATAAGCCAAATATGTAATAGTCAAGACCTACCCCTTGCTCAACGAAATGGACTAAACACCCCATATTCAACGCCTAGGAATACACCTGACTAGTAAGAATCTTCAAACCCATGGATTTATATGTCTCCGTAAGAGAATGAAGCGTGTGTACAGTGGCATGAATGCAGCAGAGAAAATCCGATAAATCCCATTATCAAAATGAATTACACAAACAAAACCCAAGGACAGTGAAATAGAGAGCAATTCTTAAATAATTCATTCAGGGCTTGTGATGCAACCTGGATTTACCACATCTACACCCAGAGCTGAGTGAGACATAAGGTTGGGCACTTCGGGCTGATAGCATTGGTGAGGTTCGATGAGCAAATGCAGACCCTTTGAAGTCATACAGCATGGTACCCATTCCATGGGTCCCAACTCTCCAAGTTTAAGGGATTCTTCCTTCAGCTAAAACATGCATGGGAAACCCACAGTATGGTGCACCGTGTGACTGGCAAACGTTTTCAAATGAATCTCAGTTTTTGTCCCCTTTTACTCGGGTTCACCATTCCAGACCCTTTACGAACACTCTCCCCACTTGGAGAGTCAGTGCCTTTAACCTCCTGTTGGGCACAGTTTGCAATTTCTGCGCAAGATGAAAAGGAATAGGGAGAACGAATGAGAGACGAGCTCTAGGTGTCTGCACGGGCAAATTTAACGCTCATTTCCCACCAGGAAGAGGAATTAACCAAAGGCTCAGCATGCCGTGCCGGAACCAGATTAGGGCCTGAGGCAATCCTGTGGGTTTGCGGCCAGCTCACAAGATAGCGAGTTGAAGAAATGAGCTCAGGGGCACTGTAACTCACAAACCTGCAGAGTTATAAATGACAGCTATCGTCCAAAAATATATTGAAGGAAGGCTGCGAAGACGACTTGTAAGTGGGGCAGTATTGCAGGAAAACGATTTTGGGTGTAGACGGGAATTGCATTTAAAGAATAGGAAAAGAGGCAGAACGTCGACAATGATGCTCTTGGCCAAAAAGGGCATATGCGTTTTCTCCTGAATATATTCAGGAAAAAACGCATACGCACTTTTTGGCCAACCAAGCAAGCATGTTAAAGAAATCTGCACTACAATGAAGTCTCACTGCCCCCCGGTCAAAAGGGCCATATGAAAAAAGTGTAAAATCCAGAAAGGCAGCACAGGCCATGGAGAACAGCGAGCCTAGTTATGCTGATGGGCGGGATGTAAATTGCCAACAGCCAGTCTGGAAAAGTGTATGGTGTTTCCTGGAACATCTAAAAAACAAAGCATGGGAGCCTATGGCACTTCCCCTTATGGTCCTATAGCTTAGGAAAATTAAAATCAAAAACACACAGCCACCCAAAAGTCTCGGGCGGCTCTGTTTACAAGAACCTCGTCTACGGTACAAGTTAAATATCCCAGAATGTGAAAAATGGATAAAGAAGTTGTGGTACGTACGTACAATGGAATATCACACAGCAATGAAATCTATGTCATCAGGCCCCTCGCGGCATAATGAGTGGATTCAGGTACGATGATTCTAAGTGAAATAAGTCACACAGAAAATGAAACATCATAAGATATCACTAATACACGGAATGTAAACTTGGCTACACATGAACTGAATTACAAAACAGAACAGGGTCTCAAATTTAGAAAACCAACTTATGCTTGCTTAAGGGGAAAGGTGAGTTGGGGTGCTGCATATAAGCAGAGATAGAAATTAGCACAGATGCCTTTCTATAAGCCAAATATGTAATAGTCAAGACCTACGCCTTGCTCAACGAAATGGACTAAACACCCCATATTCAACGCCTAGGAATACACCTGACTAGTAAGAATCTTCAAACCCATGGATTTATATGTCTCCGTAAGAGAATGAAGCATGTGTACAGCGGTATGAATGCAGCAGAGAAAATCCGATAAATCCCATTATCAAAATGAATTACACAAACAAAACCCAAGGACAGTGAAATAGAGAGCAATTCTTAAATAATTCATTCAGGGCTTGTGATGCAACCTGGATTTACCACATCTACACCCAGAGCTGAGTGAGACATAAGGTTGGGCACTTCGGGCTGATAGCATTGGTGAGGTTCGATGAGCAAATGCAGACCCTTTGAAGTCATACAGCATGGTACCCATTCCATGGGTCCCAACTCTCCAGGTTTAAGCGATTCTTCCTTCAGCCAATGCATGCATGGGAAACCCACAGTATGGTGCACCGTGTGACTGGCAAACGTTTTCAAATGCATTTCAGTTTTCGTCCCCTTTTACTCGGGTTCACCATTCCAGACCCTTTACGAACACTCTCCCCACTTGGAGAGTCAGTGCCTTTAACCTGCTGTTGGGCACAGTTTGCAATTTCTGCGCAAGATGAAAAGGAATAGGGAGAACGAATGAGAGACTAGCCTTAGGTGTCTGCACGGGCAAATTTAATGCTCATTTCCCACCAGGAAGAGGAATTAACCAAAGGCTCAGCATGCCGTGCCGGCACCAGATTAGGGCCTGAAGCTATCTTGCGGGTTTGCGGCCAGCTCACAAGATAGCGAGTTGAAGAAAGGAGCTCAGGGGCACTGTAACTCACAAACCTGCAGAGTTATAAATGACAGCTATCGTCCAAAAATATATTGAAGGAAGGCTGCAAAGAAGACTTCTAAGCGGGACAGATTTGCAGGAAAACGATTTCAGGGGGTAGACTGGAATTGCATTTAAAGCATAGGAAAAGAGGCAGAACGTCGACAATGATGCTCTTGGCCAAAAAGGGCGTATGCGTTTTTTCCTGAATATATTCTGGAAAAAACGCATACACCCTTTTTGGCCAACCAAGCAAGCATGTTAAAGAAATCTGCACTACAATGAAGTCTCACTGCCCCCCGGTCAAAAGGGCCATCTGAAAAAAGTGTAAAATCCAGAAAGGCAGCACAGGCCATGGAGAACAGGGAGCCTTGTTATGCTTATGGGCGGGATGTAAATTGCCAACAGCCACTCTGGAGAAATGTATGGTGTTTCCCGGAACACGGAAAAAACAAAGCTACGGAGCCAACCGCACTTCCACTTATGGTCCTATAGATTAGGGAAATTAAAATCAAAAACACACAGCCACCCCAAAGTGCCGGACGGCTCTGTTTACAAGAACCTCGTCTACGGTACAAGTTAAATATCCCAGAATGTGAAAAATGGATAAAGAAGTTGTGGTACGTACGTACAATGGAATATCACTCAGCAATGAAATCTATGTCATCAGGCCCGTCGCGGCATAATGAGTGGATTCAGGTACGATGATTCTAAGTGAAATAAGTCACACAGAAAATGAAACATCATAAGATATGACTACTACACGGAATGTAAACTTGGCTACACATGAACTGAATTACAAAACAGAACAGGGTCTCAAAGTTAGAAAACCAACTTATGCTTGCTTAAGGGGAAAGGTGAGTTGGGGTGCTGCATAAAACCAGAGATAGAAATTAGCACAGATACCTTTCCATAAGCCAAATATGTAATAGTCAAGACCTACCCCTTGCTCAACGAAATGGACTAAACACCCCATATTCAACGCCTAGGAATACACCTGACTAGTAAGAATCTTCAAACCCATGGATTTATATGTCTCCGTAAGAGAATGAAGCGTGTGTACAGTGGCATGAATGCAGCAGAGAAAATCCGATAAATCCCATTATCAAAATGAATTACACAAACAAAACCCAAGGACAGTGAAATAGAGAGCAATTCTTAAATAATTCATTCAGGGCTTGTGATGCAACCTGGATTTACCACATCTACACCCAGAGCTGAGTGAGACATAAGGTTGGGCACTTCGGGCTGATAGCATTGGTGAGGTTCGATGAGCAAATGCAGACCCTTTGAAGTCATACAGCATGGTACCCATTCCATGGGTCCCAACTCTCCAAGTTTAAGGGATTCTTCCTTCAGCTAAAACATGCATGGGAAACCCACAGTATGGTGCACCGTGTGACTGGCAAACGTTTTCAAATGAATCTCAGTTTTTGTCCCCTTTTACTCGGGTTCACCATTCCAGACCCTTTACGAACACTCTCCCCACTTGGAGAGTCAGTGCCTTTAACCTCCTGTTGGGCACAGTTTGCAATTTCTGCGCAAGATGAAAAGGAATAGGGAGAACGAATGATTGACGAGCTCTAGGTGTCTGCACGGGCAAATTTAACGCTCATTTCCCACCAGGAAGAGGAATTAACCAAAGGCTCAGCATGCCGTGCCGGAACCGGATTAGGGCCTGAGGCAATCCTGTGGGTTTGCGGCCAGCTCACAAGATAGCGAGTTGAAGAAATGAGCTCAGGGGCACTGAAAGTCACAAACCTGCAGAGTTATAAATGACAGCTATCGTCCAAAAATATATTGAAGGAAGGCTGCGAAGACGACTTGTAAGTGGGGCAGTACTGAAGGAAAACGATTTTGGGTGTAGACGGGAATTGCATTTAAAGAATAGGAAAAGAGGCAGAACGTCAACAATGATGCTCTTGGCCAAAAAGGGCGTATGCGTTTTCTCCTGAATATATTCAGGAAAAAACGCATACGCCCTTTTTGGCCAACCAAGCAAGCATGTTAAAGAAATCTGCACTACAATGAAGTCTCACTGCCCCCCGCTCAAAAGGGCCATATGAAAAAAGTGTAAAATCCAGAAAGGCAGCACAGGCCATGGAGAACAGCGAGCCTTGTTATGCTGATGGGCGGGATGTAAATTGCCAACAGCCAGTCTAGAAAAGTGTATGGTGTTTCCTGGAACATCTAAAAAACAAAGCATGGGAGCCTACGGCACTTCCCCTTATGGTCCTATAGCTTAGGAAAATTAAAATCAAAAACACACAGCCACCCAAAAGTCTCGGGCAGCTCTGTTTACAAGAACCTCGTCTACGGTACAAGTTAAATATCCCAGAATGTGAAAAATGGATAAAGAAGTTGTGGTACGTACGTACAATGGAATATCACACAGCAATGAAATCTATGTCATCAGGCCCCTCGCGGCATAATGAGTGGATTCAGGTACGATGATTCTAAGTGAAATAAGTCACACAGAAAATGAAACATCATAAGATATCACTAATACACGGAATGTAAACTTGGCTACACATGAACTGAATTACAAAACAGAACAGGGTCTCAAATTTAGAAAACCAACTTATGCTTGCTTAAGGGGAAAGGTGAGTTGGGGTGCTGCATATAACCAGAGATAGAAATTAGCACAGATGCCTTTCTATAAGCCAAATATGTAATAGTCAAGACCTACCCCTTGCTCAACGAAATGGACTAAACACCCCATATTCAACGCCTAGGAATACACCTGACTAGTAAGAATCTTCAAACCCATGGATTTATATGTCTCCGTAAGAGAATGAAGCATGTGTACAGCGGCATGAATGCAGCAGAGAAAATCCGATAAATCCCATTATCAAAATGAATTACACAAACAAAACCCAAGGACAGTGAAATAGAGAGCAATTCTTAAATAATTCATTCAGGGCTTGTGATGCAACCTGGATTTACCACATCTACACCCAGAGCTGAGTGAGACATAAGGTTGGTCACTTCGGGCTGATAGCATTGGTGAGGTTCGATGAGCAAATGCAGACCCTTTGAAGTCATACAGCATGGTACCCATTCCATGGGTCCCAACTCTCCAGGTTTAAGCGATTCTTCCTTCAGCCAAAGCATGCATGGGAAACCCACAGTATGGTGCACCGTGTTACCGGGATACGTTTTCAAATGCATCTCAGTTTTTGTCCTCTTTTACTCGGGTTCACCATTCCAGACCCTTTACTAACACTCTCCCCACTTGGAGAGTCAGTGCCTTTAACGTCCTGTTTGGCACAGTTTGCAATTTCTGCGCAAGATGAACAGGAATAGGGAGAACCAATGAGAGACTAGCTGTAGGTGTCTGCACGGGCAAATTTAACGCTCATTTCCAACCAGGAAGAGGAATTAACCAAAGGCTCAGCATGCCGTGCCGGAACCAGATTAGGGCCTGAGGCAATCCTGTGGGTTTGCGGGCAGCTCACAAGATAGCGAGTTGAAGAAGGGTGCTCAGGGGAACTGTAACTAACAAACCTGCAGAGTTACAAATAACAGCTATCGTCCAAAAATATATTGAAGGAAGACTGCGAAGACGACTTGTAAGCGGGGCAGAATTGCAGGAAAACGATTTCAGGGGGTAGACGGGAATTGCATTTAAAGCATAGGAAAAGAGGCAGAACGTCGACAGTGATGCTCTTGGCCAAAAAGGGCGTATGCGTTTTTTCCTGAATATATTCAGGAAAAAACGCATACGCCCTTTTTGGCCAACCAAGCAAGCATTTTAAAGAAATCTGCACTACAATGAAGTCTCACTGCCCCCCGGTCAAAAGGGCCATCTGAAAAAAGTGTAAAATCCAGAAAGGCAGCACAGGCCATGGAGAACAGGGAGCCTTGTTATGCTGATGGGCGGGATGTTAATTGCCAACAGCCACTCTGGAGAAGTGTATGGTGTTTCCAGGAACACCGAAAAAACAAAGCAAGGGAGCCAACGGCACTTCCACTTATGGTCGTATAGCTTAGGGAAATTAAAAAAAAAAACACACAGCCACCCCAAAGTTTCACACGGCTCTGTTTACAAGAACCTCGTCTACGGTACAAGTTAAATATCCCAGAATGTGAAAAATGGATAAAGAAATTGTGGTACGTACGTACAATGGAATATCACTCACCCATGAAACCTATGTCATCAGGCCCGTCGCGGCACAATGAGTGGATTCAGGCACGATGATTCTAAGTGAAATAAGTCACACAGAAAATGAAACATCATAAGATATCACTAATACACGGAATGTAAACTTGGCTACACATGAACTGAATTACAAAACACAACAGGGTCTCATATTTAGAAAACCAACTTATGCTTGCTTAAGGGGAAAGGTGAGTTGGGGTGCTGCATAAAACCAGAGATAGAAATTAGCACAGATACCTTTCCATAAGCCACATATGTAATAGTCAAGACCTACCCCTTGCTCAACGAATTGGACTAAACACCCCATATTCAATGCCTAGGAATACACGTTACTAGTAAGAATCTTCAAACCTATGGATTTATATGTCTCCGTAAGAGAATGAAGCGTGTGTACAGTGGCATGAATGCAGCAGAGAAAATCCGATAAATCCCATTATCAAAATGAATTACAAAAACAAAACACAAGGACAGTGAAATAGAGAACAATTCTTAAATAATTCATTCAGGGCTTGTGATGCAACCTGGATTTACCACATCTACACCCAGAGCTGAGTGAGACATAAGGTTGGACACTTCGGGCTGATAGCATTGGTGAGGTTCGATGAGCAAATGCAGACCCTTTGAAGTCATACTGCATGGTACCCATTCTATGGGTCCCAACTCTCCAAGTTTAAGGGATTCTTCCTTCAGCTAAAACATGCATGGGAAACCCACACTATGGTGCACTGTGTGACCGGGAAACTTTTTCAAATGCATCTCAATTTTCGTCCCCTTTTACTCGGGTTCACCATTCCAGAGCCTTTACTAACACTCTCCCCACTTGGAGATTCAGTGCATTTAACCTTCTCTTTGGCACAGTTTCCAAATTCTTAGCAAGATGAAATGGAATAGGGAGAACCAATGAGAGACTATCTGTAGGTGTCTGCACGGGCAAATTTAATGCTCATTTCTCACCAGGAAGGGGAATTAACCAAAGGCTCAGCATGCTGTGCCGGAACCAGTTTAGGGCCTGAAGCAATACTGCGGGTGTGCAGGCAGCTCACAAGATAGCGAGTTGAACAAAGGAGCTCAGGGGCACTGTAATTCACAAACCTGCAGAGTTATAAATGACAGCTATCGTCCAAAAATATATTGAAGGAAGGCTGCGAAGAGGACTTGAAAGCGGGGCAGAATTCCAGGAAAACGATTTCAGGAGGTAGACGGGAAGTGCACTGAAAGCATAGGAGAAGAGGCAGAACCTCGACAATGATGCACTTGTTCAAAAAGTACATATGCGTTTTTTCCAAGGCCCTCCTTAAAGAGGGTAGGGGGCTCCCAGCATGCTTCAGTGGCCAACAGAGGGCCCACATCGCCAAGGTGACGTGAGCCAGCCAGGCAGGAGTGACCTCACATCAGAGGGCCCACCTCACAGAAGGGTAAGGGACCCAGCCATTATCAGACTCTCACCAGAGGGCCCACATCCGCAAGGGGCTGGGAACCAGGCAGGAGTGTCTTCACACCCGTGGGGCCACATCATCGCAAGTTGAGGTACCCAGCACATGTGGCCTCAAACCAGAGGACCCACATCTCCATGGGTCTCGGAGCGAGGCAGGCAGGATGAACCTCAAAACACGTGGCCCATTGTATAAAAAAGGTGAGGAATCCAGCAGTTGGAACATCCCAGCAGGCGGCCCCAGAGCACCGAGGCTATGGGATCCAGGCAATGATGAACTCACAACAGAGGGCCCTCATCATGAAACTGTGAGCAACCTAGCCATTGTGACCTCAGAAGACAAGGCCCACATCCCCATGGGGAAGCGAACCAAGCAGGAGTGTCATCGCACCAGTGGGCACACATCAGAAAATGTGGGGAGCCCAGCAGTTAGGGCCTGATGCCAGAGGGCCCTCATCACCGAGGAGAGGAGGCTACCAGCAGGCTCCAACTGCTACAAGAGGGCCAACGTCGCCAATGCGGGGTGTGCCAGCCAGGCAGGAGTGACCTCAGAACAGAGGGCCAACCTCAAAAAAGTGTGAGGAACCCAAAGAGGATTAGACTCTCACCAGAGGGCCCACATCACCAAGAGGATCAGAACCAGGCAGGACTGTCTTCACACCAGTGTGACCACATCATAGAAAGGTGAGGAACCCAGCACATGTGGCCTAAACCAGAAGACCCACATCTCCAAGGGGCTCGGAGTGAGGCATGCAGGAGTAGCCTCACAACACAGGGCCCATAGAATAAAAAAGCTGAGGAATCCTGCAGTGGGAACCTCCCAGCAGGCGGCCCATAGCACCGAGTCTATGCGATCCAGGCTGCAGTGAACTCACAGCAGAGGGCCCACATCATGAAACTGTGAGCAACCCAGCCATTGGGACCTCACAGCAGAAGGCCCACATGCCCATGGGGTTGGGAACATGGCAAGAGTGTCCTCGCACCACTTAGCACGTATCAGAAAAAGTGGGTACCCAGCAGTTACGGCCTGACGCTAGAGAGCCCTCATCACCGAGGGGAGGTGGCTCCCAGCAGGCTCCAACTGCCACAAGAGGGCTGATGTCGCCAAGGCGGGGTGTGCCAGCCAGTCAGTAGTGACCTCACAACAGAGGGCCCACCTCACAGAAGGGTGAGGAACCCAGCCAGGATCAGACTCACACCAGAGGGCCCACATCACCAAGGGGATAGAAACCAGGCAGGAGTGTCCTCACACCAGTGGGGCCACATCATCGAAAGGTGAGGGACCCAGCACACGTGGCCTCTAACCAGAGGACACACATCACCAAGGGGCTGGGAGTGAGTCAGGCAGGAGGAGTCTCCAAACAGAGGGCCCATAGAAGAAAAAAGGTGAGGAATCCCGCAGTTGGAACCTCCCCACAGGCGGCCAGGAGCAGCGAGGCTATGGGATCCAGGCCGGAGTGAACTCACACCAGAGGGCCCTCATCATGAAACTGAGCCACCCACCGTTGGGACCTCAGAGCAGAAGACCCATATTCCCATGGGGTTGGAAACCTGGCAGGAGTGTACTCACACCACAGGGCGCACATCAGAAAATTTTGGGAGCCCAGGAGTTAGAGCCTGACGCCAGAGGGCCCTCATTACCGAGGGGAGGAGACTCCCAGCAGGCACCACCTCCCAACTGAGGGCCCACGTCGCCAAGGTGACGTGTGCCAGTCAGGCAGGAGTGACCTCACAGCAGAGGGCCTACCTCCCAGAAGCCTGAGGAAACCAGCCAGGATAAGACTCTCACCAGAGAGCCCACATCACCAAGGGGACCGGAACAAGGCAGGAGTGTCCTCACACCAGTGTGGCCACATTATAGAAAGGTGAGGAACCCAGCACATGTGGCCTAAACCAGAGGACCCACATTTCCAAGGTGCTCCGAGTGAGGCAGGCAGGAGTAGCCTAACAACACAGGGCCCACAGAATAAAAAATGTGAGGAATCCAGCAGTTGGAACCACCCAGCAGGTGGCCCAGAGTACGGAGTCTATGGGATCCAGGCCACAGTGAACTCACAGCAGAGGGCTCACATCATGACACTGTGAGCAACCCAGCTGGTGGGACCTCAGAGCAGAAGGCCCACATCCCCATGGGGATGGGAACGTGGCAGGAGTGTACTCGCACGACAGGGCACATATCAGAAAATTTTGGGAGCCCATGAGTTAGGGCCTGACGCCAGAGGGCCCTCATTACCGAGGGGAGGAGACACCCAGCAGGCACCAACTCCCAACTGAGGACCCACATCGCCAAGGTGATGTGTGCCAGCCAGGCAGGAGTGACCTCACAGCAGAGGGCCCACCTCCCAGAAGGGTGAGGAATCCAGCCAGGATCAGACTCTCACCAGAGGGCCCCCATCACCAAGGGGATGGGAACCAGGCAGGAGTGTCCTCACACCAGTGGGGCCACATCAATAAAGGTGAGGAAACCGGCACATGTGGCCTCAAACCAGAGGACCTACATCACAAAAGGGCTGGGAGTGAGTCAGGAAGGAGGAGCATGAAAACACAGGACCCAAAGAATAAAAATGGTAAGGAATCCAGCAGTAGGAACCTCCCAGCAGGCGGCTCAGAGCACAGAGTCTATGGGATCTAGGCCTGAGTGAACTAACACCAGAGAGCCAACATCCTGAAACTGTGAACAACACAGGTGTTGGGACCATAGAGCAGAAGGCACATGGGGATGGGAATCTGGCAGGAGTGCCCTCACACCACTTAGCAGGTATCAGAAAATGTGGGTAACCAGCAGTTAGGGCCTGATGCCAGAGGGCCTCATCACTGAGGGGAGGAGGCTCCCAGCGGGCTCCAACTGCCACCAGAGGTCCGACGTCGCCAAGGCGGGGTGTGTCAGCCAGGCAGGAGTGACCTCAGAGAAGAGGGCCCACCTCACAGAAGTGTGAGGAGCCCAACCAGGATCAGACTCTCACTGGAGGGCTCACATCACCAAGGGGATGGGAACCAGGCAGGAGTGTCCGCACACCAGTGGGGCCACATCTGCGAAAGGTGAGGAACCCAGCACATGTGGCCTCAAACCAGAGGACACACATCACCAAGGGGCTGGGAGTGAGGCAGGTGTCTGGAGGGGCACATTTAACTCTAATTTCCCACCAGGAAGAGGAATTAACCAAAGGCTCAGAGTGCCGTGCGGGACCCTGATTACGGCCTGAAGCAAACCTGCGGTTCTGTGGCCAGCTTTCAAGGAAACGAGTTAAGAAAGGAAACCACAGGCACTGTAATTCACAAACCTGCAGAGTTATAAATGACAGCTATTGGCAAAAATATATTGAAGTAAGTCTGCACAGAGGACTTGAAAACGAGGCAGAATTGCAGGAATCATATTTCAGGAGGTAGATTGGAATTGCATTTAAAGCATGTGAAAAGCAGCAGATCTTTGACAGTGATGCACTTGGACAAAAAGTGCGTATACATTTTTTCCTGAATATATTCAGGAAAAAACGCATATGCCCTTTGTGGCCAACCAAGAATTCGAGCAATGGAAATCCGCACTACAATGAACTCTCATTTCCCATTCGTCAAAAGAGCCATCTGAAAAAAGTGTAAAACCCAGAAACACAGGACAGGCCATGGAGAACAGGGAGCCTTGTTATGCTGATGGACGGGATGTAAATTGCCAACAGACACTCTGGTGATGTTTATGGTGTATGCTGAAACATCTAAAAAACAAAGCTACAGAGCCTAGGGCACTTCCACTTTTGGCTCTATAGCTTAGGAAAATTAAAATCAACAAGACACAGCCAACACAATATCCAGGGCTGCTGTGTTTACAAGAACCTCGAGTCCAGTACAAATTAAATATCCCAGAAAGAAAAAAATGGATAAAGGAGTTGTCCTACTTACGTACAACGGAATATCACTCAGCAATGAAATCAATGTCATCAGGCCTGTAGCAGCAAATTGAGTGGATTTAAGTATGATGATTCTAAGAGAAATATGTCACACAGAGAAACATAATTATCATAAGATATCACAAATAGAGGGAGTGTAAACTTGGCTACACATAAACTGAATTACAAAACCGAACAGAGTCTCACATTTAGATAAAAACTTATGCTTGCTTAAGGGGAAAGTTGAGTTGGGGTGCTGTATAAAACCAGAGATTGAAATGAGCACACATACCGTTCCATAAGCCAAATATGTAATAGACAAGACCTACTCTTTGCTCAACGAAATAGACTAATCCATGGTGTATCACCTCACACCTGTTAGAATGGGCATCATCAGAAAATCTACAAACAACAAATGCTGGAAAGGGTGCGGAGATAAGGAACCCTCTTCCACTATTGTTGGGAATGTAAATTGATGCAGTCACTGTGGAGAACATTATGGAGTTTCTTATAAAACTAAGAATAGAATTACCATATAATACAGCAATCCCACTACTGGGCATATACCCAGACAAAACCATAAAACGAAAAGAGACATTCACCGCAATGTTCATTGCATCACTATTTACAATATCCAGGTAATGGAAGCAACCTAAATGCCCACAGACAGACGAATGCATAAAGATGAGGTACATATATAAAATGGAATATTACTAAGCCATAAAAAGGAATGAAATTGGGTCATTTGTAGAGACGTTGATGGATCTAGAGACTGTCATACAGAGTGAAGTAAGTCAGAAAGAGAAAAACAAATCCTGTATATAAATGCATATATGTGGAACGTAGAAAAGTTGTACAGATGAACCGTTTTGCAAGGCAGAAATAGAGCAACAGATGTAGACAACAAACGTATGGACACCAAGGGGGGAAAGCTGTTAGGGGGGTGGTGGTGGGAGGAGTTGAGAGATTGGGATTGGCATGTATACATTTCTATGTATAAAATAGGTAACCAAAAAGAACCTGCTGTATAAAAAAATAAAATAAAATTCAAAATTACAAAAAGTAAAACAGAAAAAATATTCTTCCCTTCACATACATGTATTTATATGAATAAATTATTTCCATGCTTATATCTGTAAATACAAAAAAGAGGAATAAAATCTACCTTGAACCAAAAACGAAAAAAAGAAAAAAAAACAGAACCCACCAGTTACACAGAGGAAAACCGTATCAGGGCCCTTGCTCCAGTTGTAAACAATTCTGAAGTTGGTCAGTGGTGGGGAATCATCTCCCATTCAGCCAGCATGCCCCACGCAACAAGCGTCCTCATTGCAAAGCTGGGGGCCCGTGCCGAGGCATCTGTGAGTAAACGTGGGCCGAGCCCTAGGCCAGCTGCTGCTGAAATGTTCCCACCCTTCCCAGGTAAAACACCTGAATATGTACAAGGACTTGAAAGCCTAGAGGAAGGGCCATGGAGCCACATGAGCGACAGCATGCCAGCCGACTTGGTGCCTGCAGGCCAGACAGGATGGTCCTGGCCCTGGGTGCTCTTCTGGAAGCTTTCCATTTCCCTGCCTGAGATACCCCTCCTGTCCCGGCCCCCACTGCTTTCTTCCTTACTCACCTCTGCCCAGGGAGAAATTCCAGCGGCAGGTATGGGTGACACATCCTCTTCTTTAGCAGGTGGCATCTTGGCAACTGCTGCAGAAAGTCCAGCAGAGCCCCACTCACACTGGGCCACCCACAAAGCCGTGGCCTCTCACTCCCTCCCACCAGTCCAGCCCGGAGACTGCTGACAGGGCAGAAAATGGCGTCAGGCACAGCTGCAGGGGCTCTTGCTGCCTGGAGCGGTGTTTATATCGATCTCAACCCAGGCACACCTGGGGAGGTCTGGCCGGCACGGTCAGGCTGCCCAGGTCAGCCAATCATCAACCCTCAGGGTCTCACAGTTGCAGAAAATGGAACTTGCTGAATCGGCCAGGTCCAAGGAACAGGTGTGGGCTCTTGAGAGTCAGGATAGACAAGGGGCTGTAGTTCTGGCTTGTTTTCTAATCATTTTATCTGGCCCATGAGTGGGAGACAACTTCAAGAAAACCCTCTGCTAATGAGAGGAACCCAGGAGTCAGGGAGAGGAGGGGAGGGTGGTGGGTGGAGACAGAGGCCTGGTGCCCCGGGTGCAGTGGAAGTCTCTGGAAGACCAGGTGGAGGGAGGCCGCACAGAGTGATCCCCAAGATCACAGACCTTTTGGAGCTGCTGTTTGTTAGTACAAGTACTGCTCTGAGGTGCTCTGTGTCAGATCTGAGCGACAGGTGAGCTGGGAGTGCTTTGCAATGTGCGCTATGTGCACGGTTCCTGTTTGCACAGACTTGCCACGGAACATGCAAGGGTAGCTCTGTATCCTGGGAGGGACGTGACAACGAGAGCCCCATGGGCTGCAGGTGACCTGCCCAGGGAACACCATATCCTGGGAGGGGCCTGAACACGAGGGCCCTGTGGGCTGGGGTGGGGGTGGGGTACCTGCCTGGGTGAGCTCCATATCCTGGGATTGGCCTGACTTTGAGAGCCCCATGGGCTGCAGCAGTCAAGGTAACGGATGTCAGGAGAGTCAGTGAAGCCACCGAGGATATACCTCCAGTAGTTCCTAAATCCTATAACCTGCTGGTTATTCTACCAACGACCAGGACTTGGTATTCTGTATTAGTCTTCAATGATGCCTTCTTTTACACTTTTTTCACATGGCCCTTTTGACCGGGGGGCAGTGAGACTTCATTGTAGTGCAGATTTCCTTTAAACGCTTGCTTGGTTGGCCAAAAAGTGCGTATGCGTTTTTTCCTGAATATATTCAGGAAAAAACCAATATGCTCTTTTTGGCCAAGTGCATCATTGTCGACATTCTGCCTCTTTTCCTATGCTTTAAGTGCAATTCCAGTCTACCCCCTGAAATCGTTTTCCTGAAATTCTGCACCGCTTTAAAGCCCTCTTCACAGACTTACTTGAATATATTTTGGACGATAGCTATCATTCATAACTCTGCAGGTTTGTGGATTACAGTGACCTTGAGCTCTTTTCTTCAACTCGCTTACTTGTGAGCTGACCGCAAAACCGCAGGATTGCTTCAGGCCCTAATCTGTTTCCAGCAGGGCACGCTGAGCCTTTGGTTAATTCCTCTTCCTGGTGGGAAATAAGCGTTCCATTTGTCCGTGCAGACACCTACAGCTAGTCTCTCATTGGATCTCCAAATTCCTGTTCATCTTGCACAGAAATTGCAAAGTGTGCCAAACAGGAGGTTAAAGGCACTGACTCTCCAAGTGGGGAGAGTGTTAGTAAAGCGTCTGGAATGGTGAACCCGAGTACCAGGGGACGAAAACTGAGATGCATTTGAAAACGTTTCCCAATGACATGGTGGAACGTACTCTGGGTTTCCCATGCATGTTTTAGCTGAAGGAAGAATCCCTTAAACCTGGAGAGTTCGGACCCATGGAATGGGTACCATGCAATATGACTTCAAAGGGTCTGCATTTGCTCATCGAACCTCACCAATGCCATCAGCCCGAAGTGTCCAGCCTTATGTCTCAACCTAACCCTTACCCGAACCCTTACCCTTATCCGTCCCCTAATCATACGCTAACACTAACCCGTATCCTAACACGTACGCTCATCTTAAACCGTTGTCTTACCCTAACCTCTACCCTAAACCGTCCCCGTCCCCAAACCCTAACAAACCCTAACCCTAACTCTTACCCAAAGCCTTACCCTAAACCATCCCCTAATCGTAACACGTATGCTAACACTAACCTGTACCCTAACATGTACTCTCACCCTAAACCGTGGTCGTACCCTAAGCTGTACCCTAAACCGTCCCCATCCAGTAACCCTAAAACTAAACCTAACCCTAACGATAACCCTTACCCGAAACCTTACCCTAACCCGTCCCCTAATCCTAACCCGTACGCTAACACTAAACCGTACCCTAACACGTACGCTCACCCTAAACCGTTTTTGTACCCTAACCTGTACCCTAAACCATCCGTGTCCCAGTCCCCTAACCCAAACCCTAACCCTAATCCTTACCCGAAGCCTTACTCTAACCCTTCCATTAATCCTAACCCGTACGCTAACACTAACCCATACCTTAAAACGTACGCTCACCCTAAACCGTTGTCGTACCCTAACCTGTAACCTAAACCGTCCCCGTCCCCTAACCCTAACCCTAACCTTAACCCTTACCCGAAGCCTTACACTAACCCGTCCCCTAATCCTAACCCGTGCGCTAACACTAACCCGTACCCGAACATGTACGCTCACCCTAAACCATTGGCGAATCCTAACCTGTACTCTAAACCGTCCCCGTCCCTGTCCCCTAATCCTAACCCTGACCCTTACTCGAAGCCTTACCCTAACACGTCCCCTAATCCTAACCCGTACGCTAACACTAACCCATAACCTAACACGTACGCTCACCCTAAACCGTTGTCGTACCCTAACCTGTACCCTAAACCGTCCCCGTCCCCTAACCCTAACTCTAACCCTAACCCCAACCCTAACCTTTACCCGAAGCCTTACCCTCACCCATCTGCTAAACCTAACCCGTACGCTAACACTAACCCGTACCCTAACACGTACGCTCAACCTAAACTGTTGTCGTACACTAACCTGTACCCTAAACCGTCCCCGTCCCCTAACCCTAACCCTAACCCTAACCCTAACACTTACCCGAAGCCTTACCCTCACCCGTCCCCTAATCCTAACCCGTACGCTAACACTAATCCGTACCCTAACAACAACGCTCACCCTAAATCGTTGTCGTACCCTAACATGTACCCTAAACCGTCCCCGTCTCCTAACCCTAAACCTAACCCTAACCCTAACCCTAACACTTACCTGAAGCCTTACCCTCACCCGTCCCCTAATCCTAACCCGTACGCTAACACGTAAGCTCACCCTAAACCGTTGTCGTACCGTAACCTGTACCCTAAACCGTCCCCGCCACTAACCCTAACCCTAACCCTAACCCTAACCCTAACCCTTACCCGAAGCCTAACACTCACCGTCCCCTAATCCTAACCCGTACGCTAACACTAACCCGAACCGTAACACGTACGCTCACCCTAAACCGTTGTCGTACCCTAACTTGTACCCTAAACCATCCCCGTCGCCTAACCCTAAGCCTAACCCTAACCCTTACCCGAAGCCTTACACTCACCCGTCCCCTAATCCTAACCCGTACGCTAACACTAACCCGTACCCTAACACGTACGCTCACCCTAAACCGTTGTCGTACCCTAACCTGTACACGAAACCGTCCCCGTCCCCGTCCCCGTCCCCTAACCCTAACCCTAACCCTAACCCTTACCCAAAGCCTTACCCTCACCCGTCCCCTAATCCTAACCCGTACGCTACCACTAACCCGTACGCTAACACGTACACTCACCCTAAATGCTGTCGTACCCTAACCTGTACCCTAAACCGTCCCTGTGCCCGTCCCGTAACCCTAACCCTAACCCTAACATTAACCCTAACCCTTACCCGAAGCCTTACCCTCACCCGTCCGCTAATCCTAACCCGTACGCTAACACTAACCCGTACCCTAACACGTACGCTCACCCTAAACCGTTGTCGTACCCTAACATGTACCCTAAACCGTCCCCGTCCCCTAACCCTAACCCTAACCCTTACCCGAAGACTTACCCTCACCCGTCCCCTAATCCTAACCCTTACGCTAACACTAACCCGTACCCTAACACGTAAGCTCACCCTAAGCCGTTGCCGTACCCTAACCTGTACCCTAAACCATCCCCGTCACCGTCCCCTAACCCTAACCCTAACCCTAACCCTTACCCGAAGCCTTATCCTCACCCGTCCCCTAATCCTAACCCGTAGGCCAACACTAACCCGTAACCTAACACGTACGCTTACCCTAAACCGTTGTCGTACACTAACCTGTACCCTAAACCGTCCCCGTCCCCTAACCCTAACCCTAACCCTAACCCTAACCCTTACCCGAAGCCTTACCCTCACCAGTCCCCTAATCCTAAACCGTACGCTAACACTAACACGTACCCTAACACGTACGCTCACCCTAAACCGTTGTCGTACCCTAACCTGTACCCTAAACCGTCCCCGTCCCCTAACCCTAACCCTAACCCTAACCCTAACCCTAACCCTTACCCGAAGCCTTACCCTCAGCCGTCCCCTAATCCTAACCCGTACGCTAACACTAACCCGTACCCTAACACGTACGCTCACCCTAAACCGTTGTCGTACCCTAACCTTTACCCTAAACCATCCCCGTCCCCTAACCCTAACCCTAACCCTAACCCTTACCCGAAGCCTTACCCTCACCCGTCCCCTAATCCTAACACGTACGCTAACACTAAACCGTACCCTAACACGTACACTCACCCTAAACCGTTGTCGTACCCTAACCTGTACCCTAAACCGTCCCCGTCCCCTAAACTTAACCCTAACCCTAACCATTACCCGAAGCCTTACACTCACCCGTCCCCTAATCCTAACCCGTACGCTAACACTAACCCGTACCCTAACACGTACGCTCACCCTAAACCGTCGTCGTACACTAACCTGTACCCTAAACCGTCCCCGTGCCCGTCCCCTAACCCAAACCCTAACCCTAAGCCTAACACTTACCCGAAGCCTTACCCTCAACCGTCCCCTAATCCTCACCCGTACGGTAACACTAACCCGTACCCTAACACGTACGCTCACCCTAAACCGTTGTCGTACCCTAACCTGTAGCCTAAACCGTCCCCGTCCCGTAACCCTAACCCTAACTCTAACCCTAACCCTAACCCTTACCCGAAGCCTTACCCTCACCCATGCCCTAATCCTAACCCGTACGCTAACACTAAACCGTACCCTAACACTTACGCTCACCCTAAACCGTTGTCGTATCCTAACCTGTACCCTAAACCGTCCCCGTACCCTAAACCTAACCCTAACCCTAACCCTAACCCTTACCCGAAGCCTTACCCTAACGCGTCCCCTAATCCTAACTCGTACGCTAACACTAACCGGTACCCTAACACGTACCCTCACCCTAAACCTGTGTGGTACCCTAAGCTGTACCCTAAACCGTCCCGGTCCCCTAACCCTAACCCTAACCCTAACCCTAACCCTAACCCTTACCCGAAGCCTTACCCTCACCCGTCCCCTAATCCTAACCCGTACGCGAACACTAACCCGTACCCTAACACGTAAGCTCACCCTAAACCGTTGTCGTACCCTAACCTGTACCCTAAACCGTCCCCGCCACCTAACCCTAACCCTAACCCTAACCCTAACCCTTACCCGAAGCCTTACCCTCACCCGTCCCCTAATCCTAACCCGTACGCTAACACTAACACGTACCCTAACACGTACGCTCACCCTAAACCGTTGTCGTACCCTAACCTTTACCCTAAACCGTCCCCGTCCCCTAACCCTAACCCTAACACTTACCCGAAGCCTTACCCTCACCCGTCCCCTAATCCTAACCCGTACGCTAACACTAACCCGTGCCCTAACACGTACGCTCACACTAAACCGTTGTCGTACCCTAACCTGTATCCTAAACCGTCTCCGTCCCTTAACCCTAACCCTAACCCTAACCCTAACCCTTACCCGAATCCTTACCCTCACCCGTCCCCTAATCCTAACCCGTACGCTAACACTAACCCGTACCCTAACACGTACGCTCACCCTAAACCGTTGTCGTACCCTAACCTGTACCCTAAATCGTCCCCGTCCCCGTCACCTAACCCTAACTATAACCCTAACCCTAACCCTAACCCTTACCCGAAGCCTTACCCTCACCCGTCCCCTAATCCTAACCCGTACGCTAACACTAAACCGTACCCTAACACGTACGCTCACCCTAAACCGTTGTCGTACCCTAACCTGTACCCTAAACCGTCCCCGTCCCCTAACCCTATCCCTAACCCTAACCCTTACCCGAAGTCTTACCGACACCCGTCCCCTAAACCTAACCCGTACGCTAACACTAACCCGTACACTAACACGTACGCTCACCCTAAACCGTTGTCGTACCCTAACCTGTACCCTAAACCGTCCCCGTCCCCGTCCCTTAACCCTAACCCTAACCCTAACCCTAACCCTTACCCGAAGCCTTACCCTCACCCGTCCCCTAATCCTAACCCGTACGCTAACACTAACCCGTACCCTAACACGTACGCTCACCCTAAACCGTTGTCGTACCCTAACATGTACCTTAAACCGTCCCCGTCGCCTAACCCTAACACTAACCCTAACCCTAACCCTAACCCTTACCCGAAGCCTTACCCTCACCCGTCCCCTAATCCTAACCCGTACGCTAACACTAACCCGTACCCTAACACGTACGCTCACCCTAAACCGTTGTCGTACCCTAACCTGTACCCTAAAGCGTCCCCGTCCCCTAACCCTAACCCTAACCCTAACCCTAACCCTAACCCTTACCCGAAGCTATACCCTCACCCGTCCCCTAATCCTAACCCGTACGCTAACACTAACACGTAACCTAACACGTACGCTCACCCTAAACCGTTGTCGTACCCTAACCTGTACACTAAACCGAACCCGTCCCATAACCCTAACCCTAACCCTAACCCTTACCCGAAGACTTACCCTCACCCATCCCCTAATCCTAACCCTTACGCTAACACTAACCCGTACCCTAACACGTAAGCTCACCCTAAACCGTTGCCGTACCCTAACCTGTACCCTAAACCGTCCCCGTCACCGTCCCCTAACCCTAACCCTAACCCTAACCCTTACCCGAAGCCTTATCCTCACCCGTCCCCTAATCCTAACCCGTACGCCAACACTAACCGGTAACCTAACACGTACGCTCACCCTAAACCGTTGTCGTACACTAACCTGTACCCTAAACCGTCCCCGTCCCCTAACCCTAACCCTAACCCTAACCCTAACCCTTACCCTTACCCGAAGCCTTACCCTCACCCGTCCCCTAATCCTAAACCGTACGCTAACACTAACCCGTACCCTAACACGTACGCTCACCCTAAACCGTTGTCGTACCCTAACCTGACCCTAAACCGTCCCCGTCCCCTAACCCTAACCCTAACCCTAACCCTAACCCTAACCCTTACCCGAAGCCTTACCCTCACCCGTCCCCTAATCCTAACCCGTACGCTAACACTAACCCGTACCCTAACACGTACGCTCACCCTAAACCGTTGTCGTACCCTAACCTTTACCCTAAACCATCCCCGTCCCCTAACCCTAACCCTAACCCTAACCCTTACCCGAAGCCTTACCCTCACCCGTCCCCTAATCCTAACCCGTACGCTAACACTAACCCGTACCCTAACACGTACACTCATCCTAAACCGTTGTCGTACCCTAACCTGTACCCTAAACCGTCCCCGTCCCCTAACCTTAACCCTAACCCTAACCATTACCCGAAGCCTTACCCTCACCCGTCCCCTAATCCTAACCCGTACGCTAACACTAACCCGTACCCTAACACGTACGCTCACCCTAAACCGTTGTCGTACCATAACCTGTACCCTAAACCGTCCCCGTCCCCGTCCCCTAACCCTAAACCTAAACCTAACCCTTGCCCGAAGCTTTACCCTCACCCGTCCCCTAATCCTAACCCGTACGCTAACACTAAACCGTACCCTAACACTTACGCTCACCCTAAACCGTTGTCGTACCCTAACCTGTACCCTAAACCGTCCCCGTCCCCTAACCCTAACCCAAACCCTAACCCTAACCCTAACCCTTACCCGAAGCCTTACCCTCACCCGTCCCCTAATCCTAACCCGTACGCTAACACTAACCCGTACACTAACACCTACGCTCACCCTAAACCGTTGTCGTACCCAAACCTGTACCCTAAACCGTCCCCGTACCCTAACCCTAACCCTAACCCTAACCCTAACCCTTACCCGAAGCCTTACCCTAACGCGTCCCCTAATCCTAACTCGTACGCTAACACTAACCGGTACCCTAACACGTACCCTCACCCTAAACCGGTGTGGTACCCTAACCTGTACCCTAAACCGTCCCCGTGCCCGTCCACTAACCCTAAACCTAACCCTAACCCTAACCCTAACCCTTACCCGAAGCCTTACACTCACCTGTCCCCTAATCCTAACCCGTATGCTAACACTAACCCGGACCCTAACACGTACGCTCACCCTAAACCGTTGTCGTACCCTAACATGTACCCTAAACCGTCCCCGTCCCCTAACCCTAACCCTAACCCTAACCCTAACCCTAACCCTTACCCGAAGCCTTACCATCACCCGTCCCCTAATCCTAACCCGTACGCGAACACTAACCCGTACCCTAACACGTAAGCTCACCCTAAACCGTTGTCGTACCCTAACCTGTACCTTAAACCGTTCCCGTCCCCTAACCCTAACCCTAACCCTAACCCTTACCCGAAGCCTTACCCTCACCCGTCCCCTAATCCTAACCCGTACGCTAACACTAACACGTACACTAACACGTACGCTCACCCTAAACAGTTGTCGTACCCTAACCTGTACCCTAAACCGTCCCCGTCCCCATCCCCTAACCCTAACACTAACCCTAACCCTAACCCTTGCCCGAAGGCTTAACCTCACCCGTCCCCTAATCCTAAACCGTACGCTAACACTAACCCGTACCCAAAACATACGCTCACCCTAAACCGTTGTCGTACCCTAACCTGTACCCTAAACCGTCCCCGCCCCCTAACCCTAACCCTAACCCTAACCCTAACCCTTACCCGAAGCCTTACCCTCACCCGTCCCCTAATCCTAACCCGAACGCTAACACTAACCCGTGCCCTAACACGTACGCTCACACTAAACCGTTGTCGTACCCTAACCTGTATCCTAAACCGTCTCCGTCCCGTAACCCTAACCCTAACCCTAACCCTAACCCTTACCCGAATCCTTACCCTCACCCGTCCCCTAATCCTAACCCGTACGCTAACACTAAACCGTACCCTAACACGTACGCTCACCCTAAACCGTTGTCGTACCCTAACCTGTACCCTAAACCGTCCCCGTCCCCGTCCCCTATCCCTAAACCTAACCCTAACCCTAACCCTAACCCTTACCCGAAGCCTTACCCTCACCCGTCCCCTAATCCTAACCCGTACACTAACACTATACCGTACCCTAACACGTACGCTCACCCTAAACCGTTGTGTACCCTAACCTGTACCCTAAACCGTCCCCGTCCCCTAACCCTAACCCTAACCCTAACCCTAACCCTAAACCTTACCCGAAGCCTTAACCTCCCCCGTCCCCTAATCCTAACCCGTACGCTAACACTAACCCGTACCCTAACACGTACGCTCACCCTAAACCGTTGTCGTACCCTAACCTGTACCCTAAACCGTCCCCGTACCCTAACACTATCCCTAACCCTAACCCTTACCCGAAGTCTTACCCTCACCCGTCCCCTAAACCTAACCCGTACGCTAACACTAACCCGTACACTAACACGTACGCTCACCCTAAACCGTTGTCGTACCCTAACCTGTACCCTAAACAGTCCCCGTCCCCGTCCCTTAACCCTAACCCTAACCCTAACCCTAACCCTTACCCGAAGCCTTACCCTCACCCGTCCCCTAATCCTAACCCGTACGCTAACACTAACCCGTACCCTAACACGTACGCTCACCCTAAACCGTTGTCGTACCCTAACATGTACCTTAAACCGTCCCCGTCCCCTAACCCTAACACTAACCCTAACCCTAACCCTAACCCTTACCCGAAGCCTTACACTCACCCGTCCCCTAATCCTAACCCGTACGCTAACACTAACCCGTACCCTAACACGTACGCTCACCCTAAACCGTTGTCGTACCCTAACCTGTACCCTAAAGCGTCCCCTAACCCTAACCCTAACCCTAACCGTAACCCTAACCCTAACCCTTACCCGAAGCTATACCCTCACCCGTCCCCTAATCCTAACCCGTACGCTAACACTAACACGTACCCTAACACGTACGCTCACCCTAAACCGTTGTCGTACTCTAACCTGTACACTAAACCGTCCCCGTCCCCTAACCCTAACCCTAACCCTAACCCTTACCCGAAGACTTACCCTCACCCGTCCCCTAATCCTAACCATTACGCTAACACTAACCCTTACCCTAACACGTAAGCTCACCCTAAACCGTTGCCGTACCCTAACCTGTACCCTAAACCGTCCCCGTCACCGTCCCCTAACCCTAACCCTAACCCTAACCCTTACCCGAAGCCTTATCCTCACCCGTCCCCTAATCCTAACCCGTACGCCAACACTAACCGGTAACCTAACACGTACGCTCACCCTAAACCGTTGTCGTACACTAACCTGTACCCTAAACCGTCCCCGTCCCCTAACCCTAACCCTAACCCTAACCCTAACCCTTACCCGAAGCCTTACCCTCACCCGTCCCCTAATCCTAAACCGTACGCTAACACTAACCCGTACCCTAACACGTACGCTCACCCTAAACCATTGTCGTACCCTAACCTGTACCCTAAACCGTCCCCGTACCCTAACCCTAACCCTAACCCTAACCCTAACCCTAACCCTTACCCGAAGCCTTACCCTCACCCGTCCCCTAATCCTAACCCGTACGCTAACACTAACCCGTACCCTAACACGTACGCTCACCCTAAACCGTTGTCGTACCCTAACCTTTACCCTAAACCATCCCCGTCCCCTAACCCTAACCCTAACCCTAACCCTTACCCGAAGCCTTACCCTCACCCGTCCCCTATACCTAACCCGTACGCTAACACTAAACCGTACCCTAACACGTACACTCACCCTAAACCGTTGTCGTACCCTAACCTGTACCCTAAACCGTCCCCGTCCCCTAACCTTAACCCTAACCCTAACCATTACCCGAAGCCTTACCCTCACCCGTCCCCTAATCCTAACCCGTACGCTAACACTAACCCATACCCTAACACGTACGCTCACCCTAAACCGTTGTCGTACCCTAACCTGTACCCTAAACCGTCCCCGTCCCCAACCCTAACCCTAACACTAACCCTAACCCTAATCCTTACCCGAAGCCTTACACTCACCCGTCCCCTAATCCTAACCCGTACGCTAACACTAACCCGTACCCTAACACGTACGCTCACCCTAAACCGTTGTCGTACCCTAACCTGTACCCTAAACCGTCCCCGTCCCCGTCCCCTAACCCTAAACCTAAACCTAACCCTTACCCGAAGCTTTACCCTTACCCGTCCCCTAATCCTAACCCGTACGCTAACACTAACCCGTACCCTAACACGTACGCTCACCCTAAACCGTTGTCGTACACTAACCTGTACCCTAAACCGTCCCCGTGCCCGTCCCCTAACCCTAACCCTAAGCCTAAGCCTAACCCTTACCCGAAGCCTTACACTCACCCGTCCCCTAATCCTCACCCGTACGGTAACAGTAACCCGTACCCTAACACGTACGCTCACCCTAAACCGTTGTCGTACCCTAACCTGTACCCTAAACCGTCCCCGTCCCGTAACCCTAACCCTAACTCTAACCCTAACCCTAACCCTTACCCGAAGCCTTACCCTCACCCGTCCCCTAATCCTAACCCGTACGCTAACACTAAACCGTACCCTAACACTTACGCTCACCCTAAACCGTTGTCGTACCCTAACCTGTACCCTAAACCGTCCCCGTCCCCTAACCCTAACCCAAACCCTAACCCTAACCCTAAACCTTACCCGAAGCCTTACCCTCACCCGTCCCCTAATCCTAACCCGTACGCTAACACTAACCCGTACCCTAACACGTACGCTCACCCTAAACTGTTGTCGTACCCTAACCTGTACCCTAAACCGTCCCCGTACCCTAACCCTAACCCTAACCCTAACCCTAACCCTTACCCGAAGCCTTACCCTAACGCGTCCCCTAATCCTAACTCGTACGCTAACACTAACCACTACCCTAACACGTACCCTCACCCTAAACCGGTGTCGTACCCTAACCTGTACCCTAAACCGTCCCCGTGCCCGTCCACTAACCCTAACCCTAACCCTAACCCTAACCCTTACCCGAAGCCTTACACTCACCTGTCCCCTAATCCTAACCCGTATGCTAACACTAACCCGTACCCTAACACGTACCCTCACCCTAAACCGTTGTCGTACCCTATACTGTACCCTAAACCGTCCCCGTCCCCTAACCCTAACCCTAACCCTAACCCTAACCCTAACCCTTACCCGAAGCCTTACCCTACCCGTCCCCTAATCCTAACCCGTATGCTAACACTAACCCGTACCCTAACACGTACGCTCACCCTAAATCGTTGTCGTACCCTAACATGTACCCTAAACCGTCCCCGTCCCCTAACCATAACCCTAACCCTAACCCTAACCCTTACCCGAAGCCTTACCCTCACCCGTCCCCTAATCCTAACCCGTACGCGAACACTAACCCGTACCCTAACACGTAAGCTCACCCTAAACCGTTGTCGTACCCTAACCTGTACCCTAAACCGTTCCCGTCCCCTAACCCTAACCCTAACCCTAACCCTAACCCTAACCCTTACCCGAAGCCTTACCCTCACCCGTCCCCTAATCCTAACCCGTACGCTAACACTAACCCGTACCCTAACACGTACGCTCACCCTAAACCGTTGTCGTACCCTAACCTTTACCCTAAACCATCCCCGTACCCTAACCCTAACCCTAACCCTAACCCTTACCCGAAGCCTTACCCTCACCCGTCCCCTAATCCTAACCCGTACGCTAACACTAAACCGTACCCTAACACGTACACTCACCCTAAACCGTTGTCGTACCCTAACCTGTACCCTAAACCGTCCCCGTCCCCTAACCTTAACCCTAACCCTAACCATTACCCGAAGCCTTACCCTCACCCGTCCCCTAATCCTAACCCGTACGCTAACACTAACCCGTACCCTAACACGTACGCTCACCCTAAACCGTTGTCGTACCCTAACCTGTACCCTAAACCGTCCCCGTCCCCGTCCCCTAACCCTAAACCTAAACCTAACCCTTACCCGAAGCCTTACCCTAACGCGTCCCCTAATCCTAACTCGTACGCTAACACTAACCAGTACCCTAACACGTACCCTCACCCTAAACCGGTGTCGTACCCTAACCTGTACCCTAAACCGTCCCCGTGCCCGTCCACTAACCCTAACCCTAACCCTAACCCTTACCCGAAGCCTTACACTCACCTGTCCCCTAATCCTAACCCGTATGCTAACACTAACCCGTACCCTAACACGTACCCTCACCCTAAACCGTTGTCGTACCCTATACTGTACCCTAAACCGTCCCCGTCCCCTAACCCTAACCCTAACCGTAACCCTAAACCTAACCCTTACCCGAAGCCTTACCCTCACCCGTCCCCTAATCCTAACCCGTACGCGAACACTAACCCGTACCCTAACACGTACGCTCACCCTAAACCGTTGTCGTACCCTAACCTGTACCCTAAACCGTCTCCGTCCCTTAACCCTAACCCTAACACTAACCCTAACCCTTACCCGAATCCTTACCCTCACCCGTCCCCTAATCCTAACCCGTATGCTAACACTAACCCGTACCCTAACAGGTACGCTCACCCTAAACCGTTGTCGTACCCTAAACTGTACCATAAATCGTCCCCGTCCCCGTCACCTAACCCTAACCCTAACCCTAACCCTAACCCTAACCCTTACCCGAAGCCTTACCCTCACCCGTCCCCTAATCCTAACCCGTACGCTAACACTAACCCGTACCCTAACACGTACGCTCACCCTAAACCGTTGTCGTACCCTAACATGTACCTTAAACCGTCCCCGTCCCCTAACCCTAACACTAACCCTAACCCTAACCCTAACCCTTACCCGAAGCCTTACACTCACCTGTCCCCTAATCCTAACCCGTACGCTAACACTAACCCGTACCCTAACACGTACGCTCACCCTAAACCGTTGTCGTACACTAACCTGTACCCTAAACCGTCCCCGTGCCCGTCCCCTAACCCTAACCCTAAGCCTAAGCCTAACCCTTACCCGAAGCCTTACACTCACCCGTCCCCTAATCCTCACCCGTACGGTAACAGTAACCCGTACCCTAACACGTACGCTCACCCTAAACCGTTGTCGTACCCTAACCTGTACCCTAAACCGTCCCCGTCCCGTAACCCTAACCCTAACTCTAACCCTAACCCTAACCCTTACCCGAAGCCTTACCCTCACCCGTCCCCTAATCCTAACCCGTACGCTAACACTAAACCGTACCCTAACACTTACGCTCACCCTAAACCGTTGTCGTACCCTAACCTGTACCCTAAACCGTCCCCGTCCCCTAACCCTAACCCAAACCCTAACCCTAACCCTAAACCTTACCCGAAGCCTTACTCTCACCCGTCCCCTAATCCTAACCCGTACGCTAACACTAACCCGTACCCTAACACGTACGCTCACCCTAAACTGTTGTCGTACCCTAACCTGTACCCTAAACCGTCCCCGTACCCTAACCCTAACCCTAACCCTAACCCTAACCCTTACCCGAAGCCTTACCCTAACGCGTCCCCTAATCCTAACTCGTACGCTAACACTAACCACTACCCTAACACGTACCCTCACCCTAAACCGGTGTCGTACCCTAACCTGTACCCTAAACCGTCCCCGTGCCCGTCCACTAACCCTAACCCTAACCCTAACCCTAACCCTTACCCGAAGCCTTACACTCACCTGTCCCCTAATCCTAACCCGTATGCTAACACTAACCCGTACCCTAACACGTACCCTCACCCTAAACCGTTGTCGTACCCTATACTGTACCCTAAACCGTCCCCGTCCCCTAACCCTAACCCTAACCCTAACCCTAACCCTAACCCTTACCCGAAGCCTTACCCTACCCGTCCCCTAATCCTAACCCGTATGCTAACACTAACCCGTACCCTAACACGTACGCTCACCCTAAATCGTTGTCGTACCCTAACATGTACCCTAAACCGTCCCCGTCCCCTAACCATAACCCTAACCCTAACCCTAACCCTTACCCGAAGCCTTACCCTCACCCGTCCCCTAATCCTAACCCGTACGCGAACACTAACCCGTACCCTAACACGTAAGCTCACCCTAAACCGTTGTCGTACCCTAACCTGTACCCTAAACCGTTCCCGTCCCCTAACCCTAACCCTAACCCTAACCCTAACCCTAACCCTTACCCGAAGCCTTACCCTCACCCGTCCCCTAATCCTAACCCGTACGCTAACACTAACCCGTACCCTAACACGTACGCTCACCCTAAACCGTTGTCGTACCCTAACCTTTACCCTAAACCATCCCCGTACCCTAACCCTAACCCTAACCCTAACCCTTACCCGAAGCCTTACCCTCACCCGTCCCCTAATCCTAACCCGTACGCTAACACTAAACCGTACCCTAACACGTACACTCACCCTAAACCGTTGTCGTACCCTAACCTGTACCCTAAACCGTCCCCGTCCCCTAACCTTAACCCTAACCCTAACCATTACCCGAAGCCTTACCCTCACCCGTCCCCTAATCCTAACCCGTACGCTAACACTAACCCGTACCCTAACACGTACGCTCACCCTAAACCGTTGTCGTACCCTAACCTGTACCCTAAACCGTCCCCGTCCCCGTCCCCTAACCCTAAACCTAAACCTAACCCTTACCCGAAGCCTTACCCTAACGCGTCCCCTAATCCTAACTCGTACGCTAACACTAACCAGTACCCTAACACGTACCCTCACCCTAAACCGGTGTCGTACCCTAACCTGTACCCTAAACCGTCCCCGTGCCCGTCCACTAACCCTAACCCTAACCCTAACCCTTACCCGAAGCCTTACACTCACCTGTCCCCTAATCCTAACCCGTATGCTAACACTAACCCGTACCCTAACACGTACCCTCACCCTAAACCGTTGTCGTACCCTATACTGTACCCTAAACCGTCCCCGTCCCCTAACCCTAACCCTAACCGTAACCCTAAACCTAACCCTTACCCGAAGCCTTACCCTCACCCGTCCCCTAATCCTAACCCGTACGCGAACACTAACCCGTACCCTAACACGTACGCTCACCCTAAACCGTTGTCGTACCCTAACCTGTACCCTAAACCGTCTCCGTCCCTTAACCCTAACCCTAACACTAACCCTAACCCTTACCCGAATCCTTACCCTCACCCGTCCCCTAATCCTAACCCGTACGCTAACACTAACCCGTACCCTAACAGGTACGCTCACCCTAAACCGTTGTCGTACCCTAAACTGTACCATAAATCGTCCCCGTCCCCGTCACCTAACCCTAACCCTAACCCTAACCCTAACCCTAACCCTTACCCGAAGCCTTACCCTCACCCGTCCCCTAATCCTAACCCGTACGCTAACACTAACCCGTACCCTAACACGTACGCTCACCCTAAACCGTTGTCGTACCCTAACATGTACCTTAAACCGTCCCCGTCCCCTAACCCTAACACTAACCCTAACCCTAACCCTAACCCTTACCCGAAGCCTTACCCTCACCCGTCCCCTAATCCTAACCCGTACGCTAACACTAACCCGTACCCTAACACGTACGCTCACCCTAAACCGTTGTCGTACCCTAACCTGTACCCTAAAGCGTCCCCGTCCCCTAACCCTAACCCTAACCCTAACCCTAACCCTAACCCTTACCCGAAGCTATACCCTCACCCGTCCCCTAATCCTAACCCGTACGCTAACACTAACACGTAACCTAACACGTACGCTCACCCTAAACCGTTGTCGTACCCTAACCTGTACACTAAACCGAACCCGTCCCATAACCCTAACCCTAACCCTAACCCTTACCCAAAGACTTACCCTCACCCGTCCCCTAATCCTAACCCTTACGCTAACACTAACCCGTACCCTAACACGTAAGCTCACCCTAAACCGTTGCCGTACCCTAACCTGTACCCTAAACCGTCCCCGTCACCGTCCCCTAACCCTAACCCTAACCCTAACCCTTACCCGAAGCCTTATCCTCACCCGTCCCCTAATCCTAACCCGTACGCCAACACTAACCGGTAACCTAACACGTACGCTCACCCTAAACCGTTGTCGTACACTAACCTGTACCCTAAACCGTCCCCGTCCCCTAACCCTAACCCTAACCCTAACCCTAACCCTTACCCGAAGCCTTACCCTCACCCGTCCCCTAATCCTAAACCGTACGCTAACACTAACCCGTACCCTAACACGTACGCTCACCCTAAACCGTTGTCGTACACTAACCTGACCCTAAACCGTCCCCGTCCCCTAACCCTAACCCTAACCCTAACCCTAACCCTAACCCTTACCCGAAGCCTTACCCTCACCCGTCCCCTAATCCTAACCCGTACGCTAACACTAACCCGTACCCTAACACGTACGCTCACCCTAAACCGTTGTCGTACCCTAACCTTTACCCTAAACCATCCCCGTCCCCTAACCCTAACCCTAACCCTAACCCTTACCCGAAGCCTTACCCTCACCCGTCCCCTAATCCTAACCCGTACGCTAACACTAAACCGTACCCTAACACGTACACTCACCCTAAACCGTTGTCGTACCCTAACCTGTACCCTAAACCGTCCCCGTCCCCTAACCTTAACCCTAACCCTAACCATTACCCGAAGCCTTACCCTCACCCGTCCCCTAATCCTAACCCGTACGCTAACACTAACCCATACCCTAACACGAACGCTCACCCTAAACCGTTGTCGTACCCTAACCTGTACCCTAAACCGTCCCCGTCCCCAACCCTAACCCTAACACTAACCCTAACCCTAATCCTCACCCGAAGCCTTACACTCAGCCGTCCCCTAATCCTAACCCGTACGCTAACACTAACCCGTACCCTAACACGTACGCTCACCCTAAACCGTTGTCGTACCCTAACCTGTACCCTAAACCGTCCCCGTCCCCGTCCCCTAACCCTAAACCTAAACCTAACCCTTACCCGAAGCTTTACCCTCACCCGTCCCCTAATCCTAACCCGTACGCTAACACTAAACCGTACCCTAACACTTACGCTCACCCTAAACCGTTGTCGTACCCTAACCTGTACCCTAAACCGTCCCCGTCCCCTAACCCTAACCCAAACCCTAACCCTAACCCTAACCCTTACCCGAAGCCTTACCCTCACCCGTCCCCTAATCCTAACCCGTACGCTAACACTAACCCGTACCCTAAAACGTACGCTCACCCTAAACTGTTGTCGTACCCTAACCTGTACCCTAAACCGTCCCCGTACCCTAACCCTAACCCTAACCCTAACCCTAACCCTTACCCGAAGCCTTACCCTAACGCGTCCCCTAATCCTAACTCGTACGCTAACACTAACCGGTACCCTAACACGTACCCTCACCCTAAACCGGTGTGGTACCCTAACCTGTACCCTAAACCGTCCCCGTGCCCGTCCACTAACCCTAAACCTAACCCTAACCCTAACCCTAACCCTTACCCGAAGCCTTACACTCACCTGTCCCCTAATCCTAACCCGTATGCTAACACTAACCCGTACCCTAACACGTACCCTCACCCTAAATCGTTGTCGTACCCTAACCTGTACCCTAAACCGTCCCCGTCCCCGTCCGCTAACCCTAACCCTAACCCTAACCCTTACCCGAAGCCTTACCCCACCCGTCCCCTAATCCTAACCCGTACGCGAACACTAACCCGTACCCTAACACGTAAGCTCATCCTAAACCGTTGTCGTACCCTAACCTGTACCTTAAACCGTTCCCGTCCCCTAACCCTAACCCTAACCCTAACCCTTACCCGAAGCCTTACCCTCACCCGTCCCCTAATCCTAACCCGTACGCTAACACTAACACGTACCCTAACACGTACGCTCACCCTAAACAGTTGTCGTACCCTAACCTGTACCCTAAACCGTCCCCGTCCCCATCCCCTAACCCTAACACTAACCCTAACCCTAACCCTTGCCCGAAGCCTTAACCTCACCCGTCCCCTAATCCTAAACCGTACGCTAACACTAACCCGTACCCAAAACATACGCTCACCCTAAACCGTTGTCGTACCCTAACCTGTACCCTAAACCGTCCCCGCCCCCTAACCCTAACCCTAACCCTAACCCTAACCCTTACCCGAAGCCTTACCCTCACCCGTCCCCTAATCCTAACCCGAACGCTAACACTAACCCGTGCCCTAACACGTACGCTCACACTAAACCGTTGTCGTACCCTAACCTGTATCCTAAACCGTCTCCGTCCCGTAACCCTAACCCTAACCCTAACCCTAACCCTTACCCGAATCCTTACCCTCACCCGTCCCCTAATCCTAACCCGTACGCTAACACTAAACCGTACCCTAACACGTACGCTCACCCTAAACCGTTGTCGTACCCTAACCTGTACCCTAAACCGTCCCCGTCCCCGTCCCCTATCCCTAAACCTAACCCTAACCCTAACCCTAACCCTTACCCGAAGCCTTACCCTCACCCGTCCCCTAATCCTAACCCGTACACTTACACTATACCGTACCCTAACACGTACGCTCACCCTAAACCGTTGTCGTACCCTAACCTGTACCCTAAACCGTCTCCGTCCCTTAACCCTAACCCTAACACTAACCCTAACCCTTACCCGAATCCTTACCCTCACCCGTCCCCTAATCCTAACCCGTACGCTAACACTAACCCGTACCCTAACAGGTACGCTCACCCTAAACCGTTGTCGTACCCTAAACTGTACCATAAATCGTCCCCGTCCCCGTCACCTAACCCTAACCCTAACCCTAACCCTAACCCTAACCCTTACCCGAAGCCTTACCCTCACCCGTCCCCTAATCCTAACCCGTACGCTAACACTAACCCGTACCCTAACACGTACGCTCACCCTAAACCGTTGTCGTACCCTAACATGTACCTTAAACCGTCCCCGTCCCCTAACCCTAACACTAACCCTAACCCTAACCCTAACCCTTACCCGAAGCCTTACCCTCACCCGTCCCCTAATCCTAACCCGTACGCTAACACTAACCCGTACCCTAACACGTACGCTCACCCTAAACCGTTGTCGTACCCTAACCTGTACCCTAAAGCGTCCCCGTCCCCTAACCCTAACCCTAACCCTAACCCTAACCCTAACCCTTACCCGAAGCTATACCCTCACCCGTCCCCTAATCCTAACCCGTACGCTAACACTAACACGTAACCTAACACGTACGCTCACCCTAAACCGTTGTCGTACCCTAACCTGTACACTAAACCGAACCCGTCCCATAACCCTAACCCTAACCCTAACCCTTACCCAAAGACTTACCCTCACCCGTCCCCTAATCCTAACCCTTACGCTAACACTAACCCGTACCCTAACACGTAAGCTCACCCTAAACCGTTGCCGTACCCTAACCTGTACCCTAAACCGTCCCCGTCACCGTCCCCTAACCCTAACCCTAACCCTAACCTTACCCGAAGCCTTATCCTCACCCGTCCCCTAATCCTAACCCGTACGCCAACACTAACCGGTAACCTAACACGTACGCTCACCCTAAACCGTTGTCGTACACTAACCTGTACCCTAAACCGTCCCCGTCCCCTAACCCTAACCCTAACCCTAACCCTAACCCTTACCCGAAGCCTTACCCTCACCCGTCCCCTAATCCTAAACCGTACGCTAACACTAACCCGTACCCTAACACGTACGCTCACCCTAAACCGTTGTCGTACACTAACCTGACCCTAAACCGTCCCCGTCCCCTAACCCTAACCCTAACCCTAACCCTAACCCTAACCCTTACCCGAAGCCTTACCCTCACCCGTCCCCTAATCCTAACCCGTACGCTAACACTAACCCGTACCCTAACACGTACGCTCACCCTAAACCGTTGTCGTACCCTAACCTTTACCCTAAACCATCCCCGTCCCCTAACCCTAACCCTAACCCTAACCCTTACCCGAAGCCTTACCCTCACCCGTCCCCTAATCCTAACCCGTACGCTAACACTAAACCGTACCCTAACACGTACACTCACCCTAAACCGTTGTCGTACCCTAACCTGTACCCTAAACCGTCCCCGTCCCCTAACCTTAACCCTAACCCTAACCATTACCCGAAGCCTTACCCTCACCCGTCCCCTAATCCTAACCCGTACGCTAACACTAACCCATACCCTAACACGTACGCTCACCCTAAACCGTTGTCGTACACTAACCTGTACCCTAAACCGTCCCCGTCCCCAACCCTAACCCTAACACTAACCCTAACCCTAATCCTCACCCGAAGCCTTACACTCAGCCGTCCCCTAATCCTAACCCGTACGCTAACACTAACCCGTACCCTAACACGTACGCTCACCCTAAACCGTTGTCGTACCCTAACCTGTACCCTAAACCGTCCCCGTCCCCGTCCCCTAACCCTAAACCTAAACCTAACCCTTACCCGAAGCTTTACCCTCACCCGTCCCCTAATCCTAACCCGTACGCTAACACTAAACCGTACCCTAACACTTACGCTCACCCTAAACCGTTGTCGTACCCTAACCTGTACCCTAAACCGTCCCCGTCCCCTAACCCTAACCCAAACCCTAACCCTAACCCTAACCCTTACCCGAAGCCTTACCCTCACCCGTCCCCTAATCCTAACCCGTACGCTAACACTAACCCGTACCCTAACACGTACGCTCACCCTAAACTGTTGTCGTACCCTAACCTGTACCCTAAACCGTCCCCGTACCCTAACCCTAACCCTAACCCTAACCCTAACCCTTACCCGAAGCCTTACCCTAACGCGTCCCCTAATCCTAACTCGTACGCTAACACTAACCGGTACCCTAACACGTACCCTCACCCTAAACCGGTGTGGTACCCTAACCTGTACCCTAAACCGTCCCCGTGCCCGTCCACTAACCCTAAACCTAACCCTAACCCTAACCCTAACCCTTACCCGAAGCCTTACACTCACCTGTCCCCTAATCCTAACCCGTATGCTAACACTAACCCGTACCCTAACACGTACCCTCACCCTAAATCGTTGTCGTACCCTAACCTGTACCCTAAACCGTCCCCGTCCCCGTCCGCTAACCCTAACCCTAACCCTAACCCTTACCCGAAGCCTTACCCCACCCGTCCCCTAATCCTAACCCGTACGCGAACACTAACCCGTACCCTAACACGTAAGCTCATCCTAAACCGTTGTCGTACCCTAACCTGTACCTTAAACCGTTCCCGTCCCCTAACCCTAACCCTAACCCTAACCCTTACCCGAAGCCTTACCCTCACCCGTCCCCTAATCCTAACCCGTACGCTAACACTAACACGTACCCTAACACGTACGCTCACCCTAAACAGTTGTCGTACCCTAACCTGTACCCTAAACCGTCCCCGTCCCCATCCCCTAACCCTAACACTAACCCTAACCCTAACCCTTGCCCGAAGCCTTAACCTCACCCGTCCCCTAATCCTAAACCGTACGCTAACACTAACCCGTACCCAAAACATACGCTCACCCTAAACCGTTGTCGTACCCTAACCTGTACCCTAAACCGTCCCCGCCCCCTAACCCTAACCCTAACCCTAACCCTAACCCTTACCCGAAGCCTTACCCTCACCCGTCCCCTAATCCTAACCCGAACGCTAACACTAACCCGTGCCCTAACACGTACGCTCACACTAAACCGTTGTCGTACCCTAACCTGTATCCTAAACCGTCTCCGTCCCGTGACCCTAACCCTAACCCTAACCCTAACCCTTACCCGAATCCTTACCCTCACCCGTCCCCTAATCCTAACCCGTACGCTAACACTAAACCGTACCCTAACACGTACGCTCACCCTAAACCGTTGTCGTACCCTAACCTGTACCCTAAACCGTCCCCGTCCCCGTCCCCTATCCCTAAACCTAACCCTAACCCTAACCCTAACCCTTACCCGAAGCCTTACCCTCACCCGTCCCCTAATCCTAACCCGTACACTTACACTATACCGTACCCTAACACGTACGCTCACCCTAAACCGTTGTGTACCCTAACCTGTACCCTAAACCGTCCCCGTCCCCTAACCCTAACCCTAACCCTAACCCTAACCCTAAACCTTACCCGAAGCCCTACCCTCCCCCGTCCCCTAATCCTAACCCGTACGCTAACACTAACCCGTACCCTAACACGTACGCTCACCCTAAACCGTTGTCGTACCCTAACCTGTACCCTAAACCGTCCCCGTACCCTAACACTATCCCTAACCCTAACCCTTCCCGAAGTCTTACCCTCACCCGTCCCCTAAACCTAACCCGTACGCTAACACTAACCCGTACACTAACACGTACGCTCACCCTAAACCGTTGTCGTACCCTAACCTGTACCCTAAACCGTCCCCGTCCCCGTCCCTTAACCCTAACCCTAACCCTAACCCTAACCCTTACCCGAAGCCTTACCCTCACCCGTCCCCTAATCCTAACCCGTACGCTAACACTAACCCGTACCCTAACACGTACGCTCACCCTAAACCGTTGTCGTACCCTAACATGTACCTTAAACCGTCCCCGTCCCCTAACCCTAACACTAACCCTAACCCTAACCCTAACCCTTACCCGAAGCCTTACCCTCACCCGTCCCTTAATCCTAACCCGTACGCTAACACTAACCCGTACCCTAACACGTACGCTCACCCTAAACCGTTGTCGTACCCTAACCTGTACCCTAAAGCGTCCCCGTCCCCGTACCCTAACCCTAACCCTAACCCTAACCCTAACCCTTACCCGAAGCTATACCCTCACCCGTCCCCTAATCCTAACCCGTACGCTAACACTAACACGTAACCTAACACGTACGCTCACCCTAAACCGTTGTCGTACCCTAACCTGTACACTAAACCGTCCCCGTCCCCTAACCCTAACCCTAACCCTAACCCTTACCCGAAGACTTACCCTCACCCGTCCCCTAATCCTAACCATTACGCTAACACTAACCCTTACCCTAACACGTAAGCTCACCCTAAACCGTTGCCGTACCCTAACCTGTACCCTAAACCGTCCCCGTCACCGTCCCCTAACCCTAACCCTAACCCTAACCCTTACCCGAAGCCTTATCCTCACCCGTCCCCTAATCCTAACCCGTACGCCAACACTAACCGGTAACCTAACACGTACGCTCACCCTAAACCGTTGTCGTACACTAACCTGTACCCTAAACCGTCCCCGTCCCCTAACCCTAACCCTAACCCTAACCCTAACCCTTACCCGAAGCCTTACCCTCACCCGTCCCCTAATCCTAAACCGTACGCTAACACTAACCCGTACCCTAACACGTATGCTCACCCTAAACCGTTGTCGTACCCTAACCTGTACCCTAAACCGTCCCCGTACCCTAACCCTAACCCTAACCCTAACCCTAACCCTAACCCTTACCCGAAGCCTTACCCTCACCCGTCCCCTAATCCTAACCCGTACGCTAACACTAACCCGTACCCTAACACGTACGCTCACCCTAAACCGTTGTCGTACCCTAACCTTTACCCTAAACCATCCCCGTCCCCTAACCCTAACCCTAACCCTAACCCTTACCCGAAGCCTTACCCTCACCCGTCCCCTAATCCTAACCCGTACGCTAACACTAAACCGTACCCTAACACGTACACTCACCCTAAACCGTTGTCGTACCCTAACCTGTACCCTAAACCGTCCCCGTCCCCTAACCTTAACCCTAACCCTAACCATTACCCGAAGCCTTACCCTCACCCGTCCCCTAATCCTAACCCGTACACTAACACTAACCCATACCCTAACACGTACGCTCACCCTAAACCGTTGTCGTACCCTAACCTGTACCCTAAACCGTCCCCGTCCCCAACCCTAACCCTAACACTAACCCTAACCCTAATCCTTACCCGAAGCCTTACACTCACCCGTCCCCTAATCCTAACCCGTACGCTAACACTAACCCGTACCCTAACACGTACGCACACCCTAAACCGTTGTCGTACCCTAACCTGTACCCTAAACCGTCCCCGTGCCCGTCCCCTAACCCTAACCCTAAGCCTAAGCCTAACCCTTACCCGAAGCCTTACACTCACCCGTCCCCTAATCCTCACCCGTACGGTAACACTAACCCGTACCCTAACACGTACGCTCACCCTAAACCGTTGTTGTACCCTAACCTGTACCCTAAACCGTCCCCGTCCCGTAACCCTAACCCTAACTCTAACCCTAACCCTAACCCTTACCCGAAGCCTTACACTCACCCGTCCCCTAATCCTAACCCGTACGCTAACACTAAACCGTACCCTAACACTTACGCTCACCCTAAACCGTTGTCGTACCCTAACCTGTACCCTAAACCGTCCCCGTCCCCTAACCCTAACCCAAACCCTAACCCTAACCCTAAACCTTACCCGAAGCCTTACCCTCACCCGTCCCCTAATCCTAACCCGTACGCTAACACTAACCCGTACCCTAACACGTACGCTCACCCTAAACCGTTGTCGTACCCTAACCTGTACCCTAAACCGTCCCCGTACCCTAACCCTAACCCTAACCCTAACCCTAACCCTTACCCGAAGCCTTACCCTAACGCGTCCCCTAATCCTAACTCGTACGCTAACACTAACCAGTACCCTAACACGTACCCTCACCCTAAACCGGTGTCGTACACTAACCTGTACCCTAAACCGTCCCCGTGCCCGTCCACTAACCCTAACCCTAACCCTAACCCTAAACCTTACCCGAAGCCTTACACTCACCTGTCCCCTAATCCTAACCCGTATGCTAACACTAACCAGTACCCTAACACGTACCCTCACCCTAAACCGTTGTCGTACCCTATACTGTACCCTAAACCGTCCCCGTCCCCTAACCCTAACCCTAACCCTAACCCTAACCCTAACCCTTACCCGAAGCCTTACCCTACCCGTCCCCTAATCCTAACCCGTATGCTAACACTAACCCGTACCCTAACACGTACGCTCACCCTAAATCGTTGTCGTACCCTAACATGTACCCTAAACCGTCCCCGTCCCCTAACCATAACCCTAACCCTAACCCTAACCCTTACCCGAAGCCTTACCCTCACCCGTCCCCTAATCCTAACCCGTACGCGAACACTAACCTGTACCCTAACACGTAAGCTCACCCTAAACCGTTGTCGTACCCTAACCTGTACCCTAAACCGTTCCCGTCCCCTAACCCTAACCCTAACCCTAACCCTAACCCTAACCCTTACCCGAAGCCTTACCCTCACCCGTCCCCTAATCCTAACCCGTACGCTAACACTAACCCGTACCCTAACACGTACGCTCACCCTAAACCGTTGTCGTACCCTAACATTTACCCTAAACCATCCCCGTCCCCTAACCCTAACCCTAACCCTAACCCTTACCCGAAGCCTTACCCTCACCCGTCCCCTAATCCTAACCCGTACGCTAACACTAAACCGTACCCTAACACGTACACTCACCCTAAACCGTTGTCGTACCCTAACCTGTACCCTAAACCGTCCCCGTCCCCTAACCTTAACCCTAACCCTAACCATTACCCGAAGCCTTACCCTCACCAGTCCCCTAATCCTAACCCGTACGCTAACACTAACCCGTACCCTAACACGTACGCTCACCCTAAACCGTTGTCGTACCCTAACCTGTACCCTAAACCGTCCCCGTCCCCGTCCCCTAACCCTAAACCTAAACCTAACCCTTACCCGAAGCTTTACCCTCACCCGTCCCCTAATCTTAACCCGTACGCTAACACTAACCCGTACCCTAACACGTACGCTCACCCTAAACCTTTGTCGTACACTAACCTGTACCCTAAACCGTCCCCGTGCCCGTCCCCTAACCCTAACCCTAAGCCTAAGCCTAACCCTTACCCGAAGCCTTACCCTCACCCGTCCCCTTATCCTCACCCGTACGGTAACACTAACCCGTACCCTAACACGTACGCTCACCCTAAACCGTTGTCGTACCCTAACCTGTACCCTAAACCGTCCCCGTCCCGTAACCCTAACCCTAACTCTAACCCTAACCCTAACCCTTACCCGAAGCCTTACCCTCACCCGTCCCCTAATCCTAACCCGTACGCTAACACTAACCCGTACCCTAACACTTACGCTCACCCTAAACCGTTGTCGTACCCTAACCTGTACCCTAAACCGTCCCCGTACCCTAACCCTAACCCTAACCCTAACCCTAACCCTTACCCGAAGCCTTACCCTAACGCGTCCCCTAATCCTAACTCGTACGCTAACACTAACCAGTACCCTAACACGTACCCTCACCCTAAACCGGTGTCGTATCCTAACCTGTACCCTAAACCGTCCCCGTGCCCGTCCACTAACCCTAACCCTAACCCTAACCCTTACCCGAAGCCTTACACTCACCTGTCCCCTAATCCTAACCCGTATGCTAACACTAACCCGTACCCTAACACGTACCGTCACCCTAAACCGTTGTCGTACCCTATACTGTACCCTAAACCGTCCCCGTCCCCTAACCCTAACCCTAACCCTAACCCTAACCCTAACCCTTACCCGAAGCCTTACCCTACCCGTCCCCTAATCCTAACCCGTATGCTAACACTAACCCGTACCCTAACACGTACGCTCACCCTAAACCGTTGTCGTACCCTAACATGTACCCTAAACCGTCCCCGTCCCCTAACCATAACCCTAACCCTAACCCTAACCCTTACCCGAAGCCTTACCCTCACCCGTCCCCTAATCCTAACCCGTACGTGAACACTAACCCGTACCCTAACACGTACGCTCACCCTAAACCGTTGTCGTACCCTAACCTGTACCCTAAACCGTCCCCGTCCCCGTCCCCTATCCCTAAACCTAACCCTAACCCTAACCCTAACCCTTACCCGAAGCCTTACCCTCACCCGTCCCCTAATCCTAACCCGTACACTAACACTAAACCGTACCCTAACACGTACGCTCACCCTAAACCGTTGTCGTACCCTAACCTGTACCCTAAACCGTCCCCGTCCCCTAACCCTAATCCTAACCCTAACCCTAACCCTAACCCTTACCCGAAGCCTTACACTCACCCGTCCCCTAATCCTAACCCGTACGCTAACACTAACCCATACCCTAACACGTACGCTCACTCTAAACCGTTGTCGTACCCTAACCTGTACCCTAAACCGTCCTCATCCCCTAACCCTATCCCTAACCCTAACCCTTACCCGAAGTCTTACCCTCACCCGTCCCCTAAACCTAACCCGTACGCTAACACTAACCCGTACACTAACACGTACGCTCACCCTAAACCGTTGTCGTACCCTAACCTGTACCCTAAACCGTCCCCGTCCCCGTCCCTTCACCCTAACCCTAACCCTAACCCTAACCCTTACCCGAAGCCTTACCCTCACCCGTCCCCTAATCCTAACCCGTACGCTAACACTAACCCGTACCCTAACACGTAGGCTCACCCTAAACCGTTGTCGTACACTAACATGTACCCTAAACCGTCCCCGTCCCCTAACCCTAACACTAACCCTAACCCTAACCCTAACCCTTACCCGAAGCCTTACCCTCACCCGTCCCCTAATCCTAACCCGTACGCTAACACTAACCCGTACCCTAACACGTACGCTCACCCTAAACTGTTGTCGTACACTAATCTGTACCCTAAAGCGTTCCCGTCCCCTAACCCTCACCCTAACCCTAACCCTAACCCTAACCCTTACCCGAAGCCATACCCTCACCCGTCCCCTAATCCTAACCCGTACGCTAACACTAACACGTACCCTAACACGTACGCTCACCCTAAACCGTTGTCGTACCCTAACCTGTACCCTAAAGCGTCCTCGTCCCCTAACCCTAACCCTAACCCTAACCCTAACCCTTACCCGAAGCCATACCCTCAACCGTCCCCTAATCCTAACCCGTACGCTAACACTAAAACGTACCCTAACACGTACGCTCACCCTAAACCGTTGTCGTACCCTAACCTGTACCCTAAACCGTCCCCGTACCCTAACCCTAACCCTAACCCTAACCCTAACCCTTACCCGAAGCCTTACCCTCACCCGTCCCCTAATCCTAACCCGTACGCTAACACTAACCCATACCCTAACACGTACGCTCACCATAAACCGTTGTCGTACCCTAACCTGTACCCTAAACTGCCCCCGTCCCCTAACCCTAACCCTAACCCTAACCCTAACCCTAACCCTTACCCGAAGACTTACCCTCACCCGTTCCCTAATCCTAACCCGTACGCTAACACTAACACGTAACCTAACACGTACGCTCACCCTAAATCGTTGTCGTACCCTAACCTGAACCCTAAACCGTCCCCGTCCCCTAACCCTAACCCTAACCCTAACCCTAACCCTTACCTGTAGCCTTACCCTCACCCGTCCCCTATTCCTAACCCGTACGCTAACACTAACCCGTACCCTAAAACGTACGCTCACCCTAAACCGTTGTCGTACCCTAACCTGTACCGTAAACCGTCCCCGTCCCCTAACCCTAACCCTAACCCTAACCCTAACCCTAACCCTTACCCGAAGCCTTACACTCACCCGTCCCCTAATCCTAACCCGTACGCTAACACTAATCCGTACCCTAACACTTACGCTCACTCTAAACCGTTGTCGTACCCTTACCTGTACCCTAAGCCGTCCCCGTCCCCTAACCCTAACCCTAACCATAACCCTAACCCTAACCCTTACCCGAAGCCTTACCCTCAATCGTCCCCTAATCCTAACCCGTACGCTAACACTAACCCGTACCCTAACACGTACCCTCACACTAAACCGTTGTCGTACACTAACCTGTACCCTAAACCGTCCCCGTGCCCGTCCCCTAACCCTAAACCTAACCCTAACCCTAACCCTTTCCCGAAGCCTTACCCTCACCCGTCCCCTAATCCTAAACCGTACACTAACACTAAACCGTACCCTAACACGTACGCTCACCCTAAACCGTTGTCGTACCCTAACGTGTACCCTAAACCGTCCCCATCCCCTAACCCTAACCCTAACCCTAACCCTAACCCTTACCCGAAGCCTTACCCTCACCCGTCCCCTAATCCTAACCCGTACGCTAACACTAACCCGCACCCTAACACGTACGCTCACCCTAAACCGTTGTCGTACCCTAACCTGTACCCTAAACCGTCCCCGTCCCCTAACCCTATCCCTAACACTAACCCTTACCCGAAATCTTACCCTCACCCATCCCCTAAGCCTAACCCGTACGCTAACACTAACCCCTACCCTAACACGTACGCTCAACCTAAGCCGTTGTCATACCCTAACCTGTACCCTAAACCGTCCCCGTCCCCGTCCCTTAACCCTAACCCTAACCCTAACCCTAACCCTTACCCGAAGCCTTACCCTCACCCGTCCCCTAATCCTAACCCGTACGCTAACACTAACCCATACCCTAACACGTACGCTCACCCTAAACCGTTGTCGTACCCTAACATGTACCCTAAACCGTCCCCATCCCCTAACCCTAACACTAACCCTAACCCTGACCCTAACCCTTACCCGAAGCCTTACCCTCACCCGTCCCCTAATCCTAACCCGTACGCTAACACTAACCCGTACCCTAACACGTACGCTCACCCTAAACCGTTGTCGTACCCTAACCTGTACCTTAAACCATCCCCGTCCCCTAACCCTAACCCTAATCCTAACACTAACCCTAACCCTAACCCTTACCCGAAGCCTTACCCTCACCCGTCCCCTAATCCTAATCCGTACACTAACACTAAACCGTACCCTAACACGTACGCTCACCCTAAACCATTGTCATACCCTAACCTGTACCCTAAACCGTCCCCGTCCCCTAACCCTATCCCTAACCCTAACCCTTACCCGAAGTCTTACCCTCACCCGTCCCCTAATCCTAACCCGTACGCTAACACTAACCCGTACCCTAACACGTACGCTCACCCTAAACCGTTGTCGTACCCTAACCTGTACTCTAAACCGTCCCCGTACCCGTCCCTTAACCCTAACCCTAACCCTAACCCTAACCCTTACCCGAAGCCTTACCCTCACCCGTCCCCTAATCCTAACCCGTACGCTAACACTAACCCGTACCCTAACACGTACGCTCACCCTAAACCGTTGTCGTACCCTAACATGTACCCTAAATCGTCCCCGTCCCCTAACCCTAACACTAACCCTAACCCTAACCCTAACCCTTACCCGAAGCCTTACCCTCACCCGACCCCTAATCCTAACCCGTACGCTAACACTAACCCGTACCCTAACACGTACGCTCACCCTAAACCATTGTCATACCCTAACCTGTACCCTAAACCGTCCCCGTCCCCGTCCCCTAACCCTAAACCTAACCCTAACCCTAACCCTAACCCTTACCCGAAGCCTTACCCTCACCCGTCCCCTAATCCTAACCCGTACACTAACATTAAACCGTACCCTACCACGTACGCTCACCCTAAACCGTTGTCGTACCCTAACATGTACCGTAAACCGTCCCCGTCCCCTAACCCTAACCCTAACCCTAACCCTAACCCTTACCCGAAGTCTTACCCTCACCCGTCCCCTAATCCTAACCCGTACGCTAACACTAACCCGTACCCTAACACGTACGCTCACCCTAAACCTTTGTCGTACCCTAACCTGTACCCTAAACCGTCCCCGTCCCCGTCCCTTAACCCTAACCCTAACCCTAACCCTAACCCTAACAATTACCCGAAGCCTTACCCTCACCCGTCACCTAATCCTAACCCGTAAGATAACACTAATCCGTACCCTAACACCTACGCTCACCCTAAATCGTTGTCGTACCCTAACATGTACCCTAAACCGTCTCAGTCCCCTAACCCTAACCCTAACCCTAACCCTAACCCTTACCCGAAGCCTTACCCTCACCCGTCCCCTAATCCTAACCTGTACGCTAACACTAACACGTACCCTAACACGTACGCTCACCCTAAACCGTTGTCGTACCCTAACCTGTACCCTAAACCGTCCCCGTCCCCATCGCCTAACCCTGACCCTAAACCTAACCCTAACCCTTACCCGAAGCCTTAACCTCACTCGTCCCCTAATCCTAAACCGTACGCTAACACTAACCCGTACCCAAAACATAAGCTCACCGTAAACCGTTGTCGTATCCTAACCTGTACCCTAAACCGTCCCCGCCCCCTAACCCTAACCCTAACCCTTACCCGAAGACTTACCCTCACCCGTCCCCTAATCCTAACACTTACGCTAACACTAACCCGTACCCTAACACGTACGGTCACCCTAAACCGTTGTCGTACCCTAAACTGTACCCTAAACCGTCCCCATCCCCTAACCCTAACCCTAACCCTAACCCTAACCCTAACACTTACCCGAAGCCTTACCCTCACCCGTCCCCTAATCCTAACCCCTACGCTAACACTAACCCGTGCCCTAACACGTACGCTCACACTAAACCGTTGTTGTAACCTAACCTCTATCGTAAACCGTCTCCGTCCCTTAACCCTAACCCTAACCCTAACCCTAACCCTTACCCGAATCCTTACCCTCACCCGTCCCCTAATCCTAACCCGTACGCTAACGCTAACCCGTACCCTAACACGTACGCTCACCCTAAACCGTTCTCGTACCCTAAACTGTACCCTAAATCGTCCCCGTCCCCGTCACCTAACCCTAACCCTAACCCTAACCCTTACCCGAAGCCTTACCCTCACCCGTCCCCTAATCCTAACCCGTACGCTAACACTAACCCGTACCCTAACACGTACGCTCACCCTAAACCGTTGTCGTACCCTAACCTGTACCCTAAACCGTCCCCGTCCCCTAACCCTAACCCTAACCCTAACCTTAACCCTTACCCGAAGCCTTATCCTCACCCGTCCCCTAATCCTAACCTGTACGCTAACACTAACCCGTACCCTAACACGTACGCTAACCCTAAACCGTTGTCGTACCCTAACCTGTACCCTAAACTGTCCCCGTCCCCTAACCCTAACCCTAACCCTAACCCTAACCATTACCCGAAGCCTTACCCTCACCCGTTCCCTAATCCTAACCCGTACGCTAACACTAACCCGTACCCGAACACGTACGCTCACCCTAAATCGTTGTCGTACCCTAACCTGTACCCTAAACCGTCCCCGTCCCCTAACCCTAACCCTAACCCTAACCCTAACCCTAAACCTTACCTGTAGCCTTACCCTCACCCGTCCCCTAATCCTAACCCGTACGCAAACACTAACCCGTACCCTAACACGTACGCTCACCCTAAACCGTTGTCGTACCCTAACCTGTACCCTAAACCGTCCCCGTCCCCTAACCCTAAGCCGAACCCTAACCCTAACCCTTACCCGAAGCCTTACACTCACCCGTCCCCTAATCCTAACTCGTATGCTAACACTAATCCGTACCCTAACACTTACGCTCACTCTAAACTGTTGTCGTACCCTAACCTGTACCCTAAGCCGTCCCCGGCCCCTAACCCTAACCTTAACCCTAACCCTAACCCTTACCCTTACCCGAAGCCTTACCGTCACCCGTCCCCTAATCCTAACCCGTACGCTAACACTAACCCGTACCCTAACACGTACCCTCACCCTAAACCGTTGTCGTACCATAACCTGTACCCTAGACCGTCCCCGTGCCCGTCCCCTAACCCTAAACCTAACCCTAACCCTAACCCTTTCCCGAAGCCTTACCCTAACCCGTCCCCTAATCCTAAACCGTACGCTAACACTAACCCGTACCCTAACACGTACGCTCACCCTAAACCGTTGTCGTACCCTAACCTGTATCCTAAACCGTCCCCGTCCCCTAACCCTAACCCTAACCCTAACCCTAACCCTAACCCTTACCCGAAGCCTTACCCTCACCCGTCCCCTAATCCTAAACCGTACGCTAACACTAACCCGTACTCTAACACGTACGCTCACCCTAATCCATTGTCGTACCCTAACCTTTACCCTAAACCATCCCTGTCCCCTAACCCTAACCCTAACCCTAACCCTAACCCTTACCCGAAGCCTTACCCTCACCCGTCCCCTAATCCTAACCCGTACGCTAACACTAACCCGTACCCTAACACGTACGCTCACCCTAAACCGTTGTCGTACCCTAACCTGTACCCTAAACCGTCCCCGTCCCCAAACCCTAACCATAACCCTAACCCTAACCATTATCCGAAGCCTTTCCCTCACTCGTCCCCTAATCCTAACCCGTACGCTAACACTAACCCGTACCCTAACACGTACGCTCACCCTAAACAGTTGTCGTACCCTAAACTGTACGCTAAACCGTCCCCGTCCCCTAACCCTAACCCTAACACTAACCCTAACCCTAATCCTTACCCGAAGCCTTACACTCACCCGTCCCCTAATCCTAACCCGTACGCTAACACTAACCCGTACCCTAACACGTACGCTCACCCTAAACCGTTTTTGTACCGTAACCTGTACCCTAAACCGTCCCCGTCCCCGTCCCCTAACCCTAAACCTAACCCTAACCCTTACCCGAAGCCTTACCCTCACCCGTCCCCTAATCCTAACACGTACGCTAACACTAAACCGTACCCTAACACGTACGCTCACCCTAAACCGTTGTCGTACACTAACCTGTACCCTAAACCGTCCCCGTGCCCGTCCCCTAACCTTAACCCTAACCCTAACCCTAACACTAACCCTTACCCGAAGCCTTACCCTCACCCTTCCCGTAATCCTAACCCGTACGCTAACACTAACCCGTACCCTAACACGTACGCTCACCCTAAACCGTTGCCGTACCCTAACCTGTACCCTAAACCGTCCCCGTCCCGTAACCCTAACCCTAACTCTAACCCTAACACTAACCCTTACCCGAAGCCTTACCTTCACCCGTCCCCTAATCCTTACCCGTACGCTAACACTAAACCGTACCCTAACACTTACGCTCATCCTAAACCGTTGTCGTACCCTAACCTGTACCCTAAACCGTCCCCGTCCCCTAACCCTAACCCTAACCCTAAGCCTAAGCCTAACCCTTACCCGAAGCCTTACCCTAACCCGTCCCCTAATCCTAACTCGTACGCTAACACTAACCCGTACCCTAACACGTACCCTCACCCTAAACCGGTGTCGTACCCTAACCTGTACCCTAAACCGTCCCCGTGCCCGTCCCCTAACCCTAACTCTAACCCTAACCCTAACCCTTTCCCGAAGCCTTACACTCACCCGTCCCCTAATCCTAACCCGTACGCTAACACTAACCCGTACCGTAACACGTACGCTCACCCTAAACATTTGTCGTACCCTAACCTGTACCCTAAACCGTCCCCGTCCCCTAACCCTAACCCTAACCCTAACCCTAACCCTAACCCTTACCCGAAGCCTTACACTCACCCGTCCCCTAATCCTCACCCGTATGCTAACACTCACCCGTACCCTAACACGTACCCTCACCCTAAACCGTTGTCGTACCCTAACCTGTACCCGAAACCGTCCCCGTCCCCGTCCCCTAACCCTAACCCTAACCCTAACCCTTACCCGAAGCCTTACCCCACCCGTCCCCTAATCCTAACCCGTACGCTAACAATAACCCGTACCCTAACACGTACGCTCACCCTAAACCGTTGTCGTACCCTAACATGTACCCTAAACCGTCCCCGTCCCCTAACCCTAACCCTAACCCTAACCTTAACCCTAAACCTGACCCGAAGCCTTACCCTCACCCGTCCCCTATTCCTAACCCGTACGCGAACACTAACCCGTACCCGAACATGTAAGCTCACCCTAAACCGTTGTCGTACCCTAACCTGTACCCTAAACCGTCCCCGTCCCCTAACCCTAACCCTAACCCTAACCGTAAACCTAATCCTTACCAGAAGCCTTACCCTCACACGTCCCCTAAACCTAACCCGTACGTTAACACTAAACCGTACCGTAACACGTACGCTCACCCTAAACCATTGTCGTACCCTAACCTGTACCCTAAACCGTCCCCGTCCCCTAACCCTAACCCTAACCCTAACCCTAACCCTTACCCGAAGCCTTACCCTCACCCGTCCCCTAATCCTTACCCGTACGCTAACACTAACCCGTACCCTAACACGTACGCTCACCCTAAACCGTTGTCGTACCCTAACCTGTACCCAAACCGTCCCCGTCCCCATCCCCTAACCCTAACCCTAACCCTAACCCTAACCCTTACCCGAAGCCTTAACCTCACCCGTCCCCTAATCCTAAACCGTACGCTAACACTAACCCGTACCCAAAACGTACGCTCACCCTAAACCGTTGTCGTACCCTAACCTGTATCCTAAACCGTCTCCGTCCCTTAAGCCTAACCCTAAGCCTAACTCTAACCCTTACCCGAATCCTTACCCTCACCCGTCCCCTAATCCTAACCCGTACGCTAACAATAACCCATACCCTAACACTAACCCATACCCTAACACGTACGCTCACCCTAAACCGTTGTCGTACCCTAAACTGTACCCTAATTCGTCCCCGTCCCCGTCACCTAACCCTAACCCTAACCCTAACCCTAACCCTAACCCTTACCCGAAGGCTTACCCTCACCCGTCCCCTATTCCTAACCCGTATGCTAACACTAACCCGTACCCTAACACGTACGCTCACCCTAAACCGTTGTCGTACCCTAACATGTACCCTAAACCGTCCCCGTCCCCGTCCCCTAACCCTAAACCTTACCCTAACCCTAACCCTAACCCTTACCCGAAGCCTTACCCTCACCCGTCCCCTAATCCTAACCCGTACGCTAACACTAACCCGTACCCTAACAAGTACGCTCACCCTAAACCGTTGTCGTACTCTAACGTGTACCCTAAACCGTCCCCGTCCCCTAACCCTATCGCTAACCCTTACCCTTACCCGAAGTCTTATCCTCACCCGTCCCCTAATCCTAACCCGTACGCTAACACTAACCCGTACCCTAACACGTACGCTCACCCTAAACCGTTGTCGTACCCTAACCTGTACCCTAAACCGTCCCCGTCCCCGTCCCTTAACCCTAACCCTAACCCTAACCCTAACCCTTACCCGAAGCCTTACCCTCACCCGTCCCCTATTACTAACCCGTACGCTAACACTAACTCGTACCCTAACACGTACGCTCACCCTAAACCGTTGTCGTACCCTAACCTGTACCCTAAACCGTCCCCGTCCCCTAACCCTAACCCTAACCCTAACCGTAAACCTAACCCTTACCAGAAGCCTTACCCTCACCCGTCCCCTAAACCTAACCCGTACGCTAACACTAAACCGTACCCTAACACGTACGCTCACCCTAAACAATTGTCGTACCATAACATGTACCCTAAACCGTCCCCGTCCCCTAACCCTAACCCTAAACCTAACTCTAACCCAAACCCTAACCCTTACCTGAAGCCTTAACCTCACCCGTCCCCTAATCCTATCCCGTACGCTAACACTAACCCATACCCTAACACGTACGCTCACCCTAAACCGTTGTCGTACCCTAACCTGTACCCTAAACCGTCCCCGTCCCCGTCCCCTAACCCTAACCCTAACCCTAACCCTTACCCTTACCCGAAGCCTTACCCTCACCCGTACCCTAATCCTAACCCATACGCTAACACTAACCCGTACCCTAACACGTACGCTCACCCTAAAACGTTGACGTACACTAACCTGTACCCTAAACCGTCCCCGTCCCCTAAGCCTAACCCTAACCCTAACCCTCACCCTAACCCTTACTCGAAGCCTTACCTTCACCCGTCCCCTAATCCTAACCCGTACGCTAACACTAACCCGTACCCTAACACGTACGCTCACCCTAAACCGTTGTCGTACCCTAACATGTACCCTAAGCCGTCCCCGTCCCCTAACCCTAACACTAACACTAACCCTTACCCGAAGCCTTACCGTCACCCGTCCCCTAATCCTAACCCGTACGCTAACACTAACACGTACCCTAAAACGTACGCTCACCCTAAACCGTTGTCGTAGCCTAACCTGTACCCTAAACTGTCCCCGTCCCCTAACCCTTACCCTAACCCTAACCGTAACCCTTACCCGAAGCCTTACCCTCACCCGTTCCCTAATCCTAACCCGTACGCTAACACTAACCCGTAACCTATCACGTACGCTCACCCTAAATCTATGTAGTACCCTAACCTGTACCCTAAACCGTCCCCGTCCCCTAACCCTAACCCTAACCCTAACCCTAACCCTAACCCTAACCCTTACCTGTAGCCTTACCCTCACCCGTCCCCTAATCCTAACCCGTACGCTAACACTAACCCGTACCCTAACACGTACGCTCACCCTAAACCGTTTTTGTACCGTAACCTGTACCCTAAACCGTCCCCGTCCCCGTCCCCTAACCCTAAACCTAACCCTAACCCTTACCCGAAGCCTTACCCTAACCCGTCCCCTAATCCTAACTCGTACGCTAACACTAACCCGTACCCTAACACGTACCCTCACCCTAAACCGGTGTCGTACCCTAACCTCTACCCTAAACCGTCCCCGTGCCCATCCCCTAACCCTAACCCTAACCCTAACCCTAACCCTTTCCCGAAGCCTTACCCTCACCCGTCCCCTAATCCTAACCCGTACGATAACACTAACCCGTACCCTAACCCGTACGCTCACCCTAAACAGTTGTCGTACTCTAAACTGTACCCTAAACCGTCCCCGTCCCCTAACCCTAACCCTAATCCTAACCCTAACCCTTACCCGAAGCCTTACACTCACCCGTCCCCTAATCCTCACCCGTATGCTAACACTCACCCGTACCCTAACACGTACGCTCACCCTAAACCGTTGTCGTACCCTAACCTGTACCCTAAACCGTCCCCGTCCCCGTCCCCTAACCCTAAACCTAAACCTAACCCTTACCCGAAGCTTTACCCTCACCCGTCCCCTAATCCTAACCCGTACGCTAACACTAAACCGTACCCTAACACTTACGCTCACCCTAAACCGTTGTCGTACCCTAACCTGTACCCTAAACCGTCCCCGTCCCCTAACCCTAACCCAAACCCTAACCCTAACCCTAACCCTTACCCGAAGCCTTACCCTCACCCGTCCCCTAATCCTAACCCGTACGCTAACACTAACCCGTACCCTAACACGTACGCTCACCCTAAACTGTTGTCGTACCCTAACCTGTACCCTAAACCGTCCCCGTACCCTAACCCTAACCCTAACCCTAACCCTAACCCTTACCCGAAGCCTTACCCTAACGCGTCCCCTAATCCTAACTCGTACGCTAACACTAACCGGTACCCTAACACGTACCCTCACCCTAAACCGGTGTGGTACCCTAACCTGTACCCTAAACCGTCCCCGTGCCCGTCCACTAACCCTAAACCTAACCCTAACCCTAACCCTAACCCTTACCCGAAGCCTTACACTCACCTGTCCCCTAATCCTAACCCGTATGCTAACACTAACCCGTACCCTAACACGTACCCTCACCCTAAATCGTTGTCGTACCCTAACCTGTACCCTAAACCGTCCCCGTCCCCGTCCGCTAACCCTAACCCTAACCCTAACCCTTACCCGAAGCCTTACCCCACCCGTCCCCTAATCCTAACCCGTACGCGAACACTAACCCGTACCCTAACACGTAAGCTCATCCTAAACCGTTGTCGTACCCTAACCTGTACCTTAAACCGTTCCCGTCCCCTAACCCTAACCCTAACCCTAACCCTTACCCGAAGCCTTACCCTCACCCGTCCCCTAATCCTAACCCGTACGCTAACACTAACACGTACCCTAACACGTACGCTCACCCTAAACAGTTGTCGTACCCTAACCTGTACCCTAAACCGTCCCCGTCCCCATCCCCTAACCCTAACACTAACCCTAACCCTAACCCTTGCCCGAAGCCTTAACCTCACCCGTCCCCTAATCCTAAACCGTACGCTAACACTAACCCGTACCCAAAACATACGCTCACCCTAAACCGTTGTCGTACCCTAACCTGTACCCTAAACCGTCCCCGCCCCCTAACCCTAACCCTAACCCTAACCCTAACCCTTACCCGAAGCCTTACCCTCACCCGTCCCCTAATCCTAACCCGAACGCTAACACTAACCCGTGCCCTAACACGTACGCTCACACTAAACCGTTGTCGTACCCTAACCTGTATCCTAAACCGTCTCCGTCCCGTAACCCTAACCCTAACCCTAACCCTAACCCTTACCCGAATCCTTACCCTCACCCGTCCCCTAATCCTAACCCGTACGCTAACACTAAACCGTACCCTAACACGTACGCTCACCCTAAACCGTTGTCGTACCCTAACCTGTACCCTAAACCGTCCCCGTCCCCGTCCCCTATCCCTAAACCTAACCCTAACCCTAACCCTAACCCTTACCCGAAGCCTTACCCTCACCCGTCCCCTAATCCTAACCCGTACACTTACACTATACCGTACCCTAACACGTACGCTCACCCTAAACCGTTGTGTACCCTAACCTGTACCCTAAACCGTCCCCGTCCCCTAACCCTAACCCTAACCCTAACCCTAACCCTAAACCTTACCCGAAGCCCTACCCTCCCCCGTCCCCTAATCCTAACCCGTACGCTAACACTAACCCGTACCCTAACACGTACGCTCACCCTAAACCGTTGTCGTACCCTAACCTGTACCCTAAACCGTCCCCGTACCCTAACACTATCCCTAACCCTAACCCTTCCCGAAGTCTTACCCTCACCCGTCCCCTAAACCTAACCCGTACGCTAACACTAACCCGTACACTAACACGTACGCTCACCCTAAACCGTTGTCGTACCCTAACCTGTACCCTAAACCGTCCCCGTCCCCGTCCCTTAACCCTAACCCTAACCCTAACCCTAACCCTTACCCGAAGCCTTACCCTCACCCGTCCCCTAATCCTAACCCGTACGCTAACACTAACCCGTACCCTAACACGTACGCTCACCCTAAACCGTTGTCGTACCCTAACATGTACCTTAAACCGTCCCCGTCCCCTAACCCTAACACTAACCCTAACCCTAACCCTAACCCTTACCCGAAGCCTTACCCTCACCCGTCCCTTAATCCTAACCCGTACGCTAACACTAACCCGTACCCTAACACGTACGCTCACCCTAAACCGTTGTCGTACCCTAACCTGTACCCTAAAGCGTCCCCGTCCCCGTCCCCTAACCCTAACCCTAACCCTAACCCTAACCCTTACCCGAAGCTATACCCTCACCCGTCCCCTAATCCTAACCCGTACGCTAACACTAACACGTAACCTAACACGTACGCTCACCCTAAACCGTTGTCGTACCCTAACCTGTACACTAAACCGTCCCCGTCCCCTAACCCTAACCCTAACCCTAACCCTTACCCGAAGACTTACCCTCACCCGTCCCCTAATCCTAACCATTACGCTAACACTAACCCTTACCCTAACACGTAAGCTCACCCTAAACCGTTGCCGTACCCTAACCTGTACCCTAAACCGTCCCCGTCACCGTCCCCTAACCCTAACCCTAACCCTAACCCTTACCCGAAGCCTTATCCTCACCCGTCCCCTAATCCTAACCCGTACGCCAACACTAACCGGTAACCTAACACGTACGCTCACCCTAAACCGTTGTCGTACACTAACCTGTACCCTAAACCGTCCCCGTCCCCTAACCCTAACCCTAACCCTAACCCTAACCCTTACCCGAAGCCTTACCCTCACCCGTCCCCTAATCCTAAACCGTACGCTAACACTAACCCGTACCCTAACACGTATGCTCACCCTAAACCGTTGTCGTACCCTAACCTGTACCCTAAACCGTCCCCGTACCCTAACCCTAACCCTAACCCTAACCCTAACCCTAACCCTTACCCGAAGCCTTACCCTCACCCGTCCCCTAATCCTAACCCGTACGCTAACACTAACCCGTACCCTAACACGTACGCTCACCCTAAACCGTTGTCGTACCCTAACCTTTACCCTAAACCATCCCCGTCCCCT